>NC_046154.1:150851612-151218260 GCF_011064425.1 Rattus rattus | reverse complement strand
TCTGGTGCTTTCCTCTGGAATCAGCAATGTGCAGAGAGCAGCAGTCTCTTCTGGTTTTGCAGGCGTGTCTGCCCTCTGAAGGTTTAGCCTCCTCCCACGGGATTTGGGGTGCAGAGAACTGTTTATCCGGTCTGTTTCCTTCAGGTTCCGGCGGTGTCTCAGGCAGGGCTCCTGCTGCTCCTGGGCCCTCCCCCACAGAAACCCAGAGGCCTTGTACAGTTTCCTCTTGGGTCAGGGATGTGGGCAGGGGTGGGCAGTGTTGGTGGTCTCTTCCACTCTGCAGCCTCAGGAGTGCCCACCTGACCAGGCGGTAAGGTATCTCTCCCACGGGTTCTGGGAGCAGAGAGCTGCTGCGGGCCGGGATCCGCGGGTGTGTCTATTTTTGACTATTTTGAAAGGTGTCATTTCCCTAATTTCTTTCTCAACCTGTTTATCCTTTGAGTAGAGGAAGGCTACTGAATTGAGTTAATTTTATATTCAGCCACTTTGCTGAAGTTGTTTATGAGCTATAGGAGTTCTCTCGTGGATTTTTTTTTGGGAGGTGGTCACTTATGTATAATATCATGTCATCCACAAATAGTGATATTGCTTCCTCCTTTCCAATTTGTATCCCTTTGATTTCCGTTTGTTGCCTAATGCTCTCAAGTTTTATATTGAGTAGATATGGGGAGAGTGGGCAGCCTTGTCTTATTCCTGCTTTTAGTGGGATTGCTTCAAGTTTCTCTCCATTTAGTTTGATGTTTATTGGTTTCCTGTGTATTGCCTTTATTATGTTTAGGTATGGACCTTAAATTCCTGATCTCTCCAAAACTTATAACATGAAGGGGTGTTATGTTTTCTCAAAAGCTTTTATAGCATCTAGTGAGTGATCATGTGAGTTTTTTTTTACTTTGAGTTTGTTTATATATTGGATAGCACCGATGGATTTCTGTATATTGCAACATCCCTGCATCCCTGAGACAAAGCCTACGTGATGATGGTGAATGATTATTTTGATGTGGTCTTGGATTCAATTTGCAAGAATTTTATTGAGTATTTTTGCATCAATATTCATGAAGGAAACTGATTGGAACTTCTGTTTCTTTGTTGGGTCTTTGTGTGGTTAAGGTATCAAAATGTAACAGTGGCTTCATAGAATGAATTAGGTAGTGTTCCTTCTGTTTCTATTTTATGGAATAGTTCAAAGAGTATTGGTATTACATCTTCTTTTAACATCTGATAGAATTCTGCACTAAAACCATCTAGTCTTGAGCTTTTGATACTGGTTTTACTATTTGAAACTTAGATTTCTTTGAGTCTGTACAATTTTTTTTGGCAGGTTCAACAAGACCCCAGTCATGGTGGGAATTTCTGGAAGAGTAGCCCTAGGTCCTATAGTTAAATGTCCATTCTCTGTTAAGATGAAATATTGACCAAGAGCTGTTTTTCCAAAGGTATATATTTTTTCATTGCAGATGATCTGGCCTTGCTTTAGATTCCTACCTATCTACACTGTGATGGACTGGGACTTGCCACCATATCTGTGTATGTTTTAACACCACCAATATAACCAACATTTTCAAATTTGAGTGAGCAATTGACCTAAGAGGCAGAGCAGCTTAAATCAGAGACTGAGCCACATGCAAGATCTTGTACTTCTTGAGTCCTCTCAAAGTTATCTAATTCTTACCATGTCCCTTTCCACTAAAGCCCAAAGTCGAAGAGGCTTCCCTATGTATTAAGGGACACAAAATGCACCAAGTTCCTTTCTTTGTTGGAGGGATATTGTGGGCAGAGCATGGCCTTGATCTGCAGCAGATCAAGGGTCATGGCAGTTCGAGGTTGTCTGCTAGTGTGCTCCTTACTGTAGATTCTCTTGAAGGGACATCTGAGAAATGAGACACCAAGGCTATGATGTAGACAGTTCTGAAGTCTGCCTGAGCTTTAAAAAGTAATCTAAAACAAAAGGAAGCAAAAAGAAGCAATTTAAAGCAAAAATAAGAATTTGTCAGAGATAAAAATTGCTGGAGCCTGATGAAGATAGGGAGGAGAAATGTAGGCTTTCTAGCTGCCTGAAGAGCCTTATGTGGGCCTTGTGGTATATATACTAAGAAGACAGATAGGGCTACAACACTTGATGAAGGTAAAACAGCCTTGTCATTCGACTGGAGGTAGGCTTTCTCTATGCTTGCCCATTGTTCAGATCTCATCACAATGCTCCTAGAGCTATTTATTCTTTGTTTATAATTTATATTTCTTTTAATGCCCAATAATTGATTCTTTTCTTTCCTTCAGCCCTGACTCATATAGCTTACTCCTGAGTTGTACTTTCCATAATACCATATGCTTCCATTCTTTAGCCAGCTACTTTATGAAAAGGTTATCACATCAATTCTCACTAATTTTAGTCTTAATGACAACACTCCAAATATACTTCTCTAGTCCCTTACCATCCCTAGTTTTTGATATTTCAAATTGGGAGCTGCCTTTTATGGGAACCAGCTCCATGAATCCACATGCTATGTGTAAAAGACAAAGGCAAGGTGGGTCTTGCCCTCTCAGAGGTCAGGCAACCCCTTTCCCAGCAGGTCTCTTTCCTTACCATCTCAGACATGGATTCTTCTCATTCCTTACTTGGTAGTGTGTCTGAGTTTCAGGAGTTTATTCCACTGCAATGTCTGGAAGGATGAACTTTGTATATGACGCCCCAAGACAAGTTCAACCACAACAGTCTATAAGATCACTCAGTTCTCTGAAATCTTAGAATATGTGGCTATTGGTGGCTACTTGCAGCTCTTCTCTGCATGTCCTTATATTACTTTTCTTTGTACCTCCGGTGTCTTTAGAGATATTTGCCAAAGACCTTACAATACAAGTCTGAGTCATACATATGTCACCAAATCTAAGGCAGATAGCACAGATGCTCATACACATGCATAAATTTTTATGCTCTGATTCAGGTCTTCTAATTATTTCTTATTTGCTTTTGTTGGAGGCAGGGTAGCCCTCTACTGTTCTGGCTAGTTTACAACTTATCATGTAAATTTCTGCCCTTGCCATTTCCATAAGACTCAACTGTTGATTTTATGCAACAGTCAGACTGCTTCTAAATTATACTTAGCCTCTCCTGCAGGGCAGCCTGGTTGTCCCAGCCAACAAGTATCCAGGATGCCCTGGAGCTTACATGAATCCTCTAGTCTCTCTACCAGGAGTGTCTTTGTTACAGGTGTGCATCACCATAACCAGCTGCTCCTGGTCTTCAGAATAGACCTGAAATTTACTCTGCCTCTTCTAGCTTTAGTAAAACTGTTGCTTATCACCTTTTCTATCATTACCTTTTTCATTCCTAGAGCACTCCTGAAAGCCAATGTGAGCTTTGCTGTTGGACATAGATGCTATTAAGTAGGTCTCCAAGTAGTTTACTCCATTAGCAAGAACAGGAAGAGGGCCCCAAGGGCGAGTCCTGGGAAGAAACCAAAGCACTGCCCTTGAGATTTACACATGGCTCAGCTGGTGTTTTTACATAGGAACTAAGACTGTTTCTAAATTAGACTTAGCCTTCGGGGTAGGACTGTTAGATACTAGCCAATAAGGATCCAACAACTACACTAAAATTCTGGTACCATGACATTATAGGTTGGAACACAGCAACCAGTCTAAAACTAATGAGAACAGAAGTTAACTGGGGAATGGCCTAGCTAAAGAGGTGGGGGAGGAAAAGGGAGAGACACAAAAGGGAGAGACTCGAGAAAGACCCGTTCCACAAGAGGCAAGGAAATGAGCTCTTAAAACTACCAAGTTTGTAGCTGTCACTAGCAGAATAAGAGCAAGGCCATTTCATCTATGAAGCAAAAGGTTCCCAGACACTTCAATAAACTAGTGGGATCATATCATAGAAATCAAGGGTTATGAGATTCAGAGATGGGCAGGCAAAGATTGAACTATGATGCACCCCAAGAAAGTCTGAAGTTTTGAGAATAGGCACAGAGGACTTGAAGAGGGGAAAAAAGATACAGAGGATACCAGAGAATTTATTCTGGCTAGGAGGAAGAAAACTAAGAAACTAAGAAACTAAGAAACCTAAGGGTGAAAATGAATGACTGATGCCCTAAAAGGGAAAAGAATCTCATTTCTCTGTGTCTGAGGGATGGGGTTTGAGGAGTAAGTTAAGCCCCCAAAGGGGATATAATGAGACTCTGGCCCTTTCTTTCCCAGATACCGTGAAGTGACAGGTTTCCTCCATCACATTTCTCCCTTCTATCATTTAGTACTTCAGTACAGGCACAAAGGCAAAAGGGACAAGCAATTAACAGAAAGCTAATAGATACTAACTTTTAAAGACACATAACCAACCTTTAAAGATTCTTTGTTCAACTGGAGAATGTTATAGCTGAGAGGGGCTGGAGGACAGTGACATACATGTGAAGCTGGCCAGGAACAGATCTATCACCAGGCATAAGATCTCTGCATAAGGCTCACAACCACAATCTGTGGTAGCAATAATTAAATGATATGATAGTGTCCACGAGAGGCTTCCAAGAACAAGAGATGGAAAATGGTGGCTCAGGATTGAGGATGCACAGACAGATGTATCAGAGGTTGAAGTGGGAATTTCTGGTTTCTCTAACAATTCAATTTTGTCATGTGATATTTTTCTGGAAACTGTCTTATGAGATGATGTTTTGTGGAAGCAGACACGGGAGAAGATGTTTTGCTGAGAACAGACATGTGGTGTTTTTTTGTTTGTTTGTTTTTGTTTTTTTGGAACATGTCTTGTTGAGAAGGCATATGATGTTTTACTGAAACAGACACTTTAGAGTACACATGATGTTTTAGAAAGACTATAAATATAATCCCACAGACAATGAGGCAACACTCTTGCATTGGTTTACCTTTCAACGCTTCGCTTGTTGTGACGTTGTAGAAACATGCCACAGAACTTCCTGGTGGTATTCCAGCTGCTTCTTGTCACTTCCACCGACTCTTGATGATTAGGCAGAGCCTCCAGGTTTCTGCTGGATTTTACTGATTCATGCTTGTTGTTTGCCAATGCGACTGGTCTACTGCTACTGATTCAAGTTTGATGTTTTGGACTAGACTGCTGATATCCTGATAACACATGGTAACGCACCAAAGAACTGCTACTACACAGGCCCACAATCCACTTTTCCTATAAACCTTCTTGTTCCCTCTCTCGTGGGCTAGAAGGGAGGTAGAAATATTTAAGAACTCTTATTAAAGTAGGTTTTAAAAAAATCAAAGCCTACAAGAAGCTACCATGAAAAGGCAACTGAATGCTAGTAGTAGTGAGGCAGAAATGACTACAAAGGCTACAATGCAGACAGGAATCAAGGAGTGGGGACTTTGATTTCTTCTGGGACAGTGGGAAATATGAAGTAATGCTGTCACTGAGTAAAACTGTAAAGTTCCAGTTATCAGAACTGGACCATATCTAGGTCAGTGTTGTGTCTGAGGACATGAACTCTAAGATGGAAGCCATGACACTGCCAAATGAAAAAGAAACTTGGATGCTAGGATAATTCTGCATAAATGATGGCAGGGTCAGGGGATGGAATAGCTACCATTCCTTCTAGACCACAGGGCAGTGACCTAAAGATGCTGACAAGAGTAGGCCTCTGAAGGCAGGAGCAAAGAATTTGAAACTCAAAACGAAGTACTACTGAAAAGGAGGAAAAAATTTACTTACTGTCTTTCAGGATTTTTTACCCTTATTATTTACTGAACTGCATACTGTGTTCTGCTGTGTATTTCTGGGGTTTGTTTCCAGAGCCTTGTGTACCTTAGGCAAACACACTGTCCCTGTGCTACCTCAGCTTTGGGGTATTTGCCTGAATTGGGCTCTTCTACTCCAACATTACAACCATAACCAACTCCTCTAATTAACTCTAATTTGTTCTTCAATTTCTAGACAGTGGCACAATAAATCATTTAGCCAAACAAGAAATAAAACTCATCTCTATCACCCCTTCTTACTTCACATCCAGGCTGTTTCCTTCTCCCAATAAAAACAATATTAAAAGACTGCAGACATGCCATTGGCCCACCCTGTAATCCACACACTTGTGGGGTGGAGGGTGGGGTGGATGAATTTAATGATCCAGGCCAAGGCACTCAACTCACCAATACCCTCTTTCAAAGGAAAGATAAAGAAGGGCTGGGGATATATTCAGAGGCAGAGTGCTTGCCTGGCATACACTAAGCCCTGGGTTCAATCAAAAGTATAGAAAAACTAGATTCAAAAAGCTTAGCACAAGTTCTTGTGTGCAGTGATTGCCCTAAAAAAATGTGACGAGCACTGACTTTGGAATTCTGATTTCATGTTGTCTGAAAAGGTTTAAAAAATGTATTAAGCACAACTTAAATTTTATGAACACTTATTACAAATGAATCATTTGGATTTCTTGATTTTATAAAACAAGCTAATAATGTTCAATTTGGATCATGTGACTCACTTTAATTTTATATACTTCTTTATGAGCTTTAATTCATGTTCCTGAAACAAAAAACACTCATACTTCAGCCCTTTTGTCATCTATAAATTTTTTATTAAAACTCTCAGTAATTTTGATGAAATCAAATCACTAAATAAAAAATAATCACATCACTCAATTGTAAGCAAAACATCCTTACCAACATATGAACTGGACATACACCACAGCAGCTTACTGTTTTAGAAGAGAAACTTGTAAGGGCCAGGCTTTGTACACAGAGGAAAAGAGGCTGCTAAGAGTGGTAATTGTTGGCCCCTGGGCTTCACTGACCTCCCACCTGTCACACCAACGTTCACATTCTCTTCTTACTAATCCAGTCTTAAAGCTAAATTCAACTCCCCCTTATCCAGGGCAAAGGTTCAGAGAGAGAGGGAACATAAGGACATTACTAACCCTGACTCTGAAACTGCAACAGGATTCCACCGCTAGGATCTGCTGGCTCTGCACCTCTTCCTCTGACCTCTGTTTTCCTACCATGGTCACCAAACCCTGATCTTTACACATGTACACATGTCCGGGATGTGGAGGCATTTCTTTCTGGTGGCATGAGGTAAATGGAAACATGGCTCAGGCCCTTAATTGGTTGAAAAATTGTTCAGGAGACAGTAAAAGTTCAATACTAACTTTCTTCCATGCGAGTAGGTGGCAGTAAGTTTGGGAGTAAGTTTTGTTGAAATTAAACAGCTCATATCTACCACAAGGTTCTCAATTTTACTTAAGATTCTTCCCAAGGAAGACTGGGCAGAAGAGCAGATTAAGTAAACAGCTGCATCTGTTACCCTACTCAAACCATACCCTGCCCAAATGGGTGCAGATTTACCATTATTTTCCCTGTACCATGAATAACTATGTAGCTATTGAAGAAGCCAGAAAATTGTGATGTTTAGTGTACTCCATGAAAAGTCCTCATTTTTGGAGAATTAGGGAAGAAAATGAATACTTCAAGAAAAAACAAAAAAGCTCTTAAAGACCACTGGGATCCTACACTAGAAGTAGGTGACAAATTAAAACGCAACAGAAACCAAAGCATAAATGTTTATTCTGGGAAGGAAGCCAGTTAAAAGGAAAAGAAAAGAAGTATCAGTTTGAGCAACTCTACTTCTTTTCCTATCAGACCGAACCCTCAGCGCAGGTGGGACTTAATGATCTGTGTGAGCCCCCAACGCTGCTGTTTCCTGTGACTGAGAAAAGGAGTTGCAGCTCAGCTGCAAAACCCTGGATCCTCATTTTCCCAGTGGCCTAAATCAATCCCCAGTCCAGGACTGGATGCTGAGCAAGATGCCTAATTATTTCAGGCCACTAGGGTAAAGCACTATTCCTGGCACTCCACAGCACTACCATGGATGAGGGTTTCTAATTCTCTTTGGTGATTTGGCTCAGTATAAACAGAGATTTTTTTTTTTCCCCTTCAGTCTTTCTTTTAGACAGATAAGCTGGAAAGGACAGCTCTGGTTCTGAGAGAGACAATTCTACGAAGGAAAGACTCCCTTTCCCTCACTCTCCTTTAGGTTTTAATCTGATTATCAACTACCTAGTGAGAGGTCTAAGTACTCACCTGTGCGCAGAAGGCTCTCAGCCTAGGAAATAGCAGGAACGCACTCTCTGAGACGCCTTCTGAGACCCTGGCTTGTGACCTGAAGAGAAAACTTACTCCACTGGCATTGTGAAGTAGAGGAGAGAGTGTAGTATGTGACCCAACTATCCTGTTACTAATTCTTGAACTCTTCACAGGTACTACCATCGAAATACCCCAAGTCATTCCCTAACACAGAGAGGGAAAGGCAAATTCTCATATTTTCATTGAGAAAATGGTGAGAAGGTTTAGAGGAAGTGTCTGAAATGAGTTCAACAAAGCAGGGCTGTTGCAGGAGAGGGGATCAGCTGATACTTGTCCTAGGTTCAGTAGGTCACAACTTCTTTGTTCCTTTAGAGGAGTGCTTTACTTACCGTGTTCCTCCTTGACAACTTCTGTTTACTTTCTTAAACAGTGGGCACCAGTTGAGAGGTCCCAGGTGTGCATTCCAGGCACTCAAACAATAATATACAGACTGAGCTTGTTATGGTACACAGCTCCAGGCTGAAGAATTTCTCAAGTTGAGAACAGGCTGGAATAGAAAAGACAATGTACTGTGCTCCTGCAAAGCCAGCTACAAAGCCCATCATTATTACAAATAAAACCCAAACAACTCCTGGTGTGCTCTTTCAAACTGCATCCTCCCCTCTCTCTGGCCCTCTCCCTTCTCCCCACTCCCTCTCTCTCTGGGAATCTTCCTGAAAAGAAATGCAAACACATGTGCCCTGAAATGGGTAGGTGTAAAAGAACATTCTGCACAATTATATCTAGGCTGCCACAGATTTATCACATGCAGACATATATTTGGAGCATATTAATTCATGATGACAGCTGCGCATGGCAAATCCACCAGAGCACAAGTTGGAATGCTGGAAAAAATGCAATTACAAGCCCCATGTAGACAACACACCACCACCACCACCACCACCACCACCACCACCACCACCACCACCACCACCACCACCACCACCACCACCACCACCACCCTCCCATCACCACACACACGTGAGTTTTTACCCCATCACACTCGTGACCTCACTTGTAGAAGATCAAACACAATTGAAAAGCCTAAACGCTGGAGGTTCCCGCAGCGGGGAGCCTGACCTCAACACTGGCAGCTGCAGCTTCATCCGCAGCCTTGACGGTCGCACGTCTCAGAGTACACTGGCCCTCCCGGACACAGCGCACTGCGCGGACACACGTGCGTCCAGAGCTCCCGCGCCAAGCAGCAAGAGGGAAGCCCGGCTCCCGGGCAGGGCCCGGTGGGCAGGCGCGTCGCGGGGCTGGGCCTCGGCGCCCAGGGAGGGGACTAGGGGCGGGCGCGGGGCGGCGCCCGGCTCACGTGGGTGGGTGGGAGCAGCTGAAGGTCTGCTCCGGAGACTGGGCTGTCCTCTCGCGCGGCGCTGGCCCGGGCGGCGGCGGAGGAGGGAGAGAGGAGGTGGTGGCGACGGCGAGAGAGGAGGGGAGGACGGGGGCAGCGTCGGACTGGAGCCGATCGGCGGTGCGAGCTGCCCGGGGCGCAGTCGTGAGCTCGCCCGCTGGGTCCCCACCCACGAGCTACACCCTGCAGTGCCCAGCTCTGCCCGCGTACGTGCCCCCGCGGGGAGCGCGCCGGGGCTGTCCCCCGAATGACGGGCGGAAGGTTCGACTTCGACGATGGCGGCACCTACTGCGGCGGCTGGGAGGAGGGCAAGGCGCACGGGCATGGCATCTGCACGGGGCCCAAGGGCCAGGGCGAGTACTCTGGCTCCTGGTCGCACGGCTTCGAGGTGGTTGGAGGCTACACCTGGCCCAGCGGCAACACCTACCAGGGCTATTGGGCGCAGGGCAAGCGGCATGGGCTGGGGGTGGAGACGAAGGGCAAGTGGATGTACCGGGGGGAGTGGTCACATGGTTTCAAGGGGCGCTACGGGGTCCGACAGAGCCTGTGCACCCCCGCCCGCTACGAGGGGACCTGGAGTAACGGGCTGCAGGACGGGTACGGCGTGGAGACCTACGGGGATGGAGGTGAGCGGCGTCGCGGGCGTCTCCGCGGGCTGGCACGGTGGGCTCTTCCCGGGCTGCGGGGACTTGGGGAAGGACGCGAGGCGCACGTGTCCGGAAACCCGCCAAAACACCTGGGGAGTCTACCCTCCCTCTAGCCCTCCTCCCCATCCCCGGGAAGACAGCTTGGGTTCGCGACTGGGTCGCAAGAGTCAGCGGTTCCCGGAGCGGGCGGGTGGGTTGGCCATACCCGGGGAGTTAGGCGAGCAGGTACGGGGCGGGGGTCAGAGCCGTGCTGCCCCAGGGAGGGCTGGGCAGGGGAGAGGCGGCTGTCACTTGATCCCTTCACATTACGTTCCTGATCCCTCCCTCTCCGGGCCGAGTTTGAAATCGCCACCCCCGTGGAGTTAGAGGGACGCCTTGGGCTGGGTGGCTGCCGGTCGGTGCTGACTGCCTCGCGGTTTGGTTTCACGTAGGGTCTCGTATTTCGCTTCTGGTCCTCCAGTTAGCCTAAAGATAGAAGCCAGAACCCCATAAGTAGGATGTTGGGGAATTGGACCCTATTGAGGGTATATTTTCTAGAGTCCTAGTTACAGGCAGCTGAGTGATGGCCCAAAGCAAGTGACATTCCTAATTTTCTCCCTAACTTTCACTTGACTCCTTAAAGTACTTTTAAATCAGCAGAACTGTAATCTTTGCTGACCTGGAGATCTTAGAAAAATGCTTTAGGAAAAATCGACTGAGTTTCCATTAAAAATTTTTAAAAAGTTAAAGAGTATGCTATATCCTTGATATACATTAAGGCGTGTGGCCTAAACAGTAAGCCTGTGTGCGATTTAACTATGCTTGCCTTGTAATTTCTGTATATTATAGGAGTGGGTTCATTTTTTTTTTCACTAGGAAAGCATACATTAGTGAAACAGGTGTCAAAGCTTGATTGAGACAAGTAGGGCTTATGTTTAGGCAAAGTCTATTTTCTAATAATAAACATAGTCATATTTAATTGAAAAGGTTTGTAGGAGGCGATGTCACCTTTTGGAATTAAGCTGCTTCAGAGGTGGAGGATATGAAAGGGATCCAATTAAAAGTTTCTCCAGCCCACTGAAATTCCGTTATGCTATTGCTTATATAAAAGCTTATACAATTTGTACACTTCACTTGCTCAGAACACTTGGGCTGTGTTTCAAATGCAAAACAGCAGAATGGTAGGATTTGCTTTTTTTTTTTTTTTTTTTAAACATCATTTCGCCCTACAGTATAAATAAGGATATGGTTCTCATGGATTAAGAGGGGAGGGGTGACTTAGTTGGGCTGAGCCCTGAGTACCTTGGTAGTTTCACAGGGGCCCTTTACTGTTCAGAACCAGAATAAAATGCCGTGGTTGACAGCCTTATAAATATTGTTTTTTGAAAGCTCTAGCTCTGGTATAACAAAAAACAAAACAAAACAAAACAAAAAAAAAATGCTGAGGGACTGGCAAGATGGCTCAGTGGTTAAGAGCACTGACTGCTCTTCCAGAGGTCCTGAGTTCAATTCCCAGCAACCACATGGTGGCTCACAACCATCTGTAATGAGATCTGATGCCCTCTTCTGATGTGTCTGAAGAGAACAACAGTGTATTCATATACATTAAGTGGATAAATAAAATCTTAAAAACAAAAACAAAATATTGAGTTCAGTAGAAATTTTGTTTTCTTTTAATGTTATCATTTTATAGCCCTTATTTTAAAGATTATAAAATAGGCTTATTTTATTATAATTTAATTTCAAATAGTCTTTTAAAAGTTAAAACTCATTAAATGAAACCTGGCGATTTGGGGTATTTGTTATGCTTAGTAATCAAAACATAACACAGTAAAACTGATGTGTCTCTGTTTGTACAAGGCCAAATACATCTGCAAATAACTGTGAATAATCTGCCTTCTGTTTTCAACCAACTTTGAAAATTTAAAAAGACAAAATTTTACATCATCACAGCTCATGGTTTTCTTTTTCTACCAAACAAACAAACAAAACCTCATGTGCTATAATCAGAAAAAAAATGTTAAACATGTAAGTCACTTTTGAATGCCTACGCTGTGCTGGTTAGTTTCCTGGTTTTTCTCATGTTAACACATTTTATCAGAAATTCCACAATTAAAAAAAAAAAAAAAGGCCTAAACAGATCTATACTGATACAAGTTAATTCATTCAGAGGTTTTAGTCCAACTAGGAACACCAGCTTCTCTATTCCTGAGTTAGCTTAATTCTGCCTCGATCCCCATGTATTTCTAGTGACAGTAGAGAAGGAAGACATAATTCCATGTGAGAACTCTCACTTTATCTCACTAGAGGTTTCTTTGTAAAGTGTCACTGAAATAGAAACTCCCTAAATATTAAGAGCTAACTGCATCATATTCAGGAAATCCAAGTCCGTATGCTCAGATTCTTTTGTGCAAATTCTGATCTGTTATACTTTTTTATAAACCTACTATAAAGCTATGGAAGATATCTAGGAAGACCCACTGTGCTATATATGTATTTGAAACAGGGTCGCTGTAGCCCATGCTAGCTTTAAGCTGAGTGTGACTTTGAACTATAAGCATTCTGCCTCTGCCTTTCCAGGACCAGATTTATGGACCAGGACCAGGTAGAGATGGATTCCAAGGCTTTACTAATGCCAGGAAAGCACTCTACCAAGAGAGCTACATCTTCAGTCCCAGCCATTGTTTTTCAAACTAGATTTATAGTTGCATATAACCATTTGAAACATATGCTTAGGTTTGGCACACAGTAGTTGAAATTTGACTAAAATTCATTCTGATCCGGAAGCTGTTCTCGACAATATTGTGCAGTTAAGATGGGCAGATCTAAAAAACAAAAAGAAAGAAAGAAAGAAAAAACAACAACAAAACGCAGTTGTTTGTGTGTTAAACATGCCCTGTGTGAATTAGGAACAGAGAATAGTAAGTCACAACTCCCTTTGGACAAAAGAACTTGGACACCACTTGCTTTATAGAGAAGTAGGTCTTGTTTTCTAGGTTCCTTGACTAAACCAAGCCTCTAAAATATCAGACCAACTGCTTAGATTTTGAACAAACTAGTTTCTAGTGGTGCTATGCATGTTCTGGAGAGATTCTCTCCAATACTGTGATATTATAACCACCCAAAAGGGAAGGTCACGGATACCTTTGTTCCCTGCCTCTGTTCTACTTGATAGTTCCAAGGATATTTAAACTTTCTAATGCTTGCTGTACTTTAATTGGCCTGAGTGTTCAAGCAATTTTTGGGGAAGTAAATCCAGGCTTGACTTTGGAGATGTCCTTTGGAGGAAAGTGGCCATTAATTTTCCATCACTGTTGCTAAGATGTTATGGTAGTGTTTTAAAAGCATAACTATTTTTGCCACGTAGCATCTCTTACAAATTATTTTTGCAAAATCATTCTGTAGAAAAGTTAGGATGATAGGAATATGACATTTGAACAAAATGAAATATTAAATACAGTGGTTTTAGTGTGTGTATAAGGTTATATAACTTTTATCCTACTATTTACAGTTCACCTAGGAAAAGTCAAAGTTGAAAGTTTGTACAAATTCATTGTTTTTTCCTATTGAGGCAGCCATGTTTGGAGATACCTGTTATTCAGTAGGAAGCTTATTATCTTGGGGGAAAAATCCTACTAACATTTTTTTTTCTAAAACAGGGTCCATCCGAGTAGCCCAGACTGACCTAAACACAGGAGCCTGGTGCCTTAGCCTTCCAAGTGCTGGGATTGCAGGCATATACTCCTACACTCTTACCCTGTTTTGAGAATTGTGCCTACCCTTTTTGGAAATTTATAGGCATGAAGTTAAGACTCCAGGTCTACTCAGGCAGGCTGTGTCAGTCATGGTGCCAGATCTCTTAGTACTTAACTGTTGCTCTGTTATTGGCACTTTATATAATGTAGATATGTCAGCATAAGAAGAAAGAAAGGGGGTCTTGAAATTGACTTAGGAACAGTTCCTATTTATACAGTGACATAAAACCTCGGCATGGTGATGGGTGCTTCTCATCTCTGCCTTCCGGAGGCTAAGGCAGGAAGCCTGAGAGTTCCAGGCCAGCCTGCACTACATGTTAAGATCCATCTTCAGAAGTAACAGAACCCGACAGCATTGTCTCTCGTCATATTAAGAATACATGTATCCCAGTCACTAGAATCTGCAAGTAAAGTACAACGTATAACCAAAGAACAAGGTCAGCGCAGACTTTAATCATGATTTCTTTCCTTTGACATTGGAATTGTTAGGAATAACACCAAAGTAATTACATTTAAACTTTTTTTTTCCAGATAGCTCTTCCAAGAGCATACTAGGATGCAAAACGTACCTTTAATTGGAGGAAATGGCCTTTACTTTGAAAATTCTAAGCTCCTTAGTTTAGCCTTCGTTGCTTCCAAAGGGAATTTCAAAACCTCTACCAGGTTGTTTTCCTTTTTTTAAACTTATCTTTGGTTATTTAGTAGAAGAACTCACTGAAACCATTTATAGAGTTCATCTTATTCCTAAAAAGTATAATATTCATAGAAAAAGTGATCTGGGTCAACAGAATTTTAATGGACACTGCTGAGTATTCCTCTGAGATTTGAAAGTGCTTCTTCCATCCTGTCAGTTCTTTAAAGCTCTTTAAACATCATCTTCAGACAGCCAGAGACCACAGAACACATAAGCCCTGAGTCTGAGACATTATCCTCTTTTGAGAGTAAGTTCCTGCCCTCAGATACTTCTAGTATGGTGAACTCAAAGCTTTGGCAGAGACAAGGGAGACCCATAAAAACAATGTCTGGGAGAAACCAGATGTAGCAAGCAATATGGTACTGTGCGTGCTCCATCTCTAGCCCAACCCCACCCATCCTCAGCATATTCAGCAGCTTGTTGCCTGAGTGTAGGAAAAGCCAGGACAGCTTGTTGGAGAACCACGCCCCAAATATTCCGATCACTGTCACTAAGGTTAAACCTGTGTGCTTTTTAGAATGTTGTACCTGGGCATAGACCTAAAAGCCATGTTTTTCAGCTAAATATTTGAAACCATGACTAGAATTGAATTTTTTTTCCTGCCGTGGCACTGCTTTACTTTGATGCCTTCAGGCAGGAAAAGATTATTTCTAATGATCACTCCCTTTGTATTAGAAAAACAAATGGTTCACAGTTCTGAGGGCGTAGCTCGCTGATGGAACATTAGTCTAGTGTGTATCAGGTCCTAGGTTTAATCCCCAGAGAAACACACACCAAACAGGGGTTCCTATACATGCCTATCATTCATAAAACATTTAAATATAAAGCAGAAGTCTGACTATCAGGAAAATTTATGCATTAAAGCCATGAAAGTCAAAGTCAACAGGTAGCCACTCCGAAGTGGATGAAAAAGCATTACCACAGTTGTCCAATGAAGTGTGTTAAATTTGACCCTGGCCCTTCCTGCCCAGGGTACTATACTCTCAGTATGCAAATGTGGTCCCTGAAGACTCACACTATGCTGATCTGCTTTCTCGAAGGTACCTACCAGGGCCAGTGGGCTGGAGGCATGCGGCATGGCTACGGTGTACGCCAGAGTGTGCCCTATGGCATGGCCACGGTGATCCGCTCCCCGCTGCGCACCTCCCTGGCCTCACTGCGCAGTGAGCAGAGCAATGGCAGCGTGCTGCATGAAGCTGCAGCCACAGCTGCAGATAACCCGGCCGGCACAAGAGGTGGCTTCGTGCTCAACTTCCATGCGGACACAGAGCTGGGCAAGAAGAAGGGTGGCCTCTTCCGTCGGGGCTCTCTTCTCGGCAGCATGAAACTCCGCAAGTCCGAATCCAAGTCTTCCATCTCCAGCAAGCGCAGCTCGGTCCGCAGTGATGCAGCCATGAGCAGAATCAGTTCTAGCGATGCCAACTCCACCATCAGCTTCGGTGACGTGGACTGTGACTTTTGCCCTGTGGAAGATCATGTGGATGCCACCACCACGGAAACCTACATGGGCGAGTGGAAGAACGATAAGCGCAATGGCTTCGGCATCAGCGAACGCTCCAACGGCATGAAGTACGAAGGCGAGTGGGCCAATAACAAGAGGCATGGGTACGGCTGCACTGTGTTTCCCGACGGCTCTAAGGAAGAGGGGAAATACAAAAATAATATCCTGGTCCGTGGAATAAGGAAGCAGCTTATACCAATAAGAAATACAAAAACTAGGGAGAAGGTGGATAGAGCCATTGAAGGTGCACAAAGGGCAGCGGCCATGGCCAGAACCAAAGTGGAAATAGCAAACTCAAGGTATGTAAATACAGAGTGTGTAGTTTGTCATAAGATAGGGATGGAGGGTTTTCAAAACACTGCACTTTCTGTCTGTCTGCTGATGACCTCACCAAATAGGTTCCTAGTACACTTGGGGGATGGGGGGAGGTGCGGGGGGGGGTGTGACTCGGAGAAAAAACATTTTCAAAAACTGTTGAAGGCACGTGGGACACCTTTCCTCTTCTAAATTATGTCCCTAACATTTAGCAATCTGATGGAATTCATCCACACATCCTTTTAAGTCTAGAAAGTTAATATATTTAAAGGGACCTCTGAAATACTCACTGCTTTGTGTGTATTAAAAGAAAATATCTGTTTATGTACAAATATACCTGCAATATAGATTATATATCTTTATAATGATATTAAGTTGAACATATTTACAACTCTCCAATAAAATTATTCTAATTTATGAAATAAGAATTCTGTTCACTGAGGCTTTCTAGGTGAAATCAGCTCTGAGGAAGCTACTAGGGGGTCTAGGTGAGGCAAACACAGATCGTGACAATTCGCGTGTCGAAAGCCAGAGTTTCTTCTCCAGAACAGACCAGGAGACCAAGACTATGAAGGCTTGTCCCAGTCAGTGCAAGAAAGATTAGATCACTGGCGTATTAAAAGGAAAAGGCTGGAGAGAACTTGACATGGACAGATGGACTTCTTACCGTGCCAAGGTTGGAAGAAAGTAGAGCAGGTGAGAGGAGGACTGGCATAAGCAGGAGAAAACGGGTCGGGAGGAGATTGACAAAGAGGTGCATATGGGCACGGGTGAGTTCCACTCTAGAAACCAGGCTTGGCAGCTTGGCACAGGGGACCGAGCACCTGGTAGGGTAGAGGTTTATTAAGGATAGCTACTCTCAGTTAGACAGGGAAAAAAAGGGATGGTTTTGCTTGGAGTTTTTAGTTTCATGGGTTAAAACTGGTCACTGTTGTGTGTCGCTTTGGTTGTAAAATTGGCATAGAATATTTTAAGTCCTGTTTCTGCCTCAGTAATACTCATCTGTCTTAAAGCTTCCTCCGAAAGCACCCAATGTCAGCACATCTTCAGGGTCTTTACTGAATCACTACTATGTGCTGAGATGCACTGAGTAATCCTACCCTTTCCGATTCGACCTTAGGAAACTTAGAGTACTTGAACTTTCTTCAAAGCTTTATTTATGCATATGTGCCTGCATGGGGGTATGTGTACCATTATTGAGTCCCCTTAAGGTCAGAAGAGGTGTGGAGCCCTGAAACTGGAGCAATAAGCAAGTGTGAGCTGCTGTGTGGGTGCTGGAAACCAAACTCTGGTCCTCTATAAGAGTAGCACATGCTCTAACCACTAAACCACCTCTCCAACCCCAGTATTTGAACTTTTTATGCTAAAAAAAAAATATGTTAGCTTCATGACAGTTCAATGTAATACTTTCAGAACTCTCCATTTGTTTTGTTTTGTTTTGAATACTCCTGATATAGGAGTACTGTTGTTTCTGAAACACTAATCAGAAAGTGAAAGGGAGACTTTTAGCCCTCATGGTTTTCCTCAACTGAAACTTCCATACAGGATTTCTGCTGCCCTCTTTCCTGAGCAGCCTCTGGTATAACAGTTTTCTTTGCTAAGCACTAGATCTGTGTGCAGTTCAGGGTGCTTGGCTCATGTAGTCTTGCTGGCCCTCAGCTCCCTTTTGGAGCTGACACTGCACCCTTTGCTCAGTAGGCCCTATCTCTAACTGGCCCCATGCACTCCTACAGTCTTGCATGTCATGCTACCCTTACAAGTTAGTGACATTGCAGGCAAGTTCAGGCTTAGTGGATGGGGAGTAAACTTATGGGGGACACTCTTGCAAATGATGTATTCTAAGTGTTGGTTTTATGATTTGTTTGTATTAGAGGAGACCACCTAACTGAAGTGAGCATGCTTGAACACTGAGACTATCTGTGCTTTTCTTGACATCATAAAATATTTTCCCAAGTCAGAGCCACATTCTCTCCTGAAAGACTGAGAGAGAGTAGCATACACTTTGGGGACGTTGTATCACATAGTTAGTAGTCCAGGCATCATACTTTCAGCAGCTGAGATTTCACTGAGTATTTTAAAAATGCTCAATTCATTATGCTAAGTGAAATAACCTAGTGGCAGAAGGACAAATCCTACTTAGATAGACCATCAAAGAGGTCAAAATGAGAGCTGTCAGGAGCTAGGTGAGCCGAGGAGTTACTGCCTATGGATCTGCAGTTGAGGAAGTATGAAACGTGTCAGTTCATGATGTGCCTGTAACTCACAGTATTGGACGGTACACTAAAAAAAATTTAAGAGGACAGGAGCTCTGTGAGTTATTTTTGTTTTGCCACAACATAAAGATGGCATTTATATGTCAAATCAGACAAAAAATTAAAAGTAAAAACACTCAACTAAATTTTTACATCTTCTTTCATTTTTCAATGCCCTGCCTTGATGCGTAATATAGACTTTGGGCATGATTTTTGGAGAAAGTAGCTAGCAGCTTGACACTTCCCATGAAATATTTAAGTTTGAACTGACATTTCCCATGCAACAGTTGTGTTTAAGGTTCATGACATAGGTAGATAATAAAGAGAGTAGATAGACAATATATAGATAGTTGGCTTACTAACACATTCGTCTTTTCAAAAGTCAAAAGTAGAGCCTGAGAGATAGCCCAGTGGGTAAAGGTACTAACCACTAAGCCTGATAACCTGAGTGTCTGGATCTCCAGCCCCACAGAACTGACTCCTGCAAGCTGTCCTCTGACTTTCACACACATGCCCACATAAACACAGAAGCAAATGCTTATTTTATTTTTTCATTTAAAGTCAAAACTATAAAGGATGTTGATAATTTGTTGACCTATAGAACAGTTCCTCAGGTTTCTGCTCTGATTGAAAAGTATTTAAAAAGTGACATTTTTTTCCTTCTTGTCTTGATTGGGGTAAAATTCGTCATCAGTAAGAAACACAGTCTAAGCTTGGCTGCTTACGAAATGTTAAATAGAGAGCAGCTGTGATTATTTCAAGACACAAGCATGCCTATCCATCCCTAAGCTTTCGTGCCAACCACTGACCTCAGACTCCCTGCTCTGTAGATGGGCATACAGAGACTTTCAAATCATCGAGAACCATGTCAGCGCCCAAACCTAGGCCCCATGTCTTTCCTTCACCCATGTTTACCCTTTGATGGGACCTGACCTGCCCGGCATGCTTTTGACTCTCCGAAATAGTTAGAGCATTATACCTGAGATTGGATCCTGTGTAACACTGGGCCTGTATTACAGAAATCAGTCTGTATAGAGAAGAGTAAAGGTAGCAGCCTCAGAGCTTGAAGGGTTGTGATGTCTTATACAGTGCACTCCCCTCTTTCAGAGATAGTGATAAGGCTTTATCCACGACCCCTACTGTCCCTCTGACTGACCTGCTACCAACACCCAGTGACCATTCTCTTAGCACTTCCTGCCGCAGTTCCTTCTGGTATCCTCCTTTTGTCCCGTTTCTTACTCAGTCACTATTTACTCTGTTACGGCAGTTCAAGGAGGCTTCTGCTGCTAGAGAAAGATATTGTAAGGAAAAGAAAGCATTTGGTTGAAAGAACAAGTAAGAAGTGACATTTACAGATTCATACTTCTTTAGAAATGATTGATATTTAGGAGGAATGCAGTCAGAAGCAGAGTTTTGTGATTTGGAAAGCAGTCCTCATAAAAGAGGGATGATACACTGGGAGAGTGTGAGAGGGACAGGAGAGCACGCCATGGTTTTAAAACCACTGAGAAAATGTGAGCTTATCATATCCTCAAGAGGAGGCAGGAGTGTGGTGGATTAGAGAGTTCCCACAATTCCTCATTCTGTATACCTATCTTGGCCCTAGCATGTTTCACTGAAGCTAATGAGGCTCACTGATGTGTGGCTAGCCAGGTTTTAGTCTTGAGATGTCGGTGACTATGGGACTGTTGGTAATTATGAGCAGCAAGAATGATAACTGCCACCATCAACCACATCCTGACCATGAGCACCACCAGGTCCAGTGACTGTCAGAGCAGTGTCTGAACACAGAAAGTCAGGGGGACCACTCTGTTCTGCTGTGTTGTCACAGGGATAGCTATGGAAAGTGTGGAAGCAGAGCATGTGTGGAGGCCCTCGGTTTCAGGTGACATCATGCACAGGTCACCTTGCTGTGTTTGTCTCCAAAACTCTAGAGCAGATTTCACACTCACCAGTTGTAGGATTTTTCTGTAGGATTTTTAAAGCCTGCTTCCCATACTTTTACAGTTCTACCCTTCCTCCTAAGAGTGAGTCAGCTATGTATGTTTCAGTGAGAAAGCCCCTCTACTTGGGCCTTGCCCCGCCTCCCCCAGTCAGTGTTGCTGTCCTCACTCAGATGTCAATATAAATCTTCAAGGAAATTACCCAAGACCCCACTTCCATCTCCCTCAGTATGGATTAAGTTCTCATGCTAGTCTTGGCTGTCATTGCATGACAGGCATGTGCTGACTCTCTCTCTCTCCTCAAGTGAATTGGGAGGAGCTGACTTCACTAGTAGCTCTGGTCCCTTTTGTTTCCCCAACATGAGATTTGATCAGGGAATAACGGATAGTTAATTAAATTCTCACCACTCAGGTCTTATAGCACATTTAGAACTATAGTTTGAAGCAAGAAAATGCAGAGCTAATAATTTGCTGTGCCATAATCTGATGGACAAAGAAGATTAGAAAACATAGAACTGAGTGTCACAGGTACTCGTTTCCAACTGAAACCATCAGGGTCATAGAGTATGGCTAGGGGCCAGAGCTGTAAGTTGACCAGATGTCTTCATTCTCAATGGGGTTGAACTGGTCCAATAATAAACTAATTTCTCTGCAGATTAGCAGTCCTCAGCAATTCAATGCAGAGTGATCATTACAGAATGAACACTGGTTCATTCTGTGTTATTGGCAACACCAAAGATATAGCGAATCAGTAAAAGAGCGTTTTGTCTCCTGAGTCAAAGCTTCCTGAGTATTCAACTGCCTTTTTTTTTTAAAGTTTTAAAGTTTCTGCCTCTTTCTCTGAGCCATTTTCTTAAACTGAGTCATATCTGAGCATAATTCATGAAGTTGACTAGATTAATCAACCCTTTATAAATAAAAATGCTTCATTTATTTCACACTTCACTTGTGGGTAATTAAAATCCAAAGATGAATAAAAGAATTTAAAAATAAGGGGGGCTGGAGAGATAGCTCAGGCGTAAGAGCCCTGACTGCTATTCCGGAAGTCCTGAGTTCAATTCCCAGCAACCACATGGTGACTCACAATCATCTGTAATGAGATCCGATGCCCTCTTCTGGTGTGTCTTAATGACAATGACAGTCTACTAACATACATTAAAAAAAAAAAAGTTAAAATCCAAAGGTGCTGTGTGTCAGTCAGTGTATGCTGTGAGTCTAAAACTGATTACTACTGGTTTTTTTTGGGAGGGATGGGGGGTTGAGTTGTCTTGTTTGTATTTTGATGCTAATCCTGCTTCCCCAAGAGGGACTGTGTAGGATGTACTCAGGTGACTTCATCAGAACCTTCTTCTCATTTTAACTTGTAAAATAAAGGCTAGAGCAGGTGATTGGGCTGGGGAAGGGAAGGTGGAGCTGAAAAGTTTTAGGTAGAAGAAGGGAGAAGAGAGAAGGGGACGATGGAGGAAAAGGAGGCAGAAGGGAAATGAAGCTGAAGCACATGGCCTGGAGAAACCACAACTCATAAGGGATCTTGTAACTGGGGAATAGAGTAGTGCAGTGGTAGATCTGACCAATCTAGGTGCACACGCAGCTTGTATTCATACTAATCAGGTTGTGTTTTCTTTGCACGGGCTTATTTGGGTTAGAGAGGTTACTGCAAGAGGGGAATTAGGTAGGAGTGGGTGGGTGAGTGGGGTCCTTGTTCTATGCCAAGTTGTTGTGGAGTGTCAAGACACTGAAATTGTCAAATTCTATTAGAAGAAGAATATTCTTTCTCTTTTGAGAGTCAAAATGAAAATTTTGCATTCCCCTTGTGGATTTTTTTTGGGGGGGGACAGGGGAGGGGTTATTATTGGTTTTTTTCTGGTTGGTTGTTTTATGGGATTTTGGTTGTTTGCTTTGTTGTTTTGCTATCTTAGTGGGCTTTCCATTTCTTAGTGTTTTGAGATAGCCCTGCCGCTGTCTTGCTCACCTAGTAACCCTCCTGTTTCAGTCTGCAGAATCTTGGCCTGACAGGCTACTACACGCTGTCTTGTCTTATTTTTAAGATCAATTTCCTGCTACTTTTTGTAGGATTTTTGTTGTTGTTGATGATGATGATGATGATTTTTCCACTGGGGGTCTAGTTCATTCTTAGGTGTGAACACTGCAGTTTTTGCATGAAGAGGAATTCTAGTGACTTCAAAACTAACTTAATGAGGAGGCTATTCAATAGATTACACACAGGCTTTTTCTGCTCAACAGAGCATGGGCTATTATTCTGCCAGTGTTCTTGACACCAGTATAGCTATGCATTCTCTGCCAAGCTGGACCCTGTGTGCACAGTGATGAATGCCATCCTGCTCCACGAGGCTGAGGAACTGGCTCAATATATAGAGCTTGCCTAATAGGCATGAGGCCATGGATTTGATTCTCAGCATCACACACACAAGAAGACCTCACTTCCAGCCTTTTTTTCTTTATGGGGTCAACATATCGTCCACAGACAATTATCTTTTTCACAGGCAAGGAAGATAAGCAAGTTTAAAAGTTTAAAAGATATAGTTCTCTTTACCAAAGAATGCTCATTCCTGTGGGAAGAAAAAAGGAGCTGACCCTAACTTCTTCCCATTTACTTGTCTATGGAGTGTTTAATGACAGACATGGCCTTCTCTGTATCGGGGACCTGAAGCTATCACCAGAATCCTAGGACTGTGGAAAGAAAGCAAAGAGAACAGCTGGACCCAGAAAGATGACCTCTCAGGGACAGTTCTGTTCTGCCCCAAGCCAGGAGTGAGACGTGGCTGCTAGAAGGCTGGGAGGCATAACTCAGGGACACAGAGAAACTACTGTGGCAATTCTGTCCCTTAGCCCTGATATTATACCACTCAACAACTATTTAACCAGCCATTGCACATAACTCAAGATCACACTGTTAGGAGGGCTTTCTCAGAAATACCTGTCTTGATTCTGGAGATCCTTCTTTCAAAGCCTGTGTCTTGGCTTATTAGGAAACTCTGAGCCAGTAAGGTAGACATGTATTTCAATACAGAAATAGAAGTAACCAAATAAAAATTTAGTGAAAATTAACATTGGGCTGCAGTCAATGCCACACTGCTAACCAGACTGTTGCAGTCATTCTTTCTAAAACCCAAGTCATGAACATGGCTCTCAGTTTGACTAAACAAAAAAGGCAAAGGGAAGATATTTTATGTGGTGTGAATGCATTTGAGGCAATATTTAATCCCACAGAGATGTGTGTGGTGAGAAACAGCTTTGAGAACAGGAAAAGACAGCTGAAAGACTGCAGTCATTAGCTAAGTTTGAGGTCATATGTTGACTTTCGACTGTAGCAGTTGGAGTCTACATTGTATAAATATCAGCAAATTCTATCTCATTTAGTATGAACTAGACCATGTTCCTGATATCTAAATATGAAGAATTAAAGCAGCAATGTCATTTAAGTATAGCCTCATTTATAATGAAAAGCATAAACTATCATGGCCTCTGGGAAGCCCCTCAGAATTGTGATAGCCTTCAAAACTCTGTCCTGTATATACTGTGACCTCAGCTCTGAGGCAGAGCTGTTTGCCTTGTGGGCAAGTGTCAAAGTCACATGTGCAAGTGAGTACAGCTGTGGACTCCTCCCAGCAGCAGCTGCCAGTAGCCCAAGCTCCCCACTCACAACTTTCCATTATGGATTAAGCTGACTCTGCCAATCTCCCTTTACTCAAGACACCAAACTGGACACTCGCAAGACTAGTGCCTTGCAAATCTTTGAGATGCTTTTCTTATTATAGATGAAATATGAACATTGTGTTTAGGAACAGGATCCAGCAAATGCCAAAGGTATTTATGTAAGTCATTCAGCTTTAGTACAACAGCCTCCTAAGAATAAAATCAGCTTTTCAGAATTTTGACCTTCTGTTTTAGTTGGTGTTTCACATTTGTTCTTTAATATGCTAAATTCAGACTAATCTGCTTTCTGAGAAATTTAATTAATCTGTAAGGAGTAAAGATTGGCTTCAAAGTGCTGTACTCTTTTGAAGGCAATCTCCTTACGAGTTCTGTGTGGGCCAGAAGAAACGTATTAAAGCCAACTGAAGTGTGTGTGTGTGTGTGTGTGTGTGTGTGTGTGTGTGTGTGTGTGTGTGTGTGTTCGTGTATTCACTCACTTTCTATCACTTTAAACAATTACAAAGACTAACAAATTATTTTCATTTGATTTCTGCTAATTTTAGTTCACCTTGAGTTAAGGTTAAAAGTTTTACAAATTTAATGGTGTCAAACTAATCAAATTTTGGTTTTAGTTGCTACAATTCTTCTTTATTGTTTTACTGCTGCACTGGTATGAAATATTAATTTGTTTCTTTTATTTCAAGATTTCATACTTTTGTTTTTATATATTAAGTATTTGAGATATATTTGAGGCACTGTTTAGTCAAAATACATGGAAGAATACACCACTGAGGCCAGCAATTTAGGGCTCGGATGAGAATGAAGCCACATCAAGCAGTGGGCATTAGTCATCTTCATATCAACCCAGCTGATCTTCCCCATCTCGTTCCTGCTCAGCACAGTAACTTGAAAATTGATAGATCCATTATGTGTCTGAAAAAGACAGAAACTACTGAAGAGTGGTGTTTATTCCTTCCTTACCTATCGCATCTTACTATGTTCAGTAACACTTTCATGTAGAATCTCAGAAAATAGACATCCTAGTTTGTTTTCTGTTGTTGTGACACAATACTGACCAAAACCAACTTGGAAAGAAAAGGGTTTATTTCATTTTATAACTCCCAAATCTGAGGAAGTTAGGACAGGAACCTAGAGGCAAGTGACCAAGGAGAAGTGCTACTTACTGTTTTAATTCCATAGCTTGCTCAGCCTGTTTTTTTATACAATTCAGGACTAACTGCCCAGTGGACTAGGCTTCCCTATGTCAATCATTAATCAAGAAAGTGCATCCATAAACATATACGCAGGCCAGTTTGAAGGAGGCAGTTCTTCAGGTGAGGGTACCATTCCTTAGGTGACCCTAGTTTTGGTGGAACAAAAACTAACCAGCACAAGACACACGTTAGCCAGTCCATTTCCTAAGACTTGATTCTTAGTGAAATATGAAAATTTTTTCATCTTTATTAACTTGGGTATTTGTTATTTACATTTCTTTTTTTTTTTTCATCTTTATTAACTTGGGTATTTCTTATTTACATTTCGATTGTTATTCCCTTTTCCGGTTTCCTGGCCAACCTTCCCCCTCCCCTTCTCTATAGTTGTTCCCCTCCCCATCCTACCCCAATTACCGCCCTCCCTGCAACAATCACCTTCACTGGGAGTTGAGTCTTGGCAGGACCAAGGGCTTCTCCTTCCACTGGTGCTCTAACTAGGCTATTCATTGCTACCTATGAGGTTGGAGCCCAGGGTCAGTCCATGTATAGTCTTTGGGTAGTGGCTTAGTCCCTGGAAGCTCTGGTTGTTTGGCATTGTTATTCATATGGGGTCTCAAGCCCCTTTAAGCTCTTTCAGTCCTTTCTCTGATTCCTTCAATGGGGGTTCAGTGGTTTAATGATGGCATTCGACTATGTATTTGCTGTATTCTGGCTGTGTCTCTCAGGAGAGATCTACATCCGGTTCCTGTCAGCCTGCACTTCTTTGCTTCATCCATCTTATCTAGTTTGGTGGCTGTATAGTATGGACCACATGTGGGGCAGGCTCTGAGTGGGTGTTCCTTCTGCCTCTGTTCTAAACTTTGCCTCCCTATTCCCTCCCAAGGGTATTCTTGTTCCCCTTTTAAAGAAGGAATGAAGCATTCGCATTTTGGTCATCCTTCTTGAGTTTCATGTGTTCTGTGCATCTAGGGTAATTCAAGCATTTGGGCTAATAGCCACTTATCAATGAGTGCATACCATGTGTGTTTTTCTGTGATTGGGTTACCTCACTCAGGATGATATTTTCCAGTTCCACCCATTTGCCTATGAATTTCATAAAGTCATTGTTTTTGATAGCTGAGTAATATTCCGTTGTGTAGATGTACCACATTTCTGTACCCATTCCTCTGTTAAAGGGCATCTGAGTTCTTTCCAGCTTCTGGCTATTATAAATAAGGCTGCTATGAACATAGTGGAGCATGTGTCTTTGTTATATGTTGGGGCATCTTTTGGGTATATGTCCAAGAGAGGTATAGCTGGTTCCTCAGGTTGTTCAATGTCCAATTTTCTGAGGAAACTCCAGACTGATTTCCAGAATGGTTGTACCAGTCTGCAATCCCACCAACAATGGAGGAGTGATCCTCTTTCTCCACATCCTCGCCAGCATCTGCTGTCACCTGAGTTTTTGATCTTAGCCATTCTCACTGGTGTGAGGTGAAATCTCAGGGTTGTTTTGATTTGCATTTCCCTTATGACTAAAGATGTTGAACATTTCTTTAGGTGTTTCTCAGCCATTTGGCATTCCTCAGCTGTGAATTCTTTGTTTAGCTCTGAACCCCATTTTTTAATAGGGTTACTTGTCTCCCTGCAGTCTAACTTCTTGAGTTCTTTGTATATTTTGAATATAAGTCCTCTGTCAGTTGTAGGATTGGTAAAGATCTTTTCCCAATCTGTTGGTTGCTGTTTTGTCCTAAGAACAGTGTCCTTTGCCTTACAGAAGCTTTGCAGTTTTATGAGATCCCATTTGCCGATTCTTGATCTTAGAGCATAAGCCATTGGTGTTTTGTTCAGGAAATTTTCTCCAGTGCCCATGTGTTCCAGATGCTTCCACACTTTTTCTTCTATTAGTTTGAGTGTATCTGGTTTGATGTGGAGGTCCTTGATCCACTTGGACTTAAGCTTTGTACAGGGTGATAAGCATGGATCGATCTGCATTCTTCTACATGTTGACCTCCAGTTGAACCAGCACCACTTGCTGAAAATCCTATCTTTTTTCCATTGGATGGTTTTGGCTATGTCAAAAATCAAGTGCCCATAGGTGTGCGGGTTCATTTCTGGGTCTTCAATTCTATTCTACTGGTCTATCTGTCTGTCTCTGTACCAATACCATGCAGTTTTTATCACAATTGCTCTGTAATACTGCTTGAGTTCCGGGATAGTGATTCCCCCAGAAGTCCTTTTTTGTTGAGGATAGTTTTAGGTATCCTGGGTTTTTTGTTATTCCAGATGAATTTGCAAATTGTTCTGTCTAACTCTTTGAAGACTTGGATTGGTATTTTGATGGGGATTGCATTAATTTTTAATCATTCTTTGAACCTATCAATTTTCAAGTAAATGTACAATTAATACTGAGTCTTATGGACTCTAGTTGGGACAAATTTAAAATATATTAACTATCGAATAATTTATGTATTGCTATGAATTTAGGTACCATGTGGGAAGAGCTTTATTGTGGTATAAAACTGTAGGCATGCTTCCATAGCTGGCATATAGCCTGAAACTCACAGTATGAGTGGATATCTCCTGGAAGGTGGTATGACACAGAAGAGTACACAAAACAATAATCCACTAATTAGGTGTATGGTAAAATATTTAATATTATTGGAGCCATGTAGAGAGTAAGCTGAGGTGTTATAGTACACATAGGGAGTACCATTAATATATGTTCAGCAGAAGAATTACATGATCATATTTAGAAAGCATTCTCTTGAGTGCTGGTAGTATAGATTAAGCAAGAGGCAGTAGAACCAGGAATTCATGACACAGTCACCTGCTAACTGCTGCCCAAGACAAGAGCCCACAGTTGAGCTATGCAGGACAGTAAGGGGTGGTGAGAAAAGCCCATGCCCAGATGTACCAGGATCACCTTAAGTGGCTGAGTAGGTATGAGTTTCTGATTGGATACCTAGATAGATGAGAGCAGTACTTACTCAGAATATTGGGTTTCTTTTTCTTTTTCATTCATTCTTAAGAGAAATAAAAGGCAAGGTCATTCCATCTGTGTCTGCACAGGTGTTGGCTAGAATTACAGACATTCACCACAAGGCCTAGCCCAACTTTGTTACTAGACTTCTCAGATTTCTAAGTGCTAATGGGGAAGAACTTGGGGAAATTTACACACTACTTCCACAGCTCAGATCCCAACTTTAAGGAACCAAGATTTTTATAGGTCATGCAGGAAAAGGAATTTTGTGCATATGTTACCAGCTATACCTTTCTAGAAGGGACGAGTGGAACAATTCTTACATCAAATGACTAGGATTCTGTTTCTTCAAGACAATGTAATTTAGGTGTGTGAAGTTGTGGAATTATGCTTTCTGAGATTTGTGCTCAGGAGACGTACTCAGTGAGCAAGATCTGTGCCATTGGACTTTTTTTCTTGACTACATCCTAAAACAAAATATCACCCTTGAAAAGTATTATGCTACAGAAATACCATGAACAAACATTTAAGTAATGTAAGCTCTGCCCAACAAAACACTGAGGGTACAGAGATGAGTAAGAAATAAAACATATCCTTAAAAGCAAACACGCAGTCCAGTGCACAGAACTATTGTGTATCTGGCAGGGGCCATGGAGGATCATCCAAGGAGACAACTGACACAGCCTTAGCAAGTTTGTCACATATACTTGACTGTGGACTCTTCAGCTTTCTCTGGCCATGATATCTCTACTTCAGGACCATCTTTCTTTGCCTATCCTCTCTTAGAAGTTTGTAGTTATGCTCTGTATGAAGTATAGCTAAGTACAGAAACTGAATAACTGCCCCTCCCCCATTCACTTTTGTTTTTTGAGACAGGTTCTACCATGTATCCCTGGCTGTCCTGGAACTCACTCTGTAGACCAGGCTGGCCGTGATCTCACAGAGATTATGTGCTTCTGCCTCCCAAGTTCTGGATTAAGAATATGTGCCACTATGCCTGTCACTAAAAATGTCTCTGAAGATAAATGAGCTTGATCATTGTAATCTTAATAGCAGGATTTCATGTGATACTTGGAAGCAAATGCCTTGGTTGCCACTGTGGTTCTCTGGTGTTCAAACACCCCCATTCCTATATTTCCCCTGTGCCTTACAAAATTATCAATAGTCTAGTTTAGGGAGTTAAATTGTATTTGAAATCTGTTAGAGTTTTGAGGGGTAGTGGGGTTCTCTTTGGATTCAGTGATTTCAAAGTCAGCTGTTTGATTTGTAAGTTAATTTTGGTACTGTTTCCGGTTGAGGCAGTACAGACAACACTGAATGTGTCCTCTATGCTCATGAAGTGCTAACTCATGATCTTTGTTCTGCAGATAGTATCCTGGCTGATACCATTTGGCCATATGAAGACCCAATAGGTCTTGATCAATTACCTGGTCCTGGGACTGTGTCATAACCTTGACATTTATCATCTCGTCTAACCATGCCCCACGCACCCCCCCCAATAACTGCATCTTTAGGAAATGGAGAATTAGAAGATCACAAAATAAGTGTGTAATAGATGTAGACTGAGGCCCAAGAAATATAACATCAGACCTAGGTGTTTCACATCTATGAAATTTTGAAAATTGGGCTGGTGATTTTTCTTGAAGTTGTATCCCTCTTTAGGTTCATAAAGGCTGGCCTGTCCAGGAGCAATAGTATTGCAGTGCAAAACAGATCTCACCTCAGATCATTCTGAGCCAAATGTGAGTGACTAAAGCCCAACAATATGTGTTCAGATTGCCTCACATGGCGTGTTCTGTTATGATGGAAGCAGTTACCTGAACTAATAATTATAAGGGCATTAGTCACACAGCATTTACCAGATACACCAGTGGGAAGTACAGGTAAGACGGAGGCAGCCGAGCTGCTCGAGGCCTCAGATGCTGTCTGATGGCATTCTTCTCAGATGCTGTCTGATGGCATTCTTCTCAGATGCTGTCTGATGGCATTCTTCTCAGATGCTGTCTGATGGCATTCTTCTCAGATGCTGTCTGATGGCATTCTTGGCTTTTGGTCGAAGCTAATGGCCTGCTTAGAGTGCTTGTCAAACTACTTAACAGTTATAAAGATGTTATGTCAGACACAGAAGTGAGCAGGGAATGACTAATAAAGAGACTAATGATACCTGAGATGATTTGATACTGGATCTACAGTTTTCCTAGAGTCTACAATCATGAAGTTCTAATTATCACCCACTCAGCCTGGTGGAATCTTCAGCATGGATATGGCTTCATTTTCTTGGTCCTAGGAACTTAGCTTTTGTTATTTACTCATAGATTACATCTTGTAACTATTTTTTAAACAGATAATATTCTTTGGTTAGCCACAAATCTTGCAAGCCAATGTAATCAGATGTAGACTGTAAGTTGTGAGCTAGAAGCAGAAGCAACTCTAAGATGTGTGTCTGATGATCTAATGCCCTTGTGAGGGTAGCAAAAGGCTTCCCAGGCTTCTTTCAAATATACCAAACAAGTCATCTTTCTGATTCTTTTTATTAGTAATATGAACCAGATTGCTAAAAATATCCAAGTCTAACTCTCTCCTGAAATGTAAACTCCTTTCCTTTGGTTTTGAACCAAACTTAACATTTTGTAGAGAAATTGCTCAGGAAATAGAGTAAAACAGCTTGACATTCCACTTTTCTAATTTCAGATTTATGCTCAGTCAAAAGTTGGTGGGATAAAAGGGAACAGGCCATATTATGTTACTTATTTTTAGAGATTACTGTGATTTTTATTCAGTTTGAAATCTTGATAAAAATAAAAACAGTGAGAATGAAGCTTTACAAATACTGCAAACTTATTACATCATTGATATGGCTTGTACACTGGTTGGATATAGAAAGAAAGCATTAGATAAGGCAGTAATAGCACATGCAGACCAAGCACACTACTCTGGCATAGTCTTTAGTAAAAACCTACCCTGGTTAGCTGGTTTTGTTGACATGCCTACATGCAGATCTCATTGCTTAGAAGGATACCCTCTAAACAACTTCATTCATTTAAAAATAAAATTCCTCTCACCTCACTGGCCAACAATACCCAGAAACCCCCTCATGTCACTTGCACCCATTGTGCTTAGAGTCTTCCCATACATCTGGGTGAACATCTGTTTTATCTGAACAAGGTCAATCTTGATTTGAGTGACAACAGTAGTGACCAGGGAGGAGCCAGTCCCTTTCAGAGAATAATAGAGGTCTGCAGAGAAGGTAGGGTGGTTGAGGATATACTATAAGATGGCCCTCAAACCACTTTGAACATATCCAGAAAACTCTGCTCACACTGCTTAACAACCTTGATAGCTATCCTGGCATAAGCCTCCCTGGTGGCTTTCAGTTGAGGGAAGCTTCTTGTGTGAGAACCATGTTAAAGTGGGATTCAGCCATTCCTAATCTCTCTTCACAAGCCTGATAGATACGCTGTTTTCCTGAACTGTCTGGCAGTTTGTACTCTGTTTCTTAATAGGACCAAGGAGACATCCAACATGTTCTGAGGTTTCTGACCTAACGTCCTTCTCAAAGTCCAAACTCTAAGTGATCATTTCTAATGATGTCTCAAATGTCTCGATTTCTTGAGCATAAAATCTTTGAGTACATGTTCCTGAGTCTCTGCTCCCTGTAAACTCCAGTCAGCATAGTATGTAAAAGGCATAAACAAGACAAGAGTTGATTCTTCCTTATTTTCGCTCAACTCTGACTTGAGATCTTTAAATCCTACTGTATATGGTCTCAGCAGCTGCCTTCATTTGTTGCCTGTAGTCATTGGAATGGCTAGACCATCCACAATTTCTCATCTGTTCTAATCTCCTTCATTGCTTCTCAGAGAGTTTCTACAGCTCTCATTACATCAAAGTTGGAAATTGGTTGGAGTGTCCCTTGAGTACAAGCTGACTAGAGTAGAGAGTTTGTCCTCCAAGGTACTGAGAAGGCATCTGTCCTCCATGAAAGCCACCTGGTACTGGGCCCTAGGCTGATTCCTGACCATAAAACTGTGCAAGCGGCTATAGATGGCTAGAAAAGCCTGCTTCACCAAGTGGGGCCTCAAAGCTTTGGCCTTCAGGATATGGTAGTATGTCCCCTGACTATGGGGCTCCAGGATAGCCCCCAGGGTCTGGGTAACCTCTATGTGTACAGTGGCCTCCAACTCCTTGGTAGCTACCACATCCTGCTGATAGGTAAGCACCTCCTTCCATGGGTATAAAGCCACTGGATGTAGATACTGAGGGAAACATGATTCCTGACCTCCAAGAATATATACAGAGAAAGAGGGGTAACCATACCAGGATCCTGGTGAACATGGATGGACAGACACTGACCCCAAAGAAATGGCCAGTAAAGTGGTGTGAATCCTGGGGATTCTGACATAGTAAACATACCTTGGACATGGTAGAACTGGTTGGACATGATGTCATAAAGAATTTGATCAAGACAGAGCCTTATACAAGCCTTGTAATCTCAGCACTCAGGAGGCAGAAGGAGGACCATGGAGTTCAAGGACAGCCTGCACTCTGTTGTTGAGAGCCAATCTCAGAAGAAAAAAAAGAAGTTGATCAGGGAGCAACATTTTCAGGGAAGCAGTAATGTACTTGATGGTTCCTAACCTAAGGAGAAGGGACACACTCAAAAGCAGTGAGCTTACCAGTGTAGCTGTGAAACAGCTCTGGGTTTTAGATTCACAGGGCTGTTGGCGCTCTGTTAATGCTTCAGAGTGGCTCTCACTGCCAATAGCAACTGGAAACAAGGGTTTCCCCTAAACACACCTTCCTCCTGCTCTCATCCTACCACCAGGAAGTGTACCATAGAAAGTTCCCAAGTGTTTGGCAAATAGTGGTACTACTTCCAAAGCTTCTGCGAATCAATGTTGTTGTTGGTATACAGAAAAGAATGTTTTGATTTGAAATAAAAAAATAGACTAGAAAGACTGGATACAGACTTACTGTAATATTCAGGCTTGAGCTTCATTCTCACTTGCAAAGTGAATAGTTACAGTGTACATACAAGAATGCACTTCCAGGGAGCTGGCAAGATGGCTTTTCAGTTCAAGGTGCTTGCTACCAAAACCTGATGGTCTGAGTTCAGTTCCCAGAGCCCACATGGTAGAAGGAGAGAACCAATTCTCACAGTTGTTCTCTGACCACCACATATGTGCCCACATGCAAAAAAAAATGTTTAAAAAATAAAAAGAGCATAATAAACCCTTCTTGATTCTGTGTCCTCTTCAGCGTATGTAATCCAATACTATGTTTTGCTCTGCCACAGTGTTAAGCACAGCTTAGTGATGATGAGAGGGGCTTAGTTGCATATAGTGGCACCATGCAGTACACAGACAGAAACCATCTCCGAGCTCTGAAGAAGCTAGTAACATGAGCAAAGCAGTGTCTTGGGAGACTGAGTACAGTTGGTTACACACTGGACAGAAGGTAGCAGAAGGTGTTGTGGGACAGGGGAGATGACATTCAGACATGAATCGGTCTAGGCAAAAAGAACTAAGCCCTGAAATTCCAAAGGGGAAAAGTCAGCACCAGTTGTAATAATTTAAAGTATTAAGGGTGTAAGTTGAGAAATCAGGATCATGTGGCACTCTAGGTGGTGGCAGAACGGTAGGACACAAACTAATACGTCTTATGATGCATAGACATTCATAGTGGAACATGACTGGGGGACCAGGAGACTCCTATAACAATGGAACTATGAGGCCTGAGCATTGGAGAGATCCCTAAAGAAATGAAACATCAAAATCAAGAATTCAGGTTGACATAATAAACATGTTTGAAAAGTATGTGGAGGTGTCTGCAGAAGCATGTGAGGCATAATGAAACAGGAAACTGTGTACTGAGGCAAGATCGGACATACTTTGTGCTTGTGAATGTCACTTATTAACGTAATCCCACCTAAAAATTAATCCAATTAGCATTTCCTTTCTCTGTAAGGCATAATCAGTATAGTGACCCTCTAAGTTTAAACCTTTCCTCTGCCTGGTCTTTTGACTGAAAGAATAAAATTAACACTGACTTCGTGCAAAAGGCCTATCTTCAGAGAGTAAGGACATGCTTAACTGTGAGTAATTGTCTTATAGTTAAATGCAGAAGAAAATGTTGACTAGATAATGCAGACCCCCTAAGCCTACAGCCCAGTGTTGAACTTCTGAAGAACATCCTGACTGACATGTGGTAACTGTGTAGTTAGGGGTATGAACAATGAGGTCAGAGTTCTGCACTTGGGTTCAGCTTGCAAACCCAGGAAAGCCAAGCATCTATCTGGGTTCCATATCACCATCTCTTCTCTTACCCATGAGGGCTTGCTTTCTTTGGCCTTCCTCACTGGCTGAAGACAGAGAACCATATAGGCTTTGAGAGCCACCCTAACAGATATTTTCTCACAGCTCCCTGATACTAGCAGGTCCCAGCTCGAACAGCCTCACCTCTTCAAGGAAACAGACAAGTTCTAGGAGAGGTCAGAGGTCTTCAGGCATCCTAATTGTTTCTGTCAGGAATATATTAATTGTTAAGATATTCTCTAGTCCAACAATAGTCTTTTAGAAAGTTCACAAAACATAAACAAGTAAATCCAAATATTACTATTTTTATCAGACTGCCCAGATATTAGTTATCCTGCAAGTCATGTCTTATATATTTAGTCTATATGAGAATTTTGAATTAGCCAAAGATACAGAAGTTTATTTCTAATCCACTGAGTTTAAAAGGGGCTTCTTAAATATATTAATTTGGCTTAACCATCCCACAATGTGGATGGGTAAGAAAACACTTTACCTGTAAAGTATACTCTGTTTTCACTTGGAAATTACAGTTGAATAAAGTTCTGGGTGGGGGCATATTTCTTGTGAAGACTAAGTGAAACTTTGTGCTGAGAACTGCTATACCTGCAAGCCATATTCTGAAGCATTATAAAGACCTGTTGAAATTTTAAATAAGCTGTACAGAACAGGATTTTCTCTGGACATTTTTCAGTATTTCTTTTTCTCCCATCCATTGTTTTTATATAAAATTCTGTTTATGTAAATTCTGGGTAGCTTTTAGAAGTCTGAGTTAAGAAATATTGTGATAATCTACCATCAAACCAGATAGAGATTCTGAAAGGTTCCTCCTAGTAAGTCACTAAAGTGAACCTGGATTCTTCTCAATATGGACTGACTCTGGGCTGCCAACAGAACAACATACTTACGTCTATAGTAAGTAGGAAAGAAAGTAATCATCATGCTTCTTCAGGGGCCTACTTCATGTTTATTAACATAATATATACTATAGGGTTTTGGAGGGTGGGATCTTACATGAATTCTAACACAAATGGCAGGACATTTGGGGCCCTTCAAATACTTGGTTGTGGTTGATTTATATTCTTTGAGTGACTGTTCTTTAGACATTTAGAATATTCAGCATGAGGCTAAGACTTAATGAGGTTCTGACAATTCATAGATCATCAGTTCAGCATTACAGATTTTAGCGATATCTTTTAAGCTCCTTGTTGAGGTTGCTACATAAAAGGTGATCAGCTTAGTGGTAGAGTTTCCTCATCCCTGGGTCCTTTAATGGTCAATGACACTGATTTCCTTGGGTATTCAGTACATGTGACTCTTGAGGGACATGAAATGAGCAGATTAGGGAGCTATTCTGACCTCAGACCCCGGAACTGTACCACTCACTGCATTCACAGGCCTCAGGAACGAGTTCTAAGGTTCACCTGCAGGCAAATTGTATGAGAGTGTCTGAATCTCCCTGAAGTACTAGCCTCGTCCGGAGTCTGGGGACAAGAATGCCAGAGTGACTCCACCTTACTGCATAGTTTGTGGCCATGTAAGAATAGCTTGGGGAAGTTGACAGAATTCAATGATATTAAGTATATGTGACTGTCCTTACAGTGAACAGCAGTCACCAGTACTTACTGAAGTATTAAGCAGTTACTGAGTGTGTGCATGCCATAAGAAGGTCTCTCTTCCAGAGACTTGCATTCTAAGTCAAGAGATTGAGAAGAAAAGCTAACAGATTGTCTGTGAGGGTGAGGGCTGAGCTGGAACAAAAGGCAGTCTATCTAAGAGCCCCGCACATGATCCCTGGCCATCAAGAGGAACTTGAAGGACTTCCAGAGACATTCTTGAGTAGGAACTTGAGGAAACAAGCTCTTCCAGACGTGGAGAGGGGCAGATGAGTTTGCCAAGCAAAGAGCCTATATTTGGCAGACTCTGGAAGATAGAGAGATTATTTTTCCTGAAAAATAAAAATGCTATTTGTTGTTATTCACCTCTGTGTGGGGTTCCTGATTAGGAATACACACTCCACAGGCTGCAGTCTGGTGGTTGGCTCAAATTCTGGGCTGGAAGTAATGTGAAGCTAAGCCTGGTGCACAGATTACCCTTTGCAGACTTCACCGTGCTTTGTCTGCAGATTGAGAGAAGAGTCATAGCTATGCATTGGGGTATTGCAAAGGTTAGAAGAGTTAATAAACTTAAGCAGAAAGTAAGCACTAAATGTTTGCACTGTGTTAAACTTTGTAATAATTGCAGCCAACATTTCCCAAATGCCTCTTTGTGTAAAGAAAGAACAGAATATGTGCCTTGGTAGGACCCCCCAGAAGAAAAAGACACAGTATCTGGTCTCTGGAAAATGTGCAGTCGGGTGAGAGATGGGCATGTAAACAATGACAGTGTAGCATTAAACAGAGTGATGTGAATGTCCAACATGTGTAGGAGCATCGCCAAAGAGATCCCTTCTGTGGAGAGAGGACATTCTTGGGAGAAAGGAAGTTAAGGCAGATTTTTTTTCTTGGTATTCATTTTTGTTTCTTCTTGTGGGAATCAGGGAAGGTCCATACAGACCTGCTTTTGGCCATCTTTCAATTCCTGTGGCCAACTTGATCTTGGCTCCTCTCCATCCACCTGGATATGTTCACATGGCTCCTTTGGCAATGAGACTGCAACGAGAACAGAGAAAGTGTGCTCTCCATTTGCCTGCTAGCCAGAGACAGGAGTAATGCATGCAGGAGCCAATGGCAAAAGCTGGGGAACTTGATCCTCAGAGTGGTCCCGAGGCCTTGGGCTTAGGGACTCATTCTTGGTATCCCCTGCTAGCTTAATCACGCTGTTTCTGCTAATTTGTTGTGGGCTTCAGTGGCTCCCTCACCCTCTTATCCAAGCTGAGGATCAGAATCTCCCAGTTTCTAGTCCCTATGTTGCAAGGAGTACTAGTCTTTCCCTTGAGCTTCAGTGAAAGTCCCCAAGATATCCAGCTGTGGGGTCCCAACTATCTTGGCCTTTTCTGAAATGCCTCACGTTCTGGCACTGTTCCACAGTCTCATCTCTAATAAAGTCCCTGCCCCTTCTTATCACTCTGATCCTGGAGAATGGATAGTCAACTCTAGGTTATTTATGGATGCTGAAATTAGGGAAGATGTTAACTTGTGCTTTGTCACCAAGAGATTGAGAAAGGTAAAAGGGTGATTTATCTTCAGCGTGACAACCTCCAGAAAGATTTAGGGGATTTTTTAAATTCTTTCTGTAATATGTAGAAGTGAGGAAGGGAAGACCCGGGTGCTAGAACAACTTCAGATGCTTGCACTGTGACCTTTGAGCAGAAGTTGACATGTGTGAGCTACTGGGAGTGTGCTTTCTCTGTGGGAGCTCTTATGCCAGACCTGGACACAGCAAGATATTTTGTGTTAGGTTTGCTCCAATGATGGCCATGTCTTGGAATATGGTGATGCCTCCAAGACTTTATACAAGGCTTCTATGGTGTTTTGGGTAAGATGTATATTCAGTTATGAGGCTAATGGAATTTTATGAGCACTCATGGGCCTCTCAAAATGAAAACTGATGATATTCTCACCCCAATCCTGTTTGGGGTAAATTATTTTCTCCTAGTCCACTGCATGCAAGTATGAACTAAAGCCCCAGCCTGCTGTCTAACGTGGCCACACTTCTGTTTGGAAGTCACTGAAGGCTGCTCCAGGGTGTGTAAAAATTGTGGAGACAGATTTTTTTTTGTGATTCAGGTTTCTTTTTTAAAACTTGAGCCAGCCTGATTTACCATTGCTAGCCATCTGCTATGGGTGTTTAAACAGCTTTGAATGAAACACACCCGTGTCTTTGTCACAGCTCTTGCCTGGCTCAGCAGGACTCAATTGGGCTTCGCCTACTTACACATCTGCATGCCTGTATTCCTCCTCATTATTATTAGTCAACCTGCTCAGAAGAAATAAGTAAACTTTAAATTGTGAAGAAATTCTCTTTATACTATTTAAAAAAAACACAAAGTATCCATCTTAACATTATTAAAATAGCTTTTTTCCAAATTGGGCTTTGTAACCAATAACCAAAATTAGTTCATTAGAATTGGAGAAGTTTGCAATTCACAAAATGACAGTGGAAATATTCACTCAATAATCAGGAGGTACAGGTCAGTGGTGCGTGAGCCCTTTATTGTTGTGCTACACCAGTTCATAGAAGTCCAAGAAGACCCCATCCTGTTTCCATGAGTAAACACTGCTGAGTTTTCATGGGCTTCATATGAGCACTAATCATGCCAAACTAAAATGGTATACATTTCTGTGTTACAAGTGGGAGAAGTATTGGGCAGGGTAGAATTCTGTGGCTTTCAGAATGCTTTAAGTGCCAAAGTTTAAGTGAGCAATGTGTCCTTGGAGTTCAGGGTGGGGGAAGAAAATGGAGAAGATCTCCTGGGAAAAAAAGGTAAAAGTCAGATTTTGAGCCCGAGGAATATTTGGGGGCACACATGGAGGAGACCTTACTCTGAATAGAAAAGACACACAGCAGGTGTTTGGTATAAGACAGTCCAGAGGGGTTCCAGGAAGCTACCTTGACACATTCCCACTTCTGAGGTACCACAGGAAGCTGTGAGGACCATACTTTCAGGGAGACACCTTAGTTGCTGCTAGAACTCGATTAAACCACCAAAGTATTTTTTTAATCTTGCAAAAGTGAATAAATAAAATCAGACCAATGGTTTATTCCATTTTCTCGGACATGAATGTTCAGCAGAAAGAAATTCTTCTTTTCTTTTAGGGCAAGTCTGTTATTAAGGGGTCCGAACCATGACATGTTACTGGAACCTGTCAGTTTCCACTCTACATATGGTATGGATGAATCAATGTTTGCTCAGAGCCCATGTAAACTCTTACATGAAGCTTTTTGTTCCATCCACAAAAGTTTGTCACTTTTAAACATTCTATCTCTATACAATTAAAACATTAATTTACATTTTCCCCCTGAAATATTCGAACAGAACATCCTTCCCATCACCTAAGACTGGTCTTCAGATTATTTAAGTTGAGCTGGGGCAATGTCTCAGTAGATAAATAGACTTAACATGCAGTCCTGGAGGATCTGAATTCAGATCCCCAGCACCTACCTGTGACCCCCACCTGTAACCACAGTGTTTCTAGGGAGAGACTGAGGCCTGAGACAGACAGATGTCTGGGGCTTGCTAACTGGCCAATGTAGATGAAACAGTAAACAGCAAGTTCAGTAAGATACTCTGTCTTTTGAAGTGATGTAGAGAGGGAGAGTAATGAAGTAGAGACCTGACCTCTGGTCTCCATGTACCTGCACATGCACACACACATACTTGGACATACAGCACATCCAAGAGCACACAAATAATAAAAGCTCCAATTTCCTACCCCTTACTTACTTGGTGGTCTCCAATGATGGTCCCCAGGTTCACCTACCCTGAGACATTATCCAAATGAGGAGCCTCCTTTTGGCTTCACCTTATACGAAGTGTCTTGGCTGTTCATGTGCTCCTCTTACTTTTCCTCAGCTCCTCCCAATCTGCCTCTCCTGCCCACATTTATAGCCTGCTTTCCGTCCACTTTTCTCTAGATGGCCAGTTCTACTGTGACTTTATCCCAAAGTCATGGACTGACTGGGCTTATACAATAGGGATATGGAGTGCTGGCTTACACGTGTTCTGTTGTTCAAGAGATGGGCATGAATGCTGGTGCACATGAAATTCTGCAGGAGGCAGCAGGAGGCTCAGAGACCCAAGGAGGTAGAGTATGATTGGTCTCACAGGGAGCCCATGAAAACTCAGCAGTGTTGACTCGTGGAAACATTAGAGTAACAGGATGGGGTCTTGGGCTTTTATGAACTGGTGTAACACACAATAGTATTTGGACTGGACTTTCGATTCATGAATTCAGCATTGTTCTCTAGGTAAGTCCTACCAACTCTTTTAATACTTAGACATCCCCCAACAGCTCGGCCAGTGGGAGAAATTCTCTAGGTGTTGTTTTCATACATGTAGAATAAAAACAATGATTTTTAGTTGTTTCTAAAAATTTCCTGGCTTAAAAAAATCCTATCAGCTAAACTAACTACATACTTGTATTGCAAGCTATATTGAAGTGTTGTATTTCTTTTGTTTTTACAAAGTTGGGGTTTAATGTGCAACTCTTAGGTGGGATTAATTTCTAGGATAAAATCTACCTTGTTTCTGACTTGTGAGTGATTGTTTAAATTCAAGGATTTTTTTGTTGTTGTTGTTGTGGTGGTGGTGGTGGTGGTTGTTTGGTCTTTTAGTTTGTTTATATATATATATATATATATATATATATATATATATATATATATATATATATATATAAAACCAAAACAGTAGACTAGAAGTAACTTAATAGTCAGAGGGAAATTTCACCACACCATGTGGAATTTCATCCTGCTTCAAAAGTCTCTACTTTTTGCCTTAAACAAACGTACTTGCTTAGAGATTCGTTAATTGTCACTATTTGAGAAGACTTATGACAGAAGACCATATACACACACAGCATATAATAAACTGTCAGTGTAAGAAAAACTGTAACAAAAACAAATTTGTTAACTGAAGCAAAAATTGCGTAATTGCATATGCATGACGTTATAATTAAATTATTAACTAATTGTTAAATTGCATGTGCATACTGATGCAAGGAGGTGACCTCTTCAAAAATCATTTTGGTTATTTCCAAAAGGAATAGCCCAAGACTTCTGAAAGATTTTATCTCTTAGTTTAGGTTCATTAGACTCTTGATAATAGTTAGATGGCTATTTTCTTTAATATTCCAGGGAACAAATGCAATGTCTAACTCATAGTAACTTAACTAGGCCCGTTCACATGGTCATATGTTCCCAAATATAACTGGATTTCCTCCACTGAAAGCACATGTGTGAGCACATAGTACTGTGGGCTCAGAGCATCTCCCTGCCTACCTGGCCCTATCTTTTGCATGTACATTTGTAATAACAGCTGGCATTTGAGTCTTCAAAAGCCCATAGTGATTATTTTTCCATTTTATTCTATTTTGAAGCTTCTGTGGGAAGTGGTAATATTTTATGTTTGATTCAGTGTAGAAACTGTCAATATTTGGGAAGGCTTATTACAGAAGGCCATATATATACACACAGCATATAATAAACTGTCAGTGTAAGAAAAACTATAACAAGTGAAATCTTAAAGTCAGGCTACTTATCCCTACTTCAAAAATGATGGAACAAACCAAGGAACATGTATCTGATGGATGGGCCACGGTGAAGTTACAGCCAGAGCTGAAGTGGCCCCAGAGAGGTTAGGGACAGGAGAGTGTCACTGAAGAAATTAAACTGTGCTGTAAAGGGGGAGAGAGGGGCTCTGGAAACACACAGGCTTAAAGGAAACAGAAACTGGAGTTTGGTTCATCTGCAGCTGTGAAAATGCAGTGTTCCCTATAAATGCCTGCTGGCATGGTACACTATAAGTAGGTTGGGCGCTTGCCGTATGAGTGGAAGGGGTGGGACTTTTAAATGTCCTTTATTTTCTGAAGATGAGTAATATTCGTGTCCTCCCTGTTCCTGACTCTGGCTGACCGTGTGCTCTTCCCAAAGGCAGCAAATGTTGGTAATCTTATACGTTTTTCTTGGTATTTGTACCTACATACAGATTTATCCCCTTTTATACAAATACCAGCATACTGCACTTCCACAGTTACTTCCTAGAGCTTTCTTGGGAGAGTGTTATCTTAAGCTAGGACAGAAGTATGGAAATCCCTCGGCCCATCTGGACTCCATAGGGAGTCTGTGTAAAAAAACAGGTAACCAGTACACTGTATACTTGTGTGAACATTTTAAATAAATTCAAAAGGAAAAGGATCAGTTTAAAAAAAAAAAAAAGAGCTGGAAGATAGCTCAGTGGTACTGTGCTTGCCCACCTAGCAGTTGAAAGATCCTAGATCAAATTCTCACTACTGGGACATAAAGAAACAAATAGATCTTTAGCTTAAAGAAAAAAAAAAAACCTGCTGAGTAACGGCATGTTTTACATTCCACACTAACTGGCCCTTTGAAAAGCAATGTGGAAAATATAGCATGGATTTGTGCTGTTCCCTGATGATTCGGGGCTAAGTCCTGCCAAGAAATCAAACACATTGACTAATTCTCTATGGAAATTTACAAGCTTACTAAGTAGATTAGAAAGAAACCATGAACACTTTCACATCAGTTGCAGTCAGGTGTTCCTGTGAAATTTTGGTATGAAATGTATGTGGCTCTTTGGGGTTTTTTAAAAGCTTTTTATATTTCAAAACTACTGATAAAGAATGGTAGCCCAGGGTAAACAAACACTGCCTGTACTCTTCCTTTGTTGCCGTTTAACGGTATCTATTGCAATTCATCTAACATTAATAGATAAATGACTTCACAAGTCTATAAACAATTAAAACTGACTCACCGGGGTCTGGGAGTATAGTTTGGTTGTACACTCCATGGCCATCCCCAGAACTAGAACCGAAAGGAAAGCATTCAGCATGCTAATTTGTTCAGCGATGGGAGTGGGGAGAGCCTTACAAACTAGCCTATTACTGGTATTACTGCTCATCATGGGGATCCCACTGCCAAGCAGCCTATCCAGGTTGCTGTGTCCTCTCAGTATCGTTACTTGTGGGAAAGTTGCAGTCAGAGAGCCAGCACACTGCTTGGACCGTGAAGAAGCTTTTTCTAACTGGTGTGTCAGCAGATGGCTGAAAGGAGGGGAACTTGTAATAGCATGCGCAGTTGTCACTGTGCTTCGGTATCGGGTACAGAAGTCTGACTAAATAAGGCAATGCCCCAGCAAGCCTTATCAGCATTTGACGGGAATCTGGGCGAGCAGCTGATACACTGGGCCTGTCCACTGTCTTCGCTCTCTATTCATATCTTAACAGATGTGTGTTTGTCACATCAAAACTTAATGGCCCCAGCACTGAGAGTTGTTGCATCTGTATTTTATATAAAGTTGAATAAGAACGACATCTAAGTCTTGGGAAAAGAGTTCAGTTTAGTGTTTCAAAAATGGGTTATACGTGTAAGCACGCTTATTTTTAGTGCTGGCTCAGGTTTATTTAGGAGTTCATTCACCAGCCTTGGTTCCTGAAGTCCTCCCTAACGCCACCTTTCCCTACTGCCGACTGTGCTCCCCTTTTGACTTGAGGTTAAGAGATGGGACAGCTCTAAAAGTAGAGGTTCAAGGGAAGAAAATTTACAATCACTACCACCCATTGGAGTCACTGGAGGCCAGGGACAAAGAGGACAAAAACACAAATGGTAAATCCCAGCCAGTCCTTAGCTTACTGTTCTTCATTTTCTCCATCTCTCTGCTGCCCATCTGTGTTTATAAAAAGGAAGTAGAGCAGTTTGTGTAAGATAAAATCTAAGGTCTCAGTTCTGTTGCCATTTTCATGGCAACATCATTGGAGCTACAACCTGAGCTTCCAGCTAGGGCTTGGGAGGATAAAACTGACAGTAAAAATGGATTTGTGGGCCAAAGCTCTGAGGCACCCTTGGAACTTATGTCCATCTTCCGTTATCTGCACACATATGTTTTTGCCCTCTCAGGCTTTCTCTCTCTGTTTCTCTTCTTTCTGTTTCTTTTTTCTCTTTCTTTCTTTTTTTTTTTTTTTTGAGACATGTTTCTCTGGGCAGCCTTGGCTGTCAAGGACCTCACTCTGTAGACCAGGCTTGTCTCAAACTCATAGAGAACCACCTGCCCCTGCCTCCTGAGTGCTGGAATTAAAGGTATGTGCCACCACTTTTGTTTTTCTTAACCTTCCCTATGGAAGGGTAAAGTTTCACAGTCCTTGGCTTCTGACCTCTAAATGCGGCCATTAGTTTAGAGCTGTCCTTTCCACTCTGTAAGCCCTCCATGAAGAAAAGTATGTCTGTTATTCTTCCTTGATATGTGTATGCTGAAGACAATAGTGGTATTCTCTGCATCGTTTAATTTGTAAAAATATTTAGCGCCATGCTATCCAGCCCATTTTGATTGTAATATTAAAAAATATATTGGTAACTTTTTCTATGTTCATGCATATATACATACATACTGGTATATTCTCTATAATGTTTTCAGATTTATCCATCTTACTATATGTACTCGAGGCCCATCGATCTTGACTGTCAAATACTAAAAACCAACACAAACCATGTTCACTGAAGTTTTCTGTCAATGACCCATAAGTTCCCTAATATTTCTCTAGCCCAAACAGCACTGTAGTGAGCATTGCATCTATTGTCTAAAGATGAAGGTACTGTTCACTAAAACGTCTTCTCTAAAATGTTTATATCAAATATATACATTTCAAATTTCTTAATTGAAAATGTTTTCCCACAGTGAACTCCCAGCAGTCACAATATTCTTACAATTTCTGTCCCCAGGATACAAAGAAATATTTAAACATTCTGAGAGTATAAAAGATATTCTGAGGTTAAGAGATGGTGCCTGGGTGTTCTGGTTTAAATAAAATATTCACACATCTTCCCTAATCATATTTTGGGAAAACTTGGTGGAAGATTCTAGGCTGGTAGATAGACAAGTAAGGAGAACCAATCTGATTCATACTCTGTGATTTAATGTAGTGGGACTTGGAGTAATGTATGCTTCGAAATATAAATCTTGACCCCACCTTGGGCAAGTTAGTTAAACCTCTCTTGGCCTCGATGTCTTAGTCAATAACATTAATGTATTTATAAAAGCCCTCATTATAGAAGTGTAAGGATTGGGTGGTTTTATGAGATGGATCTAGAGTGGCATCTGTCATGCCATGAGCCTTCAAAGGTGGCAACTGTGGAGTACTGGGTGAGTCCCCTAACCTCAGTGATTGGTTGCTCACAAGCCTCAGTCTGAAGTCTTGTGCTGTTTTGGTGTTGTGTCTCTATATTCCTGACTGACTGGTCCAGTGTTAGCAGAGGCTGAAAGGAGGAGACTAGCAGTGGGTGGTGGGGCGTGGGAGGGGGAAATCCAAGATTATCCGATGACCTAAGAGCTCAGAGTATGGACATGAGGAGATAAATGTGGAATGAGCTGGGACAGAGACTGGGTAGTTCCCACCACTACACAGGCAGATGTGAACACTCTGAACATGATGCTTTGATTCCGCAGTGACAAAACAGAACATTCTTAGCAAGCTTCAGTTAGAAAGTTCTTGGTGGACACTTCTAGAGAAGTAAGCTTAACTTCAGTATGTTGGATGCTGAAAAAAAGTCTGGTAAACATATCGGCCAACTTAGTATTTTTGGCTATCTTAACCAAATTGCCTGACTGGGGGATCAGTAGGCTTTTTCTCTTACTATATTAAAGCAAGCCTTACATGCCAACGTAGCCACTGGAGACATTCTCATCTAGGAAGGGTTTGGCAAACAGAATTTTAAAATGCTAGTGAATTTCCATACATGACTCTTAGAATTGATAGAAATCCTTTTTGAGTTATAAGCATGATGAAAGCTCATTCCATTGGAATTGTAAGACCTAAATTAAAAAAGTTTAAAATGTTTAAGACTTAAATACTAAAGCTGCTATAAGCAGGTGGGATTTTCCCCCATAGCATTCTGATTCTCTCTAGCTGAGAGGATAATGCAGTGAGAAAACGGTGGGCTTTGTGTTAAGCCTGTGAATTCAGTCCTGATTCTTTTGTACGCCACCACTTACTAGAGCATGTCCCCACGCACAGGAAATGGGGTAATGGCTAAACTGTGTCATTGTGAATGCTCACCATAATAATTTTGTTTCTAAAGTTTTTAGCAGAGATTTTGCAGTATTTATGTATAGAATTCTTATGTCCCTATACTGTTAGAGTATGTGTGGCTTCATGCATGGCATATTATTATATAAATATTAAATTTATAATCTTCATGTTTTGTGGTCCTCAGATATGGTTTCATTGTTAAGTTGAACTCTAAATTTTTCTCCTAGTTTGGTGCCCCTCTCCTTCTTGGACACACGTAGACCATGTGGAGCTCTCCCCCTTGGTTTCTCAGCATCCATTTTTTTTTTCTAGACTGAGCCTTCCCTTCCTCCCAACTGTATTTGTTCTCTCACTGACAAGAAAGGTGAATACATTATTAATAAAATTGAAATATAAAAACAAACAAAAATAATAAAAAATGTAAAAGCCTTTGTCTACTGAAGAGTGGCCTAGTTCTTGGTAGTCAGATAATCAGCTGTCCTCCGTATATAAGCTGGCAGTACCAATTACCCCCTATACACACACACTACAAGTTTTCATATCTGTGCCTGAGGAAGTAATCCCTTTTGCCCAGCCTATTGCATCTTCATATTTTGTTTTCCATATGACTCTGTTGTAACGTTCCTACCATGCTCTCTATGGATGCTAAAACTGAGTAGAATGGAGCCGTACTGCCTGTACATCTGTAGAAACCATCTATATGTCATGTAGACACTAGTGATCTATGCAAGGGAGATGAAAACCATAACTGTGCTAGGTCTCAGCTCCCTGGACTATGGACAGTCCCATAACAAAGTTGAACTAGATTGTCTCTGAACTCTTTCTTGATCTCCAGAATTTCTAGACTATGTTCATTAATAAATACTGGTTTAATCAGAAGGTTATGAGATAAAGACTTCAGCTACTATCAAAGATGCAGGTATCCAAATGCAAGAAGTGAATTTTCTAACAATGTTCACACTCATAAACCTCTGTTCATACTCATAACCTCTGTTCATACTCATAATCTCTGTTCATACTCATAACCTCTGTTCATACTCATAACCTCTGTTCATACTCATAATCTCTGTTCATACTCATAACCTCTGTTCATACTCATAACCTCTGTTCATACTCATAAAGCTCTGTTACACTTTTGCTCTGTAGTTATAGAATATATATAACTTCATTTTTATTTAGCATGTTATTTGGTTGTTTGTATGGAGGGGTATTGGTGGCTTTTTATTCAGATAATAGGGAAGTTTCAATTAGAATGTATATCTGCCTTTCTCTACCTAAAATGGCTCTTACATCATTTACCAAAGTAAAACAGCTCATTTCATAGCAAAGTAAAAGTAGGAATAAAGGGGAGGTGCCTAGCTTTTATTTATATAAGTTATTTACCCTAAAATGAGGAGATTTTCTGTACTTCTATAATGTTCTCTGTGTAGGTGCGTGTGTGCGTGTGTGCTTGTGTGTGTGTGTGCCTGTGTATATGCATGTGTGTCTGTTCGTGTGTGCACGTGTGTGCGTGTATATACTTGGAAATAGGGTCTGGAGTAGTGAAGGCTGGGTTTTAACCCCTTGGACAACCAGAGACCGCCTTGAGCTTCCTGCTTCCTTCCTAGTGCTGTGGCATGGTTTTCAAAGGGCCTTCCTTGAGCTTCCAGGTGTATCTGCAGTTGCCAGGAGGAAGCAGGAGAAAGTAGACAAGGGACACAGGTATTTGTGAGCCAGAATGGTGTCTGCTATTTTACTGAGTGCAGCTAACATGTTAAGTTCACAAAAAATTAGAATTGTTCTAATTTTAGACACTTCATTCTTTAATTGCAAAATAACACAGCACGGGTTGGAGAAAGGTCTTCCATCATAAAGAGAAGGTGTGAATGGTGGAAAGAACCCTAATCTAACCCTCTCACACCTCCTGATCAGAAAGGAGTCTTTGGTGAACTCTGCTCTTACCATCTATTCTTTCCCTTTGGTTTATTCTCATACCTTAAGCCTAAAGTCAGATAAAACTTAACAAATTTCCAAAGAAACTGAATGTACATTGACCTGAACATGGTGAATATAGGCACAGAGAGAACAATAAACAGGTCTTTGTTGCTCAAGGAAAAGTATACCCTGTGACTATAGGTAAGGGATATCTTCTAGGTACCCAGCTACTGAGTCACAAATAGAATGGGGTTCTTCTCGAACAGTGATGTGTCCTGAAGAGAAGGATGGTCTTGTAGGTTATGTAACTTGTAACTGGTAATCTTGTGTGTATGCACTGTATGTACAGTCACAGGCACATGCATTTCTGCTTCTTGTACTCACTTAATTATATTCCCACTGACAATACCAATCCCACACCTCTAAACTGTAAGTAAGCTACCCAGCATTGTACAACTTGCAAAGGGCAGGGCAGGACCCACATCCAGATGTTCCCCAACTTTACCTTTCTCCCTAGATTCGCTATTATCCTTCATAAAGGTAAAAAGGTGGTGTTTGTCATGATATCTTACCTTACCTTTGCTTGCTCACCATTTTCTGGTTCCAACATCGATTAGCTGTAGCTAGGTTAATATTAGTGACTCAAAGATGCAACTGTTATTTTTCTTAAGTACATTCTTGAACTATGCAATCAGCAACTTGTTACTTACCTAGAAACTTCCTTTAAGGTTGTTTGATCAAGGGGTGTATCCTCCATATGTGATATGTGATATAGGGCTTATTCTCTGTCCAGCTTTTTCTATGAGGTCGGCCTCAGCTTTACCCACCACATCTGTGATCCTTGTAAAAGTCTAAAGTCAGAATCTACTGCTGTTTGCTTTGCCAGATGAAGAATATGAAACTCAGGCAAGCTGAGTATTCATGCTGGCTACATGCTTATAAATGGTGAGAACTGAGACTCACATCAGACAGAAATATAGGCATGGATTAGCCAAACCACAAGAAGCTCAGCTCTGAATGTAAAAAATAAGAGGTATTTTTAGTTTGACCTGTTTTTGAAGCACAGACAAGCTGTGGAATTTCCACCGTGCTAATCTAGCCCAAAGATTACCTTTACACTGTGATTGTAATAATATGCTGTGGCTTAAAGTAGCTAGGTCTTCAGTGCCAGGTTTAACAAGTGCAGAGACACCTGAGGCTGTACCCAGGGCAATAGGTGGAGATGGTAACAGTCAGAGCTTCCAGATGGTCTGAGCACTGCAGGGACCAGGATGGGTTGCAAGTGTGGTCTCTGGGTGGCCTGGCAGGTACACGGCTTCATATGCCATCCCAAGAACCTGGAGCAAGAGCTACAGACAGTTTAACAAGCATTACCTGCTGAATCTCAGAGGGAAAAAAACACATCAGGCTGGCAGCACCTTGCAAGAGTAAAAGAGAAATACTGTAGATATGTAGATACCGGAGTTCCATACCTGGACATGAAACCCTTTGAAGAGTTGAGTATAGCCAGTAGTCACTCGTTTCTTGAGGCTAGAGCTATCTCTTGGACTTTTTGTTTAAACTAAAAATTGCTTGTTCCTGAAAGGTTATTATATGAAAGAATCAATTCACACAATAATAATACTGGCTATCCCAGTGTAAGGAAAGAACATACCAATGCACAGCCTGACCAACACAGGGGTGTGGGTATTCAGATGAAAATGGCTTCTTCAAACCCATTCCTAACCTCGCACCAACTGATAGAACAGGCAGATTACAAAAGATACTACATGTAAAATACAAGTCAAAATGTTAACCAGCATCATCACTAATGTATATGTGCATCGGTTGATGCAAGACTGAGCATATGGCTGTTAAACCAATAGAATTTAGTGAATCTGCACTGGCTATGCACATGCACATAACTATGTTCTAATGATGATCGGTCCCGGATTTGTTTTTCTTTTTCTCTTTTTTTCCAGACTAGCATTGGTCTCCATCCGTTTTATGGTTAATTGTGTCATTTTTTTTTAAGTCGCTGAGACCTTTTTCTTAGAGAAGAATGAGGGGTTCTCTTGCCTCTTGCTTTTTGAAGAAAACCTGATGCCTGTTGAAGCCATTGCTTTGAAACATCTAGTGTCCCTGTGTGGATGATGTACTCTCCTCACCTGCTGAACTGGCCTTGGTCACGTCCCCTTAGCAGCATTGCCATGACAGGTTCTAGGTGCAGACTTTAGGTACAAGGCTCGATCTAGACAACAAATGCTACTCAGAGGTCCATAGAAGAGTCCCACATATCTTTCTTTTTTTAATAATGGGGCTGGGACTGGTTATGTGAGTCTGTGGGTATGTGGCTCAGAAGAAAGCACTTGGCTGGCAAGCAGTGTGAAGCTGGCTTTTATCCTAGCATAAGGGATTGGGGCAAAAACCTACCTTGTACCTTAGGGAAAGAACAGACCGAACTAAAACTGGTTGTTTTCTTACTAGAAATGCATTCAGGAGTAAGATGGCTTCACATTGTATCTATTAAAATTTAGGAATAACAGATAAAAGCCCAGAGCACTGAAGACTATATGAGATTTATTTTGAGATGTGTTTTGCTTATATTCAAATCATAATTATAGTTGGTGCCACTTATGTGCCCTCCAGTAAAAACAAACACATCTGTTTTGATCAGTTTTTTTTTTCATCCCTGTTTTCTCCCTCTAGAAATAAGTTTGAAAAATCTGTGTCCCTGACTACAAGTGATCAAGTAGTCTGCTAAGGGATCTTCCTTTGTTAAGGACAGTTAAAAGTGGTTTCAAGTTAATTGATGAGTCTATGTGAGTAAATACTATTTTAACATTTAACTTTACTAAAGTAGTTTTCTTCCTTGTTTTCAGAAGACAAAGCACAGGCTGTTGTTCACTACCTGTGTGGGCAGTAAAGTGGTTAGTTTTGATTTTGATATAATTCTTTTTTTCTTTTTGGTGGAAGACAATGCACCCAGGTATTGATTATTCCAGACAAAAACTCTGCCACTGAGCTGGATCTTGGCTTGTTTGTAAAGTTATTCAGCAAAACCAACCAGGTAGAAACTTGGCTTACAGAAGAAAGCATCTCCTAATCCAAGCAGTCAAAGTAAATAGTGCCAAAGTAAATAAGCAAAAACCCTGGTCTCGCCTTATGTGCTCCCTGGCCTCTCAGAGGAGCACGATGGTGAGCCTTCCCTGGATTTCCACCTGAGCAAATGGGTGTCTCAGTATCGGCACCACATGGTTCAGGTCTGATCAAAGTCCTAGGTCTGTGAAATACTTCTGCAAAGCTACCTTGTTTTCCAATTCCTCGGGATGGAGTCTTAAGTCTGAATTTTAGGCAAACATGAACCGTGAACCCAAAGACCTGTGCTCCACAAAGGTGTTTTATTTTGCATTTTCTTTAACTTTAATGTTAACTAAATGTTATTTGAGGATATTTCAAAGTGTTCTTCCTCTACAAAGCAAGGGTGTAACTCCAGGTAAGAATTCCCCCTCCTGCCTAGCACAGAAGTCTATATGAAGGGACAGAGACAGAGGACCATGATGGACACCATGCCCCTCCTTAAGTCCCCCTTTTCAAGACTCAGACACATGAGAAAGCTGGCTTTGCATATGCGTGCTGTGTCCTTGGTGGTGCTCACAGTGGATATATTACATTTCATGAAATCCATATCTGGAACTGGGTCCCTGGAAAATTATTTTGCTAACATTCCAGCCCCTCAGCATAGAGCCAGTGGGTCTCTGCTTTCCCGTTCATTATTGCCTATGTGTCTCTATTTACTCCTGGAAGTAGTGTGGGTCCCTGTCATGGCTCATAGGTCCAGAAGACCCCCCATGGCCCCCATTTGAGGGGCAAATGCCTGAGGAGCCAGGAGTGGGAGTGGAGATGGTTTGTGTGATAAAAGGTATAAGATACAGAATCTCACAATTCAATTTGCAGCCAAAGCACAATTGGATTATGTCAAAAAAGGAAAAGGTGCCACGTGCATTAGCTGTTTCTTCACAGTACTGGCCAATTTAAATATAGCCTACTACCACAACTTGTCCAGAGTTAAAATAGCTCAGAACAAGTGGCAAGTGGCAGGGAATGAGGCCCTTTGCCAAGAGATGGCAAAGAGATGGGAAAACAGGCTTTTGAGCTAGATAGTAGGGCTCCAACACAGCAGGACGGGACACCTTGTGATCCTACTGTGACTTTCCATAGCTTCCGTTTCCCACCATGATTGCTAGAGAACTTTGGTAACACTCTCAAAAACCCAGAAGACTGTTTCCAAAGCTAAGCAGAAACTGTCTATATTATTTTAAAAATAAGATCTCATGACTAAATTCCAGTTTAATGATTTCACATCAGAAGTTGGGCAGTATCATTGCAATTAGGTTTTCAGTCAAAGGAAACATGGATTGAATTACATGGTAGCCCTGTAATAAAAACTTATTTGATAAAAGAATCTGCTGTTTTAACTAATAAAATCATAATTTAAGTGTTTGAGCAACCATGACTTAACTAGTTGCCAAAACAGTGAATAGTCATCGCAGAATCTAAATGTTGGTTAAACACTTCACCCCTAAAATGTTTGTCTTGGTAGATTTTTAGTTATTCTTAATTCCAATTCTGTGCTATTCTATTGGCTCCCAACAAAAACAGAAGACATGTATTAGAGAAAGAATGCATGCAGTTAAGTATTAGCCCAAATAGAGACAAAACACCTTTAAATATCCATTGCAGTAGCTTACAGTTGTTGGTGTCTAATAATACAAAAAATGTATCATCCTACATAATTGGTAGGTATAATTAATATGCTTAAACTGACAGTTATGACTGCAAAGCAGGTTTATAAATAATTCCTCCTGTCTTGAAATTACAATTAAGACATTTACCCCTCCCTTTTTTTTCCTACAAGCTCATTTATCCCTGCTTGCTCTGTTTTCAAGTTATGACATTTTTCATTAATTAGCATTACATATGTATGTATGCACATATATTCCTGAATACATAAATATAACCTGCTCATGGTGTATAATGTTGCTTGTAGATGTGCTTTCCGGGTCACGGTATGCGCCCCACTACTGTAGCTTTAGGGTCATCATGGTGTACTGGTTATTTTGTAGTTCATAGGTATTCTAGCTGAGTAGAGCTCTTGGTTTCTTCCCTCATTTGGAAGTTTGCATGATACTTTCTGGTACCCTGAAGAGTAATTCTTAGGGCGTAGGCTTTCAGGTCAGTCATAACTTAGGGGCCATGTGCATGATGTCTTCAGCAATAGGCACTCATGTTCCACCTGGACAGGGTTGGGGGTAGGGGGACACAAGTACAATAGCAATAACCTGTAATGTTGGGAACTCTCCTGAATAGTCCTTATTAACAACTCAAAAGACAGCCTGATACTGGGATTTTGTTAGGTGGTTTTTAGCTCTTAAAGGAAGCATTATCAGTCCAGATCAGAACATCTCGTTTTAACTATATGTGTATATTTATACAGAGACTTCTTACATTGTAGTTTTTATGTAAATAGTTAATAGTGTGATTCCTTATGACTTTTCCCAGGCATCCTTACTCTTATTTTACCCTCCTTTTTCTGTATTTATCTCCTTCCTCCTCCATAATTAGTACACTCACTTTTTTTCCCCTTTCTTTGAGATCATTTGTTCCCTGCTATTCCTTTATCTCTTCCTCCCCTACCCGCCACCCTGGCAATGCTCCCTTTTGACTTCCTGGTTTCTGCAGCTGCTCTAGGACATGTATTCACATCAGCCTCAGAGGTAGGAGCTCCTGGTGGGGGAAAACATGTAATGTTGCACTTTCTGGGTCTGTATTACCTCATTCAATACAGTCTTTCCTAGTTTCATCCATGTACTTTTGGGGGTTCATTATCTGTGTGTTGTTTGAAGGACATTTAGCTTGTTTCCGTTCCCTAGCTCTATTCCCAAGAATAGAGACAGTGAACATGGCAGAGCAGGTATCTGTGGAACAGGTGGAGCAGGCGGTTTCGCTGGCTCACATGGGAGATTGATTTTTAGCTTTTTGGTTCTCACAGTAGCTAGAACTCTCGAACGATCTCATTGTGCTTTAGCATTTGCTGTCAGTAGATTTGTTGATCTTTGCTGTTGACTAGGATAAGATGAAATCTCCTAGTTGTTTTAATTTTCCTTCCCTAATTGCTAGGAAAATGAACATTTTCTCTTTTTTAAGACATTTCCCAGCCATCCTTTTTCTTTCAAGAACTCTGTTCAGGACCCAGACTCATGTTTTGAATGTCATATTTAGTCTCTAGGCCAGTGTGTGCAGTGCAGGAAACTTTTCTCATCCATTGATTCACCTCAGTCACCTACAGGCAATCTCATTTCTAAAGGACTACATGGAAAACGCCAGAAACCAAATTCAACTCTTGGAATTCTAGCTCTTTTTTCACTAACAAATTTTATGTTGATGCTTTCTCATGAGTGTTCATTATATTATTAAAGTATTAGTCTGTTACTGTGCCTTACTTGTAGGTGAAACTTTACCATAATTAGTACATCAGAAAAACACCACACATAGGATTGGGTCCTGCTCTGGATCTAGACATACACTGAAATCTGGGCAGAGTGGAAAGGAAAATGAGTGTGATTTGAAATTAGGCTAAATTATCCTTTTAGGTATACCCCTTAGGTATTTGCAGATTACTCGTTGTGTCAAGATTTTGTTTGAGGCTGAAAATGATTGTGAACATGTGAAGGGCATGAGGTTGGCCAGAGCAATTATTTTAGGAAACACAGATTCAAAACCACCCATGTTCCAGAGACATGTCAGAAGAAACGGGAACAGCAGCCGCTCCTGATGGCAGCAAGAGCTTCCAAGAGTGTAGGTTGTATGTAGTGGGCAGCTCACAGCCTCTTGTTTCTAGCCACTGTCTCCTGCCCCTTGTTTCACACAAAGCCACTTCACTCTCCTTATTATGTGGAATACCTGCTATTCCCAAAGTTCCTGCTCCTCCTTGGGAAAAGCACTATCTTTCTGGAGGGATTCATACCTCTCTCTCCAAGCATGGAATCTGAATCTTCTCCAGTCAGGCCCCTTCCAGACCTCACTGGCATGTGACTATTGCTCCCCATTACTTAATATCCCATTTCTTTGCAGAAATCTTCTGATCAACCCCAGAGGATTTCACACAAAATTTGTTCATACTAGAATAAAACATGTATAATGTCAATGTTTCCTTCATAAACATCGCAGTGTTTTCGGTCCAAAATTATAAATTGCTTTTACAGGTTTTTACCAGAGTCTTTAAAAAGCTGTCATGCGTGCAGAGTTCCTCGCTTTTTAAGTTCAAGGATATTTTGGTCTTTATGCTTCAGATAGGACCAAATCGCTAGGGTACGCCTTTTTGTTACCAAGTCTGCTATTATTTCAGAAGCATAGACTATTACCAAAAGCTCTCAGAAACCACATGAAGCAACAGGACTTTGATAGTAGGTGACTCTCCCTGCCTCTCCAGGGTCCAGTCTGACTTATAATCATTGTAAGACAACAAACATCACGTTCTGAATCCTTACCTCAGTGGCACTGGCTGTTCCCCTTAGTTCTGGAGGATAACATCTTTCTGTGCCTTGAATTCTTGAACATTATGGAGGATGCTAGTTTATGTCCGTCCGCCTCTCACTATGGCGTAGAGTCCCCTCAGTGGCTGTACTAAGGGGGTCCACCTGTCCCAACTGACAGGCCACAGCACACATCAGTCCCCATGAAGACACAAAAAGGTGAAATCTTGCCTTTATTTTCATCACCATCATTAAGAGGTAGCATGCATTTTTCTTTTGATGTCCATGTATTCATCTTCAAAATCACCTTTGCCCCACATTATAACCAAATGCTATTTTTATTTAAAAGATTGAAGAATAAACCAGTTGCCTTTGTTCACAGATTCATTTCTATCTTTCTTCTCTCATTATCTTGGGACAAACTTTTAGTATCACCTATTGACACTTCAGGAGAAAGATTGGCCTCAGGATAAAAGCATCGCCGATGCTGAAAGCAAGTAGAGACAACAGAAAATTGTTGATTCCCAAGAAAGAAAATTTAAGATTCCAGGAGAAACTCAATGATCTACCAATATGTCCTTTAAAAGTGGAAGACATAGCTGGAGAGATGGCTCAGCCGTTAAAGGCTAGGCTCACAACCAAAAAGTGGAAGACATTAATTATTACTTTGGTAATTTGGGAATGGTAACTGTAGCTTGGCTGAATTTGTAGCATTTTTAACACCACCTAAAAACGTTCCTGTTAAAGTGTAACCTTGCTGAAAACCAGACCCATCCTGCCATCTTCAGGAAGGTGTTTCAAAGCTGTTTGGTTTCACTTATAAGTTAGCCAAAATTGTTCTAAACATATGTGTAGGGGAAGAAAACTTACAATTTGCCATAAATCTATTCAAGATTGATAAAGGACAAAGGTAGTAAAAGATTGTAAGATAAAGCATGACTATAAGGTTAAAATCCTTAAAGCAGAGAGAAAACTAAGTAACGGGAGGATAGAGTAAGTATGAACTTTGTTGAGCTAATATAGAAACCAGTTTCATGAGCTGTTTACTAGTCTTCCTCCTAAGGGTAAGAGACCTGGGTTTACCCATCCCTTTGACTGGGGAGCTGTGTGAATTTCTCATTACATTTATTTTGGAGGAAGGTTGTATCTCTCCTTCTATCATGTGGGTCTCAGGGACTGGACTCATTAGTGGTCCTGGGGGCAACTCATTGGGCAATGCCACTGGCCTTAACTGGGTGAACAAATACATGTTTTAGCCCCTCTATGTCTTAGATCCCAACAGAAGGAAAAGTAATTCTCTGGTGGCTGTGGCAGGGCTACAGAATTCTCAGATGCCGTTCTAAGTTCTAAGTGTGTTTCTAAGTATGTCTAGTAAGACAAGTTTGGAGTTATTGTTTTAAAAACCAAAGTCGCTATATCTGAATAATACATCTATGCCATTTTATTGTTTTCCAAATGTCTGTTGCATCAGAAGACTGGCATTTTGAAGGGAATATTGTCAAGGACATCTTGGTTAAACTGCTGCATGATGCCTTTTCACAGGCCAGGTATGAAACAGAGGTAACAAAACTGCAGTGTCTACCAGGAAATGAAAAGTGAAAAAAAAAAAATCCTGTTGGAGAGAACAGCCATACCCTGATGTTTAGTAATTTCTCACAAAGCAACCCTTCCATGAGTTCTGCAACTGCAAAATGCATTTCTTGAAAACACTGAGAGCTTAAAATGCAAAATAAAGGTCTTGTTTTGTTTTGTTTTTGGAGCTGAGGACCAAACCCAGGACCTTGCACTTGCTAGGCAAGCACTCAACCACTGAGGTAAATCCCCAACCCCCAAATAAAGGTTTTATGTTACTAATTCCTATAGCTTACATTCATCTTTGGAGCACTTGATGCTCAGGAAAACAAGTCCCTTTACTGTCTTATCTCAATGGAACCAACTAAACTGGAAACCAGACCCTCGGAATCTTTAGAGAGCCATTTCAGATAGAAAATAAAGAAATAGGACATGGGTGTTTTATTAGCTAAGAGAATGTCTGAACTATGAGTTCAAGGAGATGTTCTCAATCATTTGTGTGTTTTTAAAGAGTAAAGGGGTGTTGCTTACCCTACTTTACATGTGTGTGTTCATATGGATGTCATAGGTAGATGTTGGATGTCTTTCATATTAAAAGGTTTGTTTACACTGTTATATTGTTGTTGTTGTTGTTGTTGTTGTTAATATTATTATTAATATTATTGGTGTGGTGGTAAGACACAGTCTTGCAATGTAGCTGGCTGGCCTGGAACTCACTGTGTAGACTGGTCTGCCTCAAATTCAGAGAGATCTGTCTGTCTTTACCTCCCCAGTGATTTATTTTTTCAGGAGTTGGGGGCAGTGTGTGAGAGAGAATGTAAGATTGTGCTGAGGCAAGTGCGTACTTAGGTCCTCAGACACCAGAAGCCTTAGTTCCTAGAGCTGGAGCTACAGGCAACTGTGCTCTGCCTAATCCATGTGGATTCTGTGAATTAAACTCAAGACATCGGAAAGAGAACCAAGTGCTCTTAACAGCTGAGTCATCTCTGTAGACACCTGATATATTCTTGGTCAATCCCCATCTTGTCAATTAAGGAAGTCTTTTCACTCAAACTCAGGGCTCCCCAATTTGACCAATATGACTACCTACTCATGCCCCCTCCAGCAGCCAAACCCACTTTTGAAGCTAGAGTTCCAGGTGGGCCACCACCATTCCCAGCATTTACACAGCACTGGGAGTACCGACTCTGGTCCTCATGCTTCCACTTTACCTGTCAAGTCATTTCCCAACCCAGGGATGTTTTAATGTATGAATATTTCTAAAATGGCCTCATTTGAGCCCTGCAGCATATGCATGCAGAAGTATTAATGGGAATATGTGGGCAATAGGTCAATTGTAAACTGATCACTTGGTTGGTTTGTCAATGACTGAATATCTCGGCTACCTGCCTGTATTCCTGACCTATGTCATCTTAAATTGCTCTCAATCTTAGCCATACTTTTAAGTTGTACTATCAGTGGAAAGAGATCACTGGCACAAAAATACAAATGGTGTTGACACTTTCAATTCTCAATAGTTACCTGTGGTCTGAAGGTTGCCAGGCGCTTTACCAAGACTATCCTCTTGTTTCTGTAAAACGCCAAAGTGAAATTGTTTTAATGATTCTGTGTAGTTCGATTTTATGGAATATGTACTCATTTTTAAAAATGATGGGGGTTGGGGATTTAGCTCAGTGGTAGAGCACTCGCCTAGCAAGCGCAAGGCCCTGGGTTCGGTCCCCAGCTCCAAAAAATAGAAAAGGAAAAAAAATAAATAAATAAAAATAATGTAGTTCACCTGTTTCTAAAGGCCTAATAGCTGACAATTTGAACTTCAACTTAAAAATAAAGCCTTCACAAGAAAGCCACATTCAGAATAATACAAATGTACCACAAGAAAGGACGGGAGCTAAATTGTAATCAACTGGGAAAACACCCCAAACTGTCTGCATTTATATTACTTTGGCATTCATCAAGTTATTTCCCATAACCCTGTTGTCTCTGGCAGAGCAGCAACTGTTCTCAAGCCCAGGACTCTAGGGTGAGTTTCATCCTATTCCATACTCTCTTTGTCACAAGTCTCTGACAAAAACCAAGACCATTTTGCCTTCTCTGCTTCTCCCAGAGAAGTCTTGCTTGAGATGAAAAATTCCATTTGCCTGAGGTTTTTTTCTCCGGGCTTGCTCAGCAATGCTGATATTTTATAAAGTGCTGATTCCAAATCTTCAGCTTTTTAACTACCCTGATTCTCCCCACTGATTCTTCCTTTCTGCACAATGGACTAATGGACACTTACATTCTAAGTATACTGGATTAATTTTGAGAGTCCAAATAGGTCAACCCTGATTCCACAGAAATTCTGAGATGATATTGCCTACCTGTCAGAACAAGTAAGGAAAGGGAGACAAAAATAACACGAGATAAACTGGAGTGAGAGATTAAGTCTAGTTCCAAAGCCCATGGCACAAACTCTCTTTAAACCTTAGAGCCATTAAAAAAAACCTTATAGTGTTGGATCAATATATCACCAAATTTTTTTCTGCATCTTCCTACCTCTCCTATGACTTGCCATGTCATCTTAGAGTGTCTTCATTTTCTCCTGTTCATTAAACATCTCTCTACCTACCTCTCAATAGCTCTTATTTTATAAACTGTGAGCAAATCATCTTCCGACTTGACCCAGCTAATTCCTTTGGTTATTGTCCAAATTTCTTCCTTCCTTTCTGGGTCAGAAGTCTCCAGTATGTGGCCTACATCTGCTTCCTCTGCTTCCTCTGCTTCCTCCGACCAGTTCCCCGGCAGTTTGTTTCCATCTGTCCTCATCAGTGGCCTCCTAATTCAGACTGCCCTCTCAGAAGGGTCTTATCAAACCAAGCTGCCTATGCTCAGCGTTCCCTCTTTCCAGCACATGCCAGGGTTGACAGACCATTTTGTCCTATGAGTCTATCCACACTTGTTCCAGAGTGTGCCCTTAATCAGTCACTCAGGCTAAGGAAACTAAAGCTACCCAGAGAAAAGATAAATTTACCTCTGATCTAGTTAATTCCTGAAAGATATGCAGGGTTTACCAAGAGTCTTAAAGGGCTCCTTCAGAAATTCACCATCTAACTCTATGCATCCACCTGCCCGTTAACACTGTTCTTTACTCCATGAGTCCCTAGGTCACTTTGGGCTCAGTCCTCAGCTTTTTGATTCACTTTCTGTTGGGTTTAGTCACATGTCTTTGAACCCCTCGTAGTTTTCATGCTACTGTTAGACCTTGAGTTTGGGTCATAGCGCTGTGTTTGTAACTATAAATGCCTATGTCATATAAATATCTGCTTATCTAAAGCATAACTTGTCACCACCTTCCACCAATAGTAGGCCTTGCATAGTGCCTCTCAGTAGTGAAGTCAATGCATCTGGATACCCAATTGTAAATCTCAAGATTATCCAGGATGTCACCCTCCTCACCCATTTGTCTATCAGGTAATATTTTTGAAAGCAGACTCCGTGCTAGGATTTCTGTTAAAAGATAGCCTAATGGGTATGTTTCAAAGCTCTGTTGTACCTTCTATGAGCTGTCTACTAAAGAAGTTTTCCCATCAGAGGTGTTTTCTTCTTTAGAATTTTAGATGTGGCTGGGATTAGCACAGTGACTTCTCAACTAAGAGCAAACCCTCCTTGGACTTTCCTTTTGCCTTTTCTGGACATACTGGATTCTCTGTATCTTTTCTGGACATACTGAATTCTCTGTATCTTTTCTGGACATACTGGATTCTCTGTATCTTTTCTGGACATACTGAATTCTCTGTATCTTTTCTGGACATACTGGATTCTCTGTATCTTTTCTGGACATACTGGATTCTCTGTATCTTTTCTGGACATACTGGATTTTCTGTATCTTTTCTGGACATACTGGATTCTCTGTATCTTTTCTGGACATACTGGATTGTCTGTATCTTTTCTGGACATACTGGATTCTCTGTATCTCTGTAGATACTACCCAATCCCTGGTTTTCTTCTAATTATGAAGTGTTTATAATGCAAACCTTATTGAGTAGAGCATTCAGTCATACTGTCATAATACCAGTCCCCACAAGTCTTTCGTGTTGAAAAATTAAACCACTACCCTCATATACCCTTCCCTATTGTCTCTCCCTCCCTCTAGCCCCCAAGGACCATCTTTATTTTCTTTCTACACATTTGTATACTGTATGCACTGCATATAAAACTGGTTTTGTGACATATTTCACTTAATTTAAGATACTCAGTGTTGGACTGGAGAGAGGGCTTAGTGGTTAAGAGCACTGAATGCTCTTCCAGTGGTTCTGAGTTCAATTCCCAGCAGCCACATGGTGGCTCACAACCCTCTGTAATGGGATCTGATGCCCTTTTCTGGTGTATCTGAAGAGTGTACTCATATAAAAAAAATACTTAAAAAAAAAGATACTCAGAGTTTACCCATACAGTAACACATATACATATTTTTTCTTAAAAGTCGAACAATGTGTTTGTATTTTTTACTACTTTTTTATTTTTCCCTTGATACATGGGTGACTTTCTATTAAAAGGATGTGCTGATCATGAATCCAACAACAACAAAAAATTATTGAGACCCTCATTGTAGAACTGGTATATCATAAACACACACTGAATGAGTTTGAGATGGGGTATTTGCTTTTGATTGTCATTTCCCCATATTTCATAATTTTAATAATTTTAAGCATCTTTACATGTGATCACTGTCAATTTGTACTTTTCTTTGGTTCAGTTGCAGGAATGCCTACATAGCCTGTATACCAGCATCAGTTTTTGATTTGTTAGAGTTTCCTTCATGCAATTGATTTTAGGTAGCTACAGTTTAAAGGTTTATTTAATCTTACTTAACAATTCTGTTTTTTAACTTGAGCAGCCCTCATTAATTAAAAGGACTTTTCTCCGCAAACAATTTTAAGAATAAAACATCCTAATTTTTGTATTGGATTTCTAGAGCTAAATCTTAAGGTAAGCATCACAAAACAAATTTTAAGCAAACCAAGCATGGCAAAATATGGCTATAACCCAGCACTTGATTGTGAATTGAAGGCCAGCTTAGGCTATATAAGCAAGACACTGTATAAAAAGATAAATAGCTTAATGCCTGGCATATGTAAGGCCCTGGGTTTAGTCACTAGCAACAAAAACAAAGTAAAAGATATAACATAGTCCAGAGAAGAATTAGAGAGGTTCTAACACATTGTGCTTTAGAAAACAGAGTCTCATGGTGCTGCCGAGATGGCTCAGTAGGTAAAGATGCCTGCGGTGGAGCCCTACAGCCTGAGTTTCATCCCTGATACAAATACGACAAAAGAGAAACAACTCCACAGGGCTCTCTGCCTCCACAAGGATAGCATGACATGTACACGCACATGTTCACAGAAGCAAACAAAACAAATCCGTATAGCCTTTCAACTCACTAAGTCTTTAAGCAAATGTTCAGGTATAAGTTTATATATAACACAGGACAAGGAGGACTTATTTTTCTAAGGTTTAAAGTGTTCTAGATAGAGAAAAAGGAATCTGATAAATGAAGATAGAACAATAGTCTCTAAGGTCCCCCCCAAATCATTACATCTGTCCCCAGGACATTAGCACACTGTGGGGCCAAATTTGAGAAACTTTGGTAAGACACAAGTTTATTAATTGAGGAATTGGCTGTTTTGCTTAAACATCCTGCCAGCTTCCAGAAAGCGTCTGGGACATGGTGACTAGTCGTGTACATACCAGAATTCCTGGCATGGGGAGTACAGTTAGAGCTCTGCAACTATACAACTATAAAGGGTGCCTGTGTGTGTGGCCTGAGGATCACCTTACTCCGAGTTCCCTGGTGCCTTTAACAAAAGAGAAACAACAGATGGTGTTTGGGTTGCGTGATGCTACGAAGCAAACCGGTTTATCATCAGACACCAAATTGTTCCTGCCACTGAACAGTGAGATTATTGTGTCTCCTGCTCATTATAAAATTGGCAATGGAAACGGAGTAGAAAACATTTTGTCAAAGGTTTGTAAACAGTTTTCAGATGGACCTTCATTCCCCCACCATTCCCCCAACCCCCTGTTAGCAGAAACCAGGGATATAATACTAACTACTGCAGTGTGTAGACGCTTCTCAGATACAAAACATGTTCTCACTTGTAAGCTCATTGGCAAGGATCACTTGAGGCTATGAAAGGATTTGGCCTAAATGTTAACTCTAAATGCTTTCAATGGCTCATTTCTTCTAACACATTGTGCAAAGGTTTAAGTCCCGGAAGTATCAGCAACCTTCACTAACAGCACTATGCCCCTTCATGTCCGCGTTATAGCTAAATAGCTCAATATTATGCCCTTTCATGTCCTGTGTTATATATAAATAACTTGCTATTACTTTCAGGTAAGAGGAAGTTGTTAAATTAATAATTCACTGTTAAATTATTTGTTTAAAGTAAGAGCCTAAGAACTCAGTCCTGAAGTTACCACTGTGGGTCTTGTTCTGTTTTCTTTGTTGGTTTTTAAGACCTTTTAAGGGGGAGAACATTAACACTCAAGAACTCATAGGTGGAAGACAACTCAGACATGGTCTTCTGAAGCAGGGTGGGACAGCAGCAGGATCTTGTGCATTCTAGATTGACATTCTCATTGTCTGTGACAGTTGGCAAGTATATAAGAGATGAGTCTTGCTGGGCCAGTCTAATTGGAGGACCAAATTCAGACTTGATTTGCTTACTCCATGCTAGTGCCTCAGAATGAAGCCCCCAATTTTACCTAAGTCTGCAGAGCCAGTTGCTTTCTGTCCCTACCCAGAGTAGTTCTTGCTCCACAGACTAATTTCTTCTTTGCAAGTCCTGCAACTCTCTACATGAGATAATTAGTTTTCTCAAATCTAGGTCTTACATAAATGAATAATGTCACCATCCAAAAGAAAGGCCAATAGGTCATTTTTCTTCTTCATTTTATCACCCATAATGTCATAGCCCAAGAAGTAATTTCTTGTTATTGCCAGCCATTTCCAAGAGAGTCAGAGGAAATGAGAATTGGCTGGGGTGTTAGTGGGAGAGAACTGGAGGGCCTAGCTCTGCCACAGCAGAACCCAAGGAAGGCAAGCACTTGTGAGTCTGGCTTCTGGCAGAGCAGTGTGGTTCTGAACCAAGACTTGGTTTCCACTGGCAAGTTCCTCCTGTTTTTAAAGTACCTGAATAATAATATTCTTTAGACATTTGGACATAGAAAATCTCAAGGACAGACCCTGAACCTATCAGATGGTGGCCTTTGCCATCAAGTTTTAAGAGTTCCATGGCTTACTATATAAGACATTTTTAAAAAGCAGTGATTTTCAAAGCACTTTATTGCTGGGAAGAAAATGGGTAAAATATAGAAGTAGCAACTTGGTAAACACCAAAGATAGTTTCACCTTTAGCAAAATCATGTTTCCTTCTGGATTCAAATTTTCCTTAGTTCTATCTATAAAAGCCTGCTGTAGGGTAGGCATTTAAGGGCCATGCGTGTTCCTTAGAAGAGTGAATACTGAGTCTTTCTAAGGGGACAACAGTAGAATGTACTTTTTGTAAAAGCACTGTTATATTTAAGGAACATCCCATAATTAAATTTCTTTAAAATTTTAAATTGAGGAAATGATTATTTTCTTCAGAATAGAGTAACTTTAGAATTCAAGTTGCTGATTAGAAAACTACTTTATAATTACTCTTATGGCGAGTAATATGTAGCATCTGGAAGTTCTGGCTATTCGTGCAGCTGTGTCCAAGAGAGAAGACAAGCCAGCCACCAGGTCTCTGCATCAAGAAATTGCTCTTGTTCTTAGCCAATTCATCCTATAATTAAAGCATTGTAGACTTACAAAAGGGAATCACTCTTGTTCTTAATGGTTCATCCTAAAGTTAAAATATGGTAGACTTGCAAAAGTGACATCCTAAGAGTGGCTCCTGCCTTAGTCATAGGTGTGACTTCCTAGTTACTTCATAACTACATCATTGGGGAAAATGTGTGATAATAGTATGTGTAGATTGAAACTGTAAAGAGCCAAAGACTTGTATATATCAAGAGTCTTAAGAAATGAAAAGGGCCATGTGTGTGTGTGTGTGTGTGTCTGTCTATCTATCTGTCTGTCTGTCTCTGTAAATGTCTGTGTGTTTCCATACAACCAGCTCCAGTAGCTGTGAAAAAGTTAAGTTAGGATACAAAAGTAGTGAATGCAGCAGTGCTAAGTGCCTTCAGGTGATTTCCTCAGACTGCATGTTCTGACCCTTACCCCAGGAACAGCAGTAAGTCTGATCAGCCATTTGTAGGTTTGAGACTAGCCTTGGGACTTAAATAAATGAGTTCACACAAGAGCCAAGGCTACCTCCAAAATCTAACCATGCCAGTGACCTTGACCCCAGGAAGCTGGAATGTTCTCCATTTCTCATGGTTGGAACCTTCAGAAGTTCTTATGCAGTGTCTCTGGGTATAGGAGTGGATGTGGTCTTCCTTATCTGGCCAGATGTAAGTAGTCCTGACTGACACCATAGCTAGGTTAGACAAAGAGGGTCATTCCGACTGGATCTTTAGGGAAGAGCAAGTGAAAAAGTAAGTTAGGTACAAGAGTAGTGAATGAAGCTTCATTAACTCTGTGCTTCCAAGAGGTGTTGACAGGAAGGGTAAGCTGTAGTCTACTCTGGAGTTTGACAAATTATAAGACATTATAGAGATACTATTTCTATTGTATTTGGCTTGACAGAAGTGTGTTGCAATTGTATCAAAATACATTGTTTAGTTTTATAGATTTATTGAAGTGCTAAGAAATCACATTATAAGGGATCATGGCTGTACTCTTACAGCTTCATTAATTATGGTGCCTAGACATAATTAGGCTGTAGTTGAGAATAGCAGATAAAGTGGAAAATCACTCTGGGAAGGAAAAAAAAGAATTGAGAAGCTGAAAGAATGTGAACAAGGGATATAGACTGGTTCTCAAGCCTAGAATTAGACTCAATCCCCCCTTTCTCAAATCAACAAGGATAGTAGTGTCTTACAAGGTCACTGCAACCAAGCATAAAAACTCTTGCTTTTATTTTCACCTCAAATTAATAATTCCCAATAGACAGAAACAATCAGAAATACCCCACATGATATAAAAATAACTATCTAGATAAATGAATGACACATTCATTTTAATACTTTTTGCTTTTGAAGTTATAATTATGTAACTTCCCTGCCTCCCTTTTCTCCTTCTAGTCCGTACCATATATCTACTTTGTTCTCAAGTACATGGTTCTTTTTCTTTGTTGTATGTATGTATGTATGTATGTATATATGTATGTATGTGTGCATGCATGTATAGATGTAGATAAACATATGCAACCATACATTCAGTGTTCCTAAATATACAAATACACAACCTGCTCAGTTTTGTAATTGCTTTGCTTGTAATTGATTCCTTTTAAAGCAGTTTTTATTTGACCAGAGACTGGAGTGTTCTTATACACATTTTCTCCCCACCTTGAGCCCACATGAAGCTTCCTTGTCTGACATCTTGGGTAAATTTGATGTAAGTGATGAAGTAATATTGATGCATCTACAGTAACATCCTTTGTTCACATAAATGCCTGTACTTCATCGAGTAAAGCTCATTGCTCAGATTAGCACCCATCCCTGATTATGTATCTCCTACAAGCTTTGGCACATGTATAACATCCACTACAGTATCACATGGAGTTGTTTCTCCCCTAGATACACCCCCTCTGCTCTACCTTTCCCACTCCCTACTGAACCCTGACAGCCATGCTCTCTTTAACATTCTTACAGTTTTCTGGTGTACTAGTTTTTCAATTGAAAATAGATTTTTTTCATACAATATATTCTTCAGTTCACTTATTTTTTTAACTGTCCATCTATTCCTAAGGAATCATCATTCATTTATGTGTAAGTTAGGCTCTCAGTAAGTACTGTGTTCATGCCTTGGGTTTGCAACAAAGAATAGTCTCTCTCTCTCTCTCTCTCTCTCTCTCTCTCTCTCTCTCTCTCTCTCTCTCTCTCTCTCGCACAAGAAAAATGCCCCCATCTTTTTTGAGACAGGGTCTCTCACAAGACTGTAACTTGGTGAGCCCTGAGGACCTGCTTGTTACCACCTCCCCAGCACTAGGATTATAAGTGTATGTGTCCCATAATACCTGGCTTTTCTTTCCTTTTTATTGTGCACTTTGGGGGAGTAAACTCAGGTCTTCATGCTTGCAGGACAAGTATATTACTAACTGGGCTATCATCGCAGCCCAAGAAACCCCTTCTTCTCCCCTCTAACAGGTGAGATTTTTAATGTATGAGGCTGGACCATGGAGGGGAGAAAAACCAAAAGATTCATTCCATCCTTACCAGCTCTGCTTCATTGGCTCCTTTCTACTTCATTCAAGATCCATTTTTAAAGGGAAAAAAATAGGCAAAGACGAGGCCAGGAAGATGGCTCAGCATAGAAAAGCAATTCCAAGGTCTGAGTTCAGTAGCCACATTGTAGAATGAGAACTAGTTCCCACAAGTTGTTCTCTGATCTATTCACAATCCTATAAGCACCCACACATACACACACAAATAACTTCTAATTTAAATCAAATAAGTAGATAGCCTTCCACAGCAAACTGGTGAGAACCAGTGGTAGGTTAGGCCTCATCCCAGCAACATGTCCAGTGGCTTTATGCTGAAGGCCTAAAATAACCACAGCAGGGGAATTCATATATGAGAATCAGCCAGCACTAATGGTATCAGTTTTGTTCATTTTTTGCCACTAGGCAGCCTTTCCTCAGTCAATTTTTTTATTGGATATTTTATATATTTATATTTAAAATGCTATACCATTTCCTGGTCCATCCCCTTTCCAACACCCCCTCTCCCTACTTCTATGAGGATGCTCCCCTTCTGCCCACCCACTGCCAACTAAAAACGCTGGCATTACCCTACCCTGGGGAAACGAGTCTTTACAGGACCAAAGGCTTCTCCTCCTATTGATGCCAGACAATGCCACCTTCTGCTACATATGTGGCTAGAGCCATGTGTACTCTTTAGTTGGTGGTTTAGACTCTGGGAGCTCGGGGTGGCGGGGAGACGCGTCTGGTTGGTTGATATTGTTGTTCTTCCTATGGGGTTGCAAACCCCTTCAACTCCTTCAGTCCTTTCTCTAACTCTGTTGGGGTCCCCATGCTCAGTCTGATGGTTAGCCGCAAGCATCTTCATCTGTATCAGTAGGGCTCAGGCAGAGCCTCTCAGGAGACATCCATATCAGGCTCCTGTCAGCAAGCACTTCTTGGCATCAGCAATGGTTACTAGGTTTGGTGGCTGAGTATGAAATGGATTCCCAGGTAGGACCATCTCTGGATGGCCATTCCTTCAGTCTCTATTCCAGTCTTTCTCCCTGTATTTCATCCCCTGAATATTTTGTTCCCCCTTCTAAGAAGGGCTGAAGCATCCACATTTTGGTCTTCCTTCTTTTTGAGCTTCATATGGCCTGTGAATTGTATCTTAGGTTATCAGTGGATGCATACCATGTGTGTTCTTTTGTGACAGGGTTACCTCACTCAGGATGATATTTTCTAGTTCCATACAATTTCCTAAGAATTTCATGAAATTGTTTTTAATAGCTTGTTTTTAATAGCTGAATAGTACTCCATTTTGTAAATGTACCACATTTTCTGTATCCATTTCTCTATTGAAGGATATCTGGGTCCTTTCCAGTTTCTGACTATTATAAATAAGGCTGCTATGAAGATAGTGGAACATGTGTCCTTGCTATATATTGGAATGTCTTTTGGGTATATGCCCAGGAGTGATAGAGCTGGGTCCTCAGGTAGTACTATGTCAAATTTTCTGAGGAACCATCAGACTGATTTCCAGAGTGGTTGTACCAGATTGCAATCCTACCAGAATATTGCTTTTCTGGTGTGTTGGGGTATCCAGGACTTGCTATGGTGGAAGAACTGGATTCTGACGATGCTAAGTGGCCTTGGTTTCTTTTGCTTAGGTTCTTGTACTTGCCTCTCGCCATCTTGTTATCTCTGTTGTTAGCTAGTCTTGCTGTCTCTAACAGTGGCTTGACCCTCCTGTAAGCCTGTTTGTCAGCTCTCTCCCAGTGGGACTTGGGTACCAAGAGCTGTGGCACCGGGTCAGATCCAGGTGCAGATGGAAACTGGAAGGACTGTCCCAGACTTCCTGTGTCCTGAGGCCTCCAGGTGGGTCCCTCTGAGCGGAAGTAGTGGTCTCACCTGTGCTTTCAGGTATGTCAGCACTCCTGGGAGATCATTTCCCTCCCAGTGGGATCCAGGCACAGAGAGGTATGGTAAAGGGTCAGTTCTAGCCACAGACAGAAACCTGAAGGATCATGCTCCAGACTACGCCTCAATTCCTATGTCCTGAAGGCTCTGGGAGAGGCCCTCTGAGCAGAAGTGGTGATCTCACCTGAGCTATTATGTGTGTCAGCACTGCTGAGAGTCCAGCTCTCTCCCAGCAGGATCTGGGCACTGAGAGCCGTGACACGGAGTCAGCTGTGGGCAGAGGTGGAACTGGAAGGCAAAAGTCCTTTTATTGTTGAGAATAGTTTTCGCTATCCTAGAGTTTTGATATTCCAAATGAATTTGAAAATTGTTCTTTCTAATTCTATGAAGGATTGAGTTGGAATTTTGATGGGGATTGCATTGAATCTATAGATTGCTTTTGGCAAGATGGCCATTTTTACAATATTAATCCTGCCAATCCATGAGCATGGGAGGTCTTTCCATCTTCTGAGGTCTTCTTCAATTTCTTTCTTCAGAGATGTGAAGTTCTTGTCATATAAATATTTCACTTGCTTCATTAGAATCACAGCAAAGTATTTTATATTATTTGATGTGAAGAGTATCATTAACCTATTTTCTTCTCAGTCTGTTTATCCTTTGAGTAGAGGAAGGCTACTTATTTATTTGAGTTTATATCCAACCACTTTGCTGAAGTTTTTATCAGCTGTAGGAGTTCTCTGGTGGAGCTTGTGGGGGTCACTTAAGTATACTATCATATCATCTGCAAATAGTGATATTTTGACTTCTTCCTTTCCAATTTGTATTTCTTTGACCTCCTTTTGTTGTTTAATTGCTTGAGCCAGGGCTTTGCGTACTATATTGAGTAAGTAGAGAGAGTAGGCAGCCTTGTCTAGTCCCTGATTTTAATGAGATTGCTTCAAGTTTCTCTCCATTTAGATTGATATTGGCAACTGGTTTGCTGTATATTGTTTTACTATGTTTAGGTATAGGCCTTGAATTCCTGATCTTTCCAAGACTTTTAACATAAATGGGTGTTGAATTTTGTCAAATGCTTCCTCAGCATCTAATGAGATGATCATGTGCCCTCCCCCTTTGAGTGTGTTTATATAGTGGACTATGTTGATAGATTTCCTTTTATTGAACCAATCCTGCATCCTTGGAATGAAGCCTACTTGATCATGATGAATGATTATTTTGACATGTTCTTAGATTTAGTTTGTAAGAATTTTATTCAGTATTTTTACATTGATATCCATGAGGGAAATTGGTCTGAAGTTCTCTTTCTTTGTTGGGTCTTTGTTTGGTTTAGGTAAAAGCATATTTGTGGCTTCAAAGAACGTATTGGGTAGTGTTCCTTCTGTTTCTACTTTGTGGAATAGTTTGAACAGTATTGGTATTAGGTGTTCTTTGAAGGTCTAATAGAATTCTGTACTAAACCCATCTGGTTCTGGGTTGTTTTTTGTTAGGAGGCTTTTAATGACTGCTTCAATTTCTTTAGGGGTTATGGGATTGTTTAGATGGCTTATCAGATCCTGATTTAACTTTGGTACCTGATATCTATTTAGAAAATTGTTCATTTAATATAGATTTTCCAGTTGTGTTAAGTATAGGATTTTGGAGTAGGATCTAATAATTTTTTGAAATTCCTCATTTTCTGTTATGTCTCCATTTTCATTTCGTTTTTTAGATTTTATTTTTTATTGGATATTTTATTATTTGTATTTCAAATTCCCTTTCCGGCTTCCCGTCCATAAATTCCCTATTCCATTTTCCCTCTCCTATGTGGGTGATTCCCCCACTGACCCACCCTTTCCTGCCTCCCCACCCTGATAGTCCCCTACACTGGGGCATCAAGCCTTTGCAGGTCCAAGGGCTTCTCCTCCCATTGGTATCCAACGAGTCCATCATCTGCTACATATGCAGCTGGAACCATGGCTCTGTCCATGTGTACTCTTTGCTGGTGGTTTAGTTCCAGGGAGCTCTGGTTGGTTGGTATTATTGTTCTTATGTGGTTGCAAATCCCTTCAGCTCCTTCAATCATTTCTCTACCTGCTCCCCTGTTCTCAGCTCAATGGTTTGCTGCTAGCATTCGCCTCTATATTTGACTTGTTCTGGCTGTGTCTCTCAGGAGACATTTATATCTGGTTACTGTCAGCATGCCCTTCTTAACTTCATCAATCTTATCTAGTCTTGGTGGCTGTATGTATGTATGTATGTACATGGTGGGACAGTCTCTGGATGGCCATTCCTTCAGTCTCTGCTCCAAACTTTGTCTCCGTATTTTCTCCAATGAATATTTTTGTTCCCCTTTCTAAGAAGGACTGAAGCAGCCACACTTTTGTGGTCTATGGATTGTATCTTAGGTAATCCAAGATTTTAGGCTAATGTCCACTAATGCATACCATATGTGGGGTGTGTGTGTGTGTGTGTGTGTGTGTGTGTGTGTGTGAGAGAGAGAGAGAGAGAGAGAGAGAGAGAGAGAGAGAGAGAAATATTAGGTTACCTCACTCAAGATGATATTTTCTAGTTCCATCCATTTGCCTATGAATTTCATGAAGTCATTGTTTTTAATAGCTAAGTAGTACTCCATTATATAAAAGTACCAAATTTTCTGTATCCATTTCTCTGTTGAGGCACATCTAGGTTCTTTCTAGCTTTTTGGCTATTATGAATAAGGCTCTGAACATAATAGAGTATGTGTCCTTGTTATATGTTGAAGCATCTTTTGGGTATATGCTCAGGAGTGATATAGCTGGGGTCCTCAGGCAGTATTATGTCCAATTTTCTGATTTCCAGAGTGGTTGTACCAGCTGCAATGCCAGGAGGAGTCGTAAACAATGGAGGAGTGTTCCTCTTTCTCCATATCCTCACTAGTATCTGTTGTCACCTGAGTTTTTGATCTTACCCATTCTGACTGGTGTGAGGTGGAATCTCAGGGTTGTGTTGATTTGCATTTCTCTGATGACTAAGGATGTTGAACATTTTTTTTAGGTGTTTCTCAGCCATTCGATATTCTTCAGCTGAGAATTCTTTGTTTAGCTCTATACCCCATTTTTGATGGGGTTATTTGATTCTCTGATTCAAGGAGTCTAACTTCTTGAATTCTTCGTATAGATTGGATATTAGCCCTCTGTCACATGTAGGGTAAGTAAAGATCTTTTCCCAATCTGTTGGTGGCCATTTTGTCCTAATGGTAGTGTCCTTTGCCTTACTTTACTTACTTACTTACTTGCTTTGCAATTTTATGAGGTCCCATTTGTTGATTCTTGATCTTAAAGCATAAGCCATTGGTGCTCTGTTCAGGAAATTTTCCCCAGTGCCCATGTGTTCAAGGCTCTTCCCCCACTTTTTTTTTATTACTTTGAGTGTATCTGGTTTTATGTGGAGGACCTTCAACCACTTAGACTTGAGCTTTGTATAGGGTGATAAAAATGGATCAATTTGCAGTCTTCTCCATGCTGACCATGAGTTGAACCAGCACCATTTGTTGAAAAATATGGTCTTTTTCCACTGAATGGTTTCAGCTCCTTTGTCAAAGATCAAGTAACGATAGGTGTGTGGGTTCATTTCTGGGTCTTCAATTCTATTCCATTGATCTAAGTCCCTGTCTCTGTACCAATACTATACACTTTCATCACTATTGCTCTGTAATCCAAGTTGAGGTCCAGGATGGCGATTCCCCCAGAAGTTCTTTTATTGTTGTGGGATAGTTTTCACTATCTTGGGTTTTTTGTTATTTCAAATGAATTGCAGCTTGTTTTTTCTAACTCTGTGAAGAATTGAGCTGGGATTTTGATGGGGATTGCATTGAATCCATAGATTGCTTTTGGCAAGATGGCCTTTTTTACAATATTAATCCTGCCAATCCATGAGCATGGGAGATCTTTCCATCTTCTGAGATTGTTTTCAATCTCTTTCTCAAGAGACTTGAAGTTCTTGTCATACAGAGCTTTCACTTGCTTGGTTAGAATTGCAATGTGGTATTTTATATTATTTGTGACTATTGTGAAGGATATCATTCCATTTTCATTTCTGATTTTGTTAATTTGGATACTATCTATATATCCTCTGGTTAATCTAGCTAAGGGTTTATCTATTTTGTTTATTTTCTCAAAGAACCTGCTCCTGGTTTGGTTGATTCTTTGTATAGTTCTCTTTGTTTCTACTTGGTTGATTTTAGTTCTGAATTTAATTATTTCCTGCCTCTTGGGTGTATTTGCTTCTTTTTGTTCTAGATCATTCAGGTGTGCTGTCAAGATGCTAGTGTATGCTCTCTCCAGTTTCTTTTTGGAGGCTCTCAGAACTCTTGAGTTTTCCTCTTAGCACTGCTTTCAAAGTATCCTATTAGTTTGGGTATGTTGTGCCTTCATTTTAATTGAATTCTAAAAAGTCTTTAGTTTCTTTTTTATTTCTTCTTTGATCGAGTTATAGAATAAAGCATTGTTCAACTTCCATGTGTATGTGGGCTTTCTGTTGATTTTGTTATTAAAGATGCATGGGATTATTTCAATCTTCTTGTATCTGTTGAATCCTGTTTTATGACCAATTATATGGTCAGTTTTCCAGAAGGTATCAGGAGGTGCTGAGAAGATGGTATATTCTTTTGTTTTAGGATGAAATGCTTTATATACACAAGCACACACACACATATTATTTATATATATTTAACATACATATATATGTTAACATACATATGTTAAATCCATTTGGTTCATAACTTCTGTTAGTTTCACTGTGTCTGTTCAGTTTATGTTTCCATGATCTGTCCTTTGCTTAGAGTGGGGTGTTGAAGTCTTCCACTCTTATTGTGTGTGGTACAGTGTATCCTTAAACCTTCAGTAGTTTCTTTTACTAATGTGGTTGCCCTTGCATTTGGAGCATAGATGTTCAGAATTGAAAATTCATCTTGTAGTATCTTTCCTTATCTTTTTTGATAACTTTTGGTTGAAAATGATTTTATTCGATATTAGAATGGCTATTCCATCTTTTTTCTTGGGACCATAGGCTTGGAAATTTTTTTTCCAGCCTTTTACTCTTAGGTAGTGTCTTTGTCATTGAGATTTGTTTCCTGTATACAGCAAAATGCTCTGTCCTGTCTATATATCCAGTCTTTTAGTCTATGTCTTTTTATTGGGAAATTGAGTCCATTGGTGTTAAGAGATATTAAGGAATGGTGATTGTTGTTTCCTGTTCTTTTTGTTGTTAGAGATAGATTTATGTTTGTGTAGGTCTTCTTTTGGGTTTGTTGTGAGATTACTTTCTTGCTTTTTCTAGCATGCAGTTTTCCTCATTTTGTTGGAAATTTCCATCTACTATGTTTTGTAGAGCTGGATTTGTGGAAAGATATCATGTAAATTTGTTTTTGTCATGAAATATCTTAGTTTCTACATCTATGTTAATTGGGAGTTTTGTTGGGTATAGTAGCCTGGGCTGGCATTTGTGTTTTCTTAGGATCTGTATGACATCTGCCCAGGATCTTCTAGCTTTCATAGTCTCTGTTGAGAAGGCTGGTATAATTCTAATAGGTCTGCCTTTATATGTTACTTGACCTATTTTTCCCTTACTGCTTTTAATATGCTTTCTTTGTTTTGTGCATTTGCTGTTTTGACTATTATGTGATGGGAAGAATTTCTTTTCTGGTCCAATCTATTTGGAGTTCTGTAGGCTTCTTGTATGTTTATGGGTATCTCTTTCTTTATGGTTAGGGAAGTTTTCTTTTATAATTTTGTTGAAGATATTTCCTGGCCCTTTAATTTGGGAATCTTTGCTCTCTTCTATGCCTATCATCCTTAGGTTTGATCTTCTCCTTGTGTCCTGGATTCATAGATGTCTCCTGGATCTTTTTGCATTTTGCATTTTCTTTGATGGTTGTGTCAATGTTTTCTCTGGTATATGCTTCACCCAAGATTCTCTTTTCTACCTCTTGTATTCTCTTGGTAATGCTTGGGTCTATGACTCCTGATCTCTTTCCTAGGTTTCCTGTCTTCAGGGTTGTCTCTCTTTGTGATTTCTTTATTTTATCTATTTCCATCTTTAGGTCTTGGATGGTTTTGTTCAATTCCTTCACCTATTTGGTTGTGTTTTCCTGTAATTCTTTAAAGGAGTTTTGTGTTTCTTCTTTAAGGGCTTCTACTTGTATACCTCTGTTCTCCTGTATTTCTTTAATAGAGTTATTTGCACCCTTCTTAAAGTTCTCTATCATCATTACGAAATGTGATTTTTAAATCCAAATCTTGCTTTTCCTGTGTGTTGGTATATTAAGGCCTTGCTGTGGTGGGAAAACTGGATTCTGATGATGCCAAGTAGCCTTGGTTTCTGTTGCTTAGGCTCCTGGTCTTGCTTCCTCATTCAGATTCTTAATCAGTTCTACCAGTGGAATTTGGTCATAAACATACAACTAAGTCATATGATCAAATCCTACTCTGCTCAACCCATCCCTTTTTGTTTTCTTTTAATGTTGGGTAAATAGGATGCAAAATCAGCAGACGGGTTGGGCCCATTGAGTTCTCACAACCAGACACAGTGTGCAGTGGTAAAGACCTTGTTCATGATTTTCTTTTACCTTGGAAGCAGGACTGGGGTGATCCCTCTGTGTTGTGGCTGTTGCTGAGGTCTTAGTAGTATGACTAAAAGTTGTTCTTGCAAGTGTCAGGCCATGATCATAATTAACATTGCTCTCCCTAGATTGAGGTTTGCTTGTCCATGGGTAACTCTCTGCTCACCAGTCTTTTCACACCCATGCAGGACTGCACATGCCAGAGCAAAAGCTGATGCTGCTGATCAAGCTGCAGTGGCTGCTCGCCAGGAGTGCGACATTGCGAGAGCTGTGGCCAGAGAGCTGTCACCTGATTTCTACCAACCAGGTAAATCTTCATTTCTTCCTTTTCTGGGGCAAGTTCAAGCATGAGCTTTTCTTTTCCTGTGTTTTATTTATTTATTGAGAAGTTCATATGTGAGCAGGACATCTACTTCACTCTTGCCTCCCTCAAGTTCTCCTTCCAAAGTACATGACTTCTGCAATTATCGCTGTTGTACATGTATAAATATGTGATGCATAGATGCACACATGTGTATATATAACCAAATGTGTCTATCTGCTTTGCTTGTGTGTCCAGGGCTGACCACTTGAAATTGAACAACCTATAACGGAACTTATCCATGGAAGAAGCTGGTTCCCCCCGCTCTCAGCAGTCATTGGCCTTCTATAGCTCTTCATCTGGGTGTAGGACCATGGGGAATTTTCCCCATCCCATGTCAACTAGCATGTCAACTAGTATTGTCATCATGACAGTCTTGTTCAGACAACAATACTGTTTAGAGTTCATGGGTACATTCCCTTTGTTATGTATCAGAGCTACGATCAAACAGGAGACAGCCTAGGCCTCTGGTTCTCACAACCTTTCTGCATTGTCTTTTGAGATTTTTTTTTCTTCTGAGCATCAGGATGTATCCACTGCAGTTGAATCAGTTGTAACTGGGCATCACCCAGCTACTTATTCTCTACATTTTGACCAGTTGTAGATCTTTGTAATGGTCTTCACCTGTTACAAAAAGATGCTTTGATAGAGAGGGAGAGCTACACTTACCTTTGAGTATACAGATAAGTATACTTACAGGATTTCTTACAGGATTCATGCCCTCACTGACTATGGACCTGGATTTTCAGTACCAGGCATGAGTTTTCTCCTGTGGGGTCGGCCTTATGTCTACACAAATAGCTATTGGTTTCCTCCAAGATGAAAATGCTACTTTTCCCCTTTGTGGAGTTTATTCCAATTCAATTATTGTTCAGGTGCATGGGCTTTACAACTAGATAGGAATTCTCTATACTAACTTAGAGTGGTTGTATCAATTTGAAATTCCATCAACAGTAATTAGGGTTCTCCTTGCCTCAAATTTTCTCCAGCAATTGTTGTCAGTTCTTGTTCTTTTTCAAAATATTTTATTGTTATTATTTTAAATTATAGGATGGCATGATATGTGCACATGAGTGCAGGTCCTCTACTAGAGCTACATGCATGCTTTCTTAAAACTTTTTACTGATTCTTTGTGAGCTTCATATGATGCACCCCTAGCCTACTCATCTCCCTGTCCCTTTGTATCTGCCTTCTGCCCTTGTAACCTCCCTCCAAAAGAAAATAAAAAACAAAAATTTAAAACAAGCAAACAAAAATCATCTCTTTGTGGAATCAGTGTGTCCCACAGTATACCTTTTTGTCCACACATCTTTATTTACAAATGTTCATTGCAATGAGTCATTAGTCTGCTTCTAGGTCTCTGACTTCTCCACTACCAATACTAGATCCTCACTGGAACTCCTCTCAGATTTCCTGTTGTTTCCTTGTGTCTTGGAGATCCTGCAGTTTTGGATCTGCAGGACAGGCCGTTTTACATGTTCCAGCAGTTCATAGATAGGGTAGATGTTTGGGTGGGCTAACTTGAAGCCCTGGATCTAGGACTGGTTGGTAATTAAGCTCCTCAGCCTACCAGTTCTCCTGCACCCACGCCGCCAGGGCAGTCTTTCCAGCACTGCCCCAGCTAGCTCACATGATCCCATAGCAAGGAAGGAGCAGGGCCAGTTCTCCTACTCTCAGGCCCTCAATGAGAGGCTTGCCCATACCTTCACTCTCGGGGCAGCTATACTGTGCTGCCCAGCCAAAGTGCAAGACCCACTCTCCCAAGTGCTATAGCCAGCAAGGGCCAGCTCTCCTATGTTCTTATAACCCTGGGGCCAGCTCTTCCACCTGCCACAGGTTGCGAGGGCATCTCTCCTGAGCCCATGCCACCTTACTGCAGGCAAGTGGTGGGACCAGCTCTTTTGTATTCACCACACTCTCAGGTCCACTCACCTGGCCCCCACCACCAAGGCCAGCTCTATTGTGTATATACATTCTTAACCATCTCTCCAGCATCACAGATATTTTTTAACATATTTTATTTTACTTTTTTAAATATGTTTTTCATTTAAATAGAATTGTATCACTTTCTCTCCTACCCTCCCCATCCCCCCCACACACACACACATATACTTTCAAGTTGATATATCTATGATGGGTCTCCATTGGCTGTGAAGATGTGCTTCTTTAATGAAGGGTAGTAGGAACACTTAACCATGAAAGGTGGCTTATGCACAAAAAAGTTCAGTTGTTTTCTTGATCTTAGCCATTCTGACTGTGTAGGACGAAACCTCAAATTAATTTTAATTTGTATTTTCCTAGTCACTAAGAATGTTGTACATGTTTTTGAGATTCTTTTAGCCATTTTCATTTCTCCTCTTGAGAACTCTGTTCAGATCTATAGCCCATGTTAGAACTGTGTTGTGTATTATCTGGACTCATTATTTAAATTCTTTATATATTCCAGATATTAATCATCTATCAGATGTGTAGTACAGAAATTCTCTACCACTCTGTGGTTTCTTTTCTCGCTTATTTCCTTCACTGTACAAAGGAAGCTCTGTACTGTAGGACTTTGCTTTGGTTTTATGAGGTCCCATTTGTCAATCATTAACTCTAATTCCTGAGCACATGAAGTCTCATTCAGAAAGTCTCCTACTCCTGTGTCTTGTGGGTTTTCTAGCTTATGTTTTCAATGTTTCTGGAAGTGGGGGTAAAAGAGGGTCTATTTACACAGCTCTCACTGACCTAAAATTTGCTATGTTGACCAGGCTGACCTCAAACTCAGATCTTTTTGTCTCCCAACTGCTTGGACTAAAGGCATATACCACTATTCCTGGCTTGAGAGTGTTCTGATATTTTAACGTGAGCATTTAGAAGTATAACATTCCATTATAGAACTCTATTTCATGTGTCCTAGAGGTTTTCCTATGCTGAGGTTTCATTTTCATTTAATCTCCATGAATCTATGTACAATCTTTGCTGTTTAAATTTCATTGTATTACAGTTCAAAATGATACACGGAATTAATTTTTCTGACGTTTTAAAGATGTGTTTACCAGGCTGTGTGATTTTAGAAAATTTTCTGTAGGCTCCTGAGGAGAATGCATAGTCTTTGGAGTTTGGACAGAATATTCTGTATTCACCTATTTCATATATATTTCATATATAATGTCATTTAGTTCTGATGTTTCTCTATTTAGATAACCTGTCTGGTGATTAAAGTGGGGTTTTGGACTCGCGGGTTTTTTTGGGTTTTTTTTTTTTTTTTTTTTTTTTGGTTCTTTTTTTTCGGAGCTGGGGACCGAACCCAGGGCCTTGCACTTCCTAGGTAAGCGCTCTACCACTGAGCTAAATCCCCAGCGGATTCGAGTGTTTTTAACTGACTGAGAGCGTGTGTCTTTCATTTCAGTAGAGTGGTTTTATAAAGTCAAATGCATATGTGTTTAGGATTGTGATGTCTTTGTGGTTAATCATTCCCTGGATTACAATGTAATCCTTATCTCTTCTAACTAGTTTTTGGTTCAAGACTATTGGTAAGATATAAGAACAGTGACTGCTTTGTGCTTCCTGGTCCCATTTACTCATGATGGTTTCATCCATCCTTTCTCTTTAAGGAGGTACCTATCTTTAAAGCTAAAGCAAATCTCTTGCAGACAGCAGAAAGGTGGACATTGTTTCTTAATCCATTTAACTGACCTGTGCCTTTCAGTGGGGTAGTGGAGGTCATTACTATTTAAAGTGTGTGTTGATCACAGGCATTTAGCTTGTTGGCTATTTTTGTTTGTGTTCTTGGTCCTGTCTTGTGTTTTTTATGTTTCAGTAATTATTGGTTCCTTTATTTTCTTTCTTTAGTCTCTCACCTGTGCTCATTCCTTTCATCAATCTGAAATACTGCCTCCAGCATTCTCCAAATGCTGGTTTGGTGGCATATCTCCTTTTAGTCTGTTTATATCGTGGAAATTACTTTTCATCCCTCAGCTGTACCTGATAATTTTGCTTGGTGTAGTAGTCTAGGTTGGCATCCATGGTCTTTTAGAACTTGAAATAATTACTCTATGCTCAAAGATTGCACTGAGAAACTAGCTGTTATTTGGAGGGACTTTCCATCACCTGTGACTTATCTTTTCTCTTAAAGTCTTTGATAGCTGTCCTTTGTCCTGTGTGTCTAGTGTTTGGATCATGATATGCTGTGGGGAGTTTCTTTTCTGGTCCTTCCTGTCAAGTTGCTGTTCTGTGCTTCTTATGTGCTTACTGGGATTGTGTCCTTGGTTTGGGGATGTTCTCTTGTATGATTTTGTTGAAAATCTGTTCTGTGCAATTAATCTGGGATTTTTCATCTGTGCTCATAATTAGAAATTTTGGCCTTTTCATGGTATCCAATAGTTTCTGCATGTGTTGTTGTTGTTGTTGTTGTTGTTGTTGTTGTCTATTTCTTGTTTCTTTGTTCTAAATCCTCTACTTTATCTTCATGTACCCCACCATTTCTTCTACTTGATCCATTCTTGTGGAAGGCTTTCCCTGAGTTTTCAAATTGGGCTATTGAAGTTTTCATTCCAGCTTATGTTCTCTTCAATATTTCTATTTCTTTACTGAATTAGTTTTAAAACCTGAACCGTCTTCAGCATTCCACTTGGCTGTATGTTTGTGTTTTCTTGGACTTCACTGAGATTTCACTCCATTTTTTGTTATTCCCACTAAGTTTACTGAGCTGTTTGTGTATTTAAACTTGGATTATTTGATGAAGTTTACGATTCTTTTAAGAATCTTTTAAGTTTGTGTCTTGGGGTCACCTGTGTAATTCCATTGGGGAACAGCTCTAGCATACTGGTTGATATGACAGGGAGAAAGCTTGTGTTGGTCTTTCATACTATTTGTAATTTTACAGTATGATTTGTGTAGGCTTCCTTTGCTGCTTATGTGTCTGAAGTGATGTGTCATGGTAGGTCGTTCAGACTGTGCAGCTGAAGTGAGGCCTGTGGGTTGAGGATAGTCAGGCTGGCCAGGTTCCATGAACAGGCTTGATCGATGAACAGATTATGACCAGACCTGGAGGCTAGATATGCTGAAGACAGACTAGTGTCTGGGGGACTCAAGAGACTGGATCAGCACACAGCATGTATAACTGGAGCCAAGTCTGGGTGTAGAGATGGCTCAGGTGGGTCTGATCAAAATGGGCCAGCACACAGTAGGTACAATCCAAGCTAAGGCTGGGTATTGAAGAGGGTGCCAGCAGGATAGAGTTCAGCAAACTCTCCAACTATACCTGGGCAGGGCCTAGGAAATGGATATATTTCAAACAACTGGAGAAAAGAATAGGGATGGGAAGCCCAGGTAGCCTATGTCAGATGTCGGCACAACATGTAACAGTATGTATGGCCACAGGGCCCCTGTGAGAAGTCAGGACTGGGATCAGATGAGTCTGGAAGGAAGATGCTGCCAGAACCAAAGCTATTGGAAAGGAACAGAGAAGGAGAAGTCACCTAGCCTACCTAGGCCTGTGCCACAAGTGCCTCTGGGAGCAATCAGGGCTGGATTTTTAAAAGGTCTATGTTCTTTAATCTCAGCAATACTACAGAATAAGTGGGAAAAGACAGGCAGTTACCTGGCCTGCTGGCAAGCCAGCAAAGAAGAATTGGTGCACTCTGGGTTCAGCAAGAGACCCTGTCTCCAAAAAATGAGCAGTGGAGACCAATTAAGGAAAACAGCAGAATGTCAGATGCTCATGTGCACACAGCCCTGCTCCCCACAGAGAGAAAGGGAACAGTTCTGGAAGGTAAGAGAGAAGAAGAAAGACTGCAAAATGCAGGTTACAGCACTGTTCTGGAGAGGTGCCCCACTGGGTTGATGATATAAGTGCCTTGATAAGAGTGACTTCTTCACCTGTAGATAGGAAAAACTACACGCCCGAAAGCAGAACACTCTGTCCCCATAACTGGCTGAAAGAAAACGGGAAAACAGGTCTACAGCACTCCTGAAACACAGGCTTATAGAACAGTCTAGCCACTGTCAGAAATAGCAGAACAAAGTAACACTAGAGATAATCTGATGGTGAGAGGCAAGCGCAGGAACCCAAGCAACAGAAACCAAGACTACATGGCATCATCAGAGCCCAATTCTCCCACCAAAGCAAACACGTAATATCCAAACACATCAGAAAAGCAAGATCTAGTTTAAAATCATATTTGATCATGATGCTGGAGGACTTCAAGAAAGACATGAAGAACTCCCTTAGAGAACAAGAGAGGAATCGCAAAAATCCCTGAAAGAATTCCAGGAAAACACAATCAAACAGTTGAAGGAATTAAAAATGGAAATAGAAGCAATCAAGAAAGAACACATGGAAATAACCCTGGATATAGAAAACCAAAAGAAAAGACAAGGAGCTATAGATACGAGCTTCACCAACAGAATACAAGAGATGGAAGAGAGAATCTCAGGAGCAGAAGATTCCATAGAAATCATCGACTCAACTGTCAAAGATAATGTAAAGCAGAAAAAGCTACTGGTCCAAAACATACAGGAAATCCAGGACTCAATGAGAAGATCAAACCTAAGGATAATAGGTATAGAAAAGAGTGAAGACTCCCAGCTCAAAGGACCAGTAAATATCTTCAACAAAATCATAGAAGAAAACTTCCCTAACCTAAAGAAAGAGATACCCATAAGCATACAAGAAGCCTACAGAACTCCAAATAGATTGGACCAGAAAAGAAACACCTCCCGTCACATAATAGTCAAAACACCAAACACACAAAATAAAGAAAGAATATTAAAAGCAGTAAGGGAAAAAGGTCAAGTAACATACAAAGGCAGACCTATCAGAATCACACCAGACTTTTCGCCAGAAACTATGAAAGCCAGAAGATCCTGGACAGATGTCATACAGACCCTAAGAGAACACAAATGCCAGCCCAGGTTACTGTATCCTGCAAAAACTCTCAATTAACATAGATGGAGAAACCAAGATATTCCATGACAAAACCAAATTTACACAATATCTTTCTACAAATCCAGCACTGCAAAGGATAATAAATGGTAAAGCCCAACATAAGGAGGCAAGCTATACCCTAGAAGCAAGAAACTAATCGTCTTGGCAACAAAACAAAGAGAAGAAAACCACACAAACATAACCTCACATCCAAATATGAATATAACAGGGAGCAATAATCACTATTCCTTAATATCTCTCAACATCAATGGCCTCAACTCCCCAATAAAAAGACATAGATTAACAAACTGGATACACAACAAGGACCCTGCATTCTGCTGCCTACAGGAAACACACCTCAGAGACAAAGACAGACACTGCCTCAGTGTGAAAGACTGGAAAACAACTTTCCAAGCAAATGGTCGGAAGAAGCAAATTGGAGTAGCCATTCTAATACCGAATAAAATCGATTTTCAACTAAAAGTCATCAAAAAAGATAAGGAAGGACACTTCATATTCATCAAAGGAAAAATCCACCAAGATGAACTCTCAATCCTACATATCTATGCCCCAAATACAAGGGCACCTACATAATGTAAAAAGAAACCTTACTAAAGCTCAAAACACATTGCACCTCACACAATAATAGTAGGAGATTTCAACACCCCACTCTCATCAATGGACAGATCATGAAACAGAAATTAAACAGAGGCGTAGACAGACTAAGAGAAGTCATGAGCCAAATGGACTTAACAGATATTTATAGAACATTCTATCCTAAAGCAAAAGGATATACCTTCTTCTCAGCTCCTCATGGTACTTTCTCCAAAATGAACAAATAAATGGGTAAAAAAAAGGCCTCAACAGGTACAGAAAGAAAGAAATAATCCCATGCGGGCTATCATACCACCACGGCCTAAAGCTGGTCTTCAATAACAATAAGGGAAGAATGCCCACGTATACGTGGAAATTGAACAATGCTCTACTCAACCTAACCTGGTCAAGGAAGAAATAAAGAAAGAAATTAAAGACTTTTTAGAATTTAATGAAAATGAAGGTACAACATACCCAAACTTATGGGACACAATGAAAGCTGTGCTAAGAGGAAAACTCATAGCGCTGAGTGCCTGCAGAAAGAAACAGGAAAGAGCATATGTCAGCAGCTTGACAGCACACCTAAAAGCTCTAGAACAAAAAGAAGCAAATACAGCCAGGAGGAGTAGAAGGCAGGAAATAATCAAACTCAGAGCTGAAATCAATCAAGTAGAAACAAAAAGGACCATAGAATGAATCAACAGAACCAAAAGTTGGTTCTTTGAGAAAATCAACAAGATAGATAAACCCTTAGCCAGACTAACGAGAGGACACAGAGAGTGTGTCCAAATTAACAAAATCAGAAATGAAAAGGGAGACATAACTACAGATTCAGAGGATATTCAAAAAATCATCAGATCTTACTATAAAGCCTATATTCAACAAAACTTGAAAATCTGCAGGAAATGGACAATTTCCTAGACAGATACCAGGTACCGAAGTTAAATCAGGAACAGATAAACCAGTTAAACAACCCCCATAACTCCTAAGGAAATAGAAGCAGTCATTAAAGGTCTCCCAACCAAAAGAGCCCAGGTCCAGACCGGTTTAGTGCAGAATTCTATCAGACCTTCATAGAAGACCTCATACCAATACTATTCAAACTATTCCACAAAATTGAAACAGATGGAGCACTACTGAATTCCTTCTATGAAGCCACAATTACTCTTATACCTAAACCACACAAAGACCCAACAAAGAAAGAGAACTTCAGACCAATTTCCCTTATGAATATCGACACAAAAATACTCAATAAAATTCTGGCAAACCGAATCCAAGAGCACATCAAAACAATCATCCACCATGATCAAGTAGGCTTCATCCCAGGCATGCAGGGATGGTTTAATATACGGAAAACCATCAACGTGATCCATTATATAAACAAACTGAAAGATCAAAACCACATGATCATTTCATTAGATGCTGAGAAAGCATTTGACAAAATTCAACACCCCTTCATGATAAAAGTCCTGGAAAGAATAGGAATTCAAGACCCATACCTAAACATAGTAAAAGCCATATACAGCAAACCAGTTGCTAACATTAAACTAAATGGAGAGAAACTTGAAGCAATCCCACTAAAATCAGGGACTAGACAAGGCTGCCCACTCTCTCCCTACTTATTCAATATAGTTCTTGAAGTTCTAGCCAGAGCAATCAAATAACAAAAGGAGATCAAGGGGATACAGATCGGAAAAGAACAAGTCAAAATATCACTATTTGCAGATGATATGATAGTATATTTAAATGATCCCAAAAGTTGTACCAGAGAACTACTAAAGCTGATAAACAACTTCAGCAAAGTGGCTGGGTATAAAATTAACTCAAATAAATCAGTAGCCTTCCTCTACACAAAAGAGAAACAAGCCGAGAAAGAAATTAGGGAAACGACACCCTTCATAATAGACCCAAATAATATAAAGTACCTCAGTGTGACTTTAACCAAGCAAGTAAAAGATCTGTACAATAAAAATTTCAAGACTCTGAAGAAAGAAATTGAAGAAGACCTCAGAAGATGGAAAGATCTCCCATGCTCATGGATTGGCAGGATTAATATAGTAAAAATGGCCATACAGATTCAATGCAATCCCCATCAAAATACCAATCCAATTCTTCAAAGAGTTAGACAGAACAATTTGCAAATTCATCTGGAATAACCAAAAACCCAGGATAACTAAAACTATCCTCAACAATAAAAGGACTTCAGGGGGAATCACTATCCCTGAACTCAAGCAGTATTACAGAGCAATAGTGATAAAAACTGCATGGTATTGGTACAGAGACAGACAGATAGACCAATGGAACAGAATTGAAGACCCAGAAATGAACCCACACACATATCGGCACTTGATTTTTGACAAAAGAGCCAAAACCATCAAATGGAAAAAAGATAGCATTTTCAGCAAATGGTGCTGGTTCAACTGGAGGTCAACATGTAGAAGAGTGCAGATCGATCCATGCTTATCACCCTGTACAAAGCTTAAGTCCAAGTGGATAAAGGACCTCCACATCAAACCAGATACACTCAAACTAATAGAAGAAAAATTAGGGAAGCATTTGGAACACATGGGCACTGGAAAAAATTTCCTGAACAAAACACCAATGGCTTATGCTCTAAGATCAAGAATCGACAAATGGGATCTCATAAAACTGCAAAGCTTCTGTAAGGCAAAGGACACTGTGGTTAGGAAAAAACGGCAACCAACAGATTGGGAAAAGATCTTTACCAATCCTACAAAAGATAGAGGGCTTATATCCAAAATATACAAAGAACTCAAGACGTTAGACCGCAGGGAGACAAAGAACCCTATTAAAAAAATGGGGTTCAGAGCTAAACAAAAGAATTCACAGCTGAGGAATGCCGAATGGCTGAGAAACACCTAAAGAAATGTTCAACATCTTTAGTCATCAGGGAAATGCAAATCAAAACAACCCTGAGATTTCACCTCACACCAGTGAGAATGGCTAAGATCAAAACTCAGGTGACAGCAGATGCTGGCGAGGATCTTGGAGAAAGAGGAGCACTCCTCCATTGTTGGTGGGATTGCAGACTGGTACAACCATTCTGGAAATCAGTCTGGAGTTTCCTCAGAAAATTGGACGTTGTACCACCTGAAGACCCAGATATACCTCTCCTGGGCATATATCCAAAAGATGCCCCAACATATAAAAAAGACACGTGCTCCACTATGTTCATCGCAGCCTTATTTATAATAGCCAGAAGCTGAAAGAACCCAGATGCCCTTCAACAGAGGAATGGATACAGAAAATGTGGTACATCTACACAATGGAATATTACTGTTTTTATCAAAAAACAATGACTTTATGAAATTCAGGCAAATGGTTGAACTGGAAAATATCATCCTGAGTGAGGTAACCCAATCACAGGAAAAAACACACATGGTATGCACTCATTGATTAGTGGCTATTAGCCCAAATGCTTGAATTACCCTAGATGCCTAGAACAAATGAAACTCAAGACAGATGATCAAAATGTGAATGCTTCACTCCTTCTTTAAAAGGGGAACAAGAATACCCTTGGCAGGGAATAGGGAGGCAAAGATTAAAACAGACACAGAAGGAACACCCATTCAGAGCCTGCCCCTCATGTGGCCCATACATATACAGCCACCCAATTAGACAAGATGGATGAAGCAAAGAAGTGCAGGCCGACAGCAACCGGATGTAGATCTCTCCTGAGAGATACAGCCAGAATACATCAAATACATAGGCGAATGCCAGCAGCAAACCACTGAACTGAGAATAAGACCCCCAGAGAAAGAACTGGAAGAGCTTGAAGGGGCTCGAGACCCCATATGTACAACAATGCCAAGCAACCAGAGCTTCCAGGGACTAAGCCACTACCTAAAGACTATAAGTGGACTGACCCTGGACTCTGACCTCATAGGTAGCAATGAATATTCTAGTAAGAGCACCAGTGGAAGGGGAATCTCTGGGTCCTGCTAAGACTGAACCCCGAGTGAACTAGATTTTTGGGGGGAGGGCGGCAATGTGGGGAGGATGGGGAGGGGAACACCTATATAGAAGGGGAGGGGGAGGGATTACGGGGATGTTTGCCTGGAAACTGGGAAAGGGAATAACACTCGAAATGGAAATAAGAAACACTCAAGTTAATTTAAAAAAAAAAAAAGAAAGAAAGAAAGAAAGAAAGAAATTAGTTGGATTTCTGGGTTTGAAAATCAAGCTTCCTGAATAACGCAGACTTCCGTGAGACAAATATTGAACACGATGACTCACTATACCGATTGGGAAGTCACTTGAATAGCAACAACTAGAGGGGAACTCAGGACTGGAGAGCTTCTTGCACACTCGGGCAAGAAATGTGTTGTAATCAGAATGTAACAGCATTAATTTATACAAAAATTTCTTTTAGAGCACCTAATTCATCTAACCAATACAGAAACTTATTAATGGGAAAAAAAAAAAGTGACTTCTTCAAGAGTGATAAAATGAGCATCTTCCTTTGTGTGCATCTTATTTAAAACATTTAAATACATAGGTATATTTCACTAAGAAAGGGACCTTTTGCACATTTTGATGATGAATCCAGTGAATAAACTCCCCTTTCCCTGGTACCTAAGTACCTTGGCAGATTAGACATTCCAGGGTGTGAACCCCACAGGGAGAGCTCAGCAAGCTGAGGGAGTTTGGCCTGTTCTCCCAGCTACCTACCATCTGGGGAAGCTACACAGTGGGGAGAATGCTTTGCAAGCAAACAAACTCACCATTGTTGTCTGCAGATGCTAATTCTTGGCTCTGCTGTTCATTCTGCTGCAGAGCAGAGTCCCTCTAGTCTTGTATTAGGTGTTACCATGAGGTAAATGATACCAAAGGCCATCTCGGTTTTCTAGACCAAATGGTTTTTAAAAGCCTTTTTATGGTGGAAATGCATTTGAAGGAAAAGAAATATGGTGGGAAAATGTAATTCCACCCTTCCTTAGCTCAAGCAGATTCATATAAGCAAGTTGTTCATTGGTAATGAATACATTCTAGTAGCATGAGATGACAGTGAGCCTCTTTGAGACCAGAGCTAAGGGGGAAACTGCAGTCCCCTTTGACCCACAGCCAACACTTCCTTCAGCAACTGTATAGAAGGCCTGTTCTGTTCTGTGTGTTGTGGATCTTCTCAAGGGAACACATGTTTTCCAATGTGCGTTTATAGGGTGATCAAATCAGATAGGCATTTGCAGAAAGACTTCCAGTTTAATTTGCACATCTCAGATGCATGCATTGCCATTGTTTGTAAGGCATATGCTTCTGCCCTTGGGAAAGCGGTGGCTGCTAGCTTGCAGTTTGGGAGTTTTTGTAGCAGATTACTTACTTTTTGAGGCTGACAGTATTTTCATCACGGTGAAATCTCACAGCTTTCATTCAGAAACCCAGTATTATATAGACCAATTAAAATTGCAAGATAAAAACAGACCTGTGCAGGGGTATTAAGTTCTTAAAGAGCTAAGTTTACATACACATGGAAAAACCTAAATTGGAATCAGCGCGAGAAAATAGTGACTAACCACTGAGAATTTGAGAACTTTGCCCTCTGAGGGCTTAACTTAAAAATGAGCCATAATATTACGGATATCAATCAAGAGGTCCTCAGTAGTAGTTTGAAGGAGATCCTCAGAGCATGACTGGATAGATTCAGTCAGCCTAGGAAGTATAGAAAAAAGTGAGTTACAGAGACAAACACTGGCATTGTCCTTCCAGACCCCATCTAGAGAGGCTTGCACTACTGCAGTTGCATTGACAAGGATATTTCTATTTATGTGGCCAAAGGCAGGGAATTATAGCCAAGAGACAGGTAGATGCTGCACTGGTATCATTGTTCTGATCAAGGAAAGAGATGCATCAGGCTGACTCATCCTGATATCATTACAGAGTTGATTCATCTCCTATACCTCATCCTTATTTCCCAGTGGTTAGGGAATCGAAGTTCTGCCCTTCAGAATAACATTTACTGGTGATACAGTAAAAATCATGCACCTTGTGGACCTTCATATTGCTCACTATGGATAAATGAGTTGGCATTACAGTATGTTGTATCAGTCTTGTATATTTCATCAAGGGGCCTCTGTCCCAAGCACTTTGTGTGCTAATAATTTAATTTCCTAAGGCAAGAGGACTGAGCTACATACAGCTTTTGAGGATGATCAAGAAGTAGAGGAGATTAGAGAATAGGAAAGATTGAGAAACTGTTTACATGTTTCTCCATCCCACTGTTTGAGTTTTCTTTCAGTCATGATTTTTGCTTGGGTGTGGAAAAGGTGTGTGTGTGTGTGTGTGTGTGTGTGTGTGTGTGTGTGTGTGTGTGTGTGTGCGCGCGCGCGCGCGCACGCTCGAACAAAGACTAGAAATTGATAACCAGTATCTCCTTTGAGGCATCTCCTTCGCTCTCTCTCCATCTTATTTTTTGAAACAAGGTCTCTTACTGAAGCTGGAACTAACAAATTTCCTAAGAGTAGCTGGCCAGCGGGCTCGGGGATCTACCTGTGGCTTCCTAGGATCACAGGCAGAAGCCACCACTACCAGCTTTTGGTGTGAGTTCTAGAGATCGTACACATACGGCAAGCACTCCACTGAGTCATCTCCCAAACTGCTTCCCTCAGTGTTTTTATCTCATTTTTAATCCCAAGTCATATTAAGGTGCTTTTTTATTTATCAGTGGGTCTAAGAATGAGTTAAATAAGTTGAAACACTGCCTTGGAATGTGGTAAAATTCTTTGAGCCCTCTTAGGAAAATGCCAGCCTCTTCCCTAGGCAACATCCTGAATGAGCTTTGTGGTCCCATGTTGAAGTGTATATGCTCACACATTGCACTGTTGATTATTTACATGAAAGTAAAACATGTAGTCTATGTTACTAAGTGTTAGCTACGCTTGCATTTCTCATAAATTAGAAGTCAAAGTATTGTTTATTACTAAAGGCCTGTGCCAACCACTAATGGATACTATTTTAGTTAAGTAAAGAGAAGCATCCAGGAGTAGATGGCTTCTGAGCTCACCTTCCAAACCTAAAATTCCTTTTTCTTTTTTGTCATGAAGAAGGGAAATTAAATAGTCTGCTATTAGATTAAAAGTGGTTATTCCTGGACCTACTAGTTATCCTGACCAAATTGAATTGTGTATTCAATTTCACAAATTTATATTGAGTGACAGCTGCTTACAGGGTATCAGGGTGGACAGTATCTGACTGGTAACAGATGCTGCAGGACTTTTACAGATGGAACTACAAGGTCCTTTAGGGAACGTGATGTCATTTTCACTGCTTGTGCATTCTCTTTATAATCTTTCAACCTGTTCCTCTTTTCCTGATTGGCAGCTTTCAGAGAATGACTGATTTTTGTTGAATGACTCTTGTTGCAGCAGTAAAGCCGTTGGCATGGGCATTGACTATGTGTTTAGGGCAGCCTTAGTCTGCCAATGGCCCGTCCCATGATTCTCACTTCTGAAGTTCAGACTGGATTGATTCCCTCTCTTACTATTTGCCAGTGTCTGCTCAAAGTCTTTGTGCCAAGTGTGTAGACGTACCTTTCTGTGTGGGGATAGTGGGCTGGCTGACCAAATGTGGAATGTTGTAGACCAGGTGACTTTTTCCCAGTGGGAATCCCCAGATGGTAGAAAATCTCTTAGGATTCACAGATTCTGACTATAAAAACATTAATATTTACAAATTCCAACTGCCAAACTCTCAATATTTATTTTAGTCCTCCCTGGCAATAATGGCTGGTCCTGATTGTGAGTTGTCACGACTCACCAGCTTTATGTAGCTGCCATTACACTGTGACACATATTACTACACAGGACAAATAGCAGGTGCAGAATGTACCAAGAGAAAAGAGTCCAGGAAGAAACTCTATCCACTGCATTACATTAACTGTTTTGTTTAAGATGAATTGAATCTTGCTTTGGAAAAATCTAGCTGTGTATCCTCACATCTGGCCAGTTCTCGCATGAATGTGCTGTGTTGGAACCACTTCCGATTGGGGGTAACCATGTTAGGCTGGCATTAGGCAGAAGCCAATTTGACACCCATAATTTTTTTTCATCTTTATTAACTTGAGTATTTCTTATTTACATTTTGATTGTTATTCCCCTTCTTGGTTTCCAGGCCAGCATCCCCCTATCTCTTCCTGCTCCCCTTCTCTATGGGTGTTCCCCTCCCCATCCTCCCCCCATTTCTGCCCTCCCCCCAACAATCACATTCATTGGGGGTTCAGTCTTGGCAGGACCAAGGCTTCCCTTTCTAGTGGTGCTCTTACTAGGCTATTCATTGCTACCTATGCAGTTGGCGCCCAGTGCCATCCATGTATAGTCTTTGGACACCCATAATTTTTACATGATTTCAGTTACTTATATCTAATGTGTAGAATCACCTGGAGCATGCAAATTCAAATGTCTCTGGCTTGGATTTCTGCTTTCCATTGAGTTGAAACCTATGATTTGTCTGATAAACCCCAGGAATGGGAACCGTTGCTTGGGACTGTGTTTGTTTTCCTTAAGCAGTCATAAGGGCATAAAGCCAGGCATTTTAAATCTGAACATTGATAGCTAGGTGTGCTCCCATCAGTCTGTCCGCTTCTTTGAATGCAGCAGATTTCAGCAACATCAGCAACCCAGTTGAGAGATGTAGCTGAACATTTCTGAAAAGTCTTAGTTGTCAGTGACTAAGCTAGGTACACCTTTCCTAACACTCCTAAGATGAAGAAACTTTGCAAAGAAGCAATATGTCGGACTTCTAAATAAGACAGAAATACCTAGGCTGGTGTTAGGAGTTAATTAAATAAGTACATTTGGTGTGATCCAAATTTGAATTTCATCGGTCTATTACTACAACTTCTTCAACTTGGCCTCTGGATGAGATTTATAAGTATGAATTAAGATGTACAAGTTTTGTGCAGGGGGTTGTTTTTGTTTTGTTTTATTTAACTATTTATAAAGCTCATTTAAAATGTGTTAATATTCAAGTATTACTTTAAGGTATATATGTATATTAAAATTATATGCATATATATTTACATATAGAATATATAAACAGTAAAATATATAACATATATAAGTTATATGTGTGATCTTAGACCAGTTTTACTGAATAGCACACAACTACACTTGGCTTTTGTTATGTAGGTTCTGATGACTCAGCTTTTTTTCTCAGGCTTTTGTGGCAAACACTTTATCAACTGAGCTATTTCTCTAGTTGCTACTTTTAAAAAATAAATAATTTTAAATTGAATTTTAAAAAATTTGTTGTAAATGTTTCTGAAGTATATTAAAAGATTAAATACAAACCCTGAGACTGAAGAGCCAGAGATGACGCTGCCTCGTCTTGGCCACTGCTAGTATCATGTCCCTACTGTGCAGAAGTTGTTCCAAAGAGCACAGCCCAGACAAACATTGTTCTTGACCAGAAAGTTTCAGCAATGATTATAAACAGCCTCTTAGCAGGCTCTCCCTGTACAGTGCAGATCTCTTTAAACAGTTAATCAGACAAAAATAAGCTTATTTCTTTATGCAAGTTCATGCTTTAATTATCCTACCTATATGGGGTAAATGAGTTTTGTTGGGTTTTGACTAACATGAGTTCTGCTCTATGAGTTCATGTCAAAGAACCATGTTCTTCAAGTAAAAAGTGTTAGAAATTTTAGAGAAGAGTACATTTTTTCTATCTTTTATAGTATCAGTATACTATAAAAAGTGGCAAGTTTTAAAAGCATTTTTCAATAATAATCCTTTCCTTGCACACTGAAACAAGTTCACACCTTATAAGTATCTTCAAGGGGGAGGGAGGAAACTGATCTCATTTAGCGAAAATGATAGTCACCTAGGTTGAAAGCCTTTACAACTTATTCTTTTATCATTTTCCTTTCCTTTCTGTTCCTTTTCTCCAGGTCCTGATTATATCAAACAAAGATTTCAAGAGGGGGTAGATATTAAAGAAAATCCAGAAGAAAAGGTCCCAGAAAAGCCTCCATCACCAAAGGAATCACCTCATTTTTATCGCAAAGGTACAACACCCCCCAGGTCTCCTGAGGCAAGTCCCAAACAGAGCCACTCTCCCCAGCCTTCCTCCCCAAAGTCCATGAAGAAACAGAACCCCAGCTCAGGGGCAAGACTCAGTCACGATAAAAGGAACACGGCTGAGGAACAAGTGGTAGCCATTGTTAATAAGCCCTTGATGTCAAAGGCTCCTTCAAAGGAACTGGGAGCAACCGTGTCCAAGTACTCTGGCCGCCACTATGTCCCCAACCCCAGCAATGGGGAGCTGCACTCTCAGTATCATGGCTACTATGTTAAACTGAACACGCCCCAGCATCCTCCAGAAGACAGGGAGGATGACAGCGGAGTCGGCCAGTCTTCCTCAGCATTGGTACCTAGACCATCACCTAACAAGTGGAGTCCCCCTAAATCTGTGACAAAACCAGTTGCCAAAGAAAGCAAAACTGAGCCAAAAGCAAAGAAGTCTGAACTTGCTATACCAAAGAATACAGCAAGCAATGATACCTGCCCTCCTTTAGAAAAAGAAGCCAATTCCGTAAGTCTCTCATGAGCTTTTCTCTTGGGTTTGTTCAGGGAGCAGTATGTGGTGGGTGGTTTTATATCTTGACCACATCTGGACAAAGATCCTCAGTTCACTGAGTTGTTTAGAGTAGAACAGAACATGTTTGTAGCTCATGATAGCAAAGAGTTCTCTGAGCAGAAATCCTGTGCCTACTCAGCTACCCACTGCAGACAATTCAGGTAGGACTCAGACCTGGCCAGCCCTGTCATGCATTAGCAAGTGTTTATCAATATGTCTTGGTGAACTTAATTACCTACTCAATGGCCCCTAGAAGGGAAACATGGCCAAGTTTCCACAGCTAGCACCTTTCTGCATAGCAACTAGGAATTCTAAGCCTTCCTTTAGCCCTTTATACAAAGGAACATCACTTGCAGCCATTGTAAATTCTCATAAATATGTAATTTGTATTTTACTTAATGAGCCAGGCTCTGCAGCAAGAATATTTTTCTTCCCAAATGAAAAACTTTTACAACAACATAATTACTTTATAATACATCTCCAGATGCAGATGTTCCTAGATTCAACTGTCTAGTAGATGCTAGCCATTGTTGATGAGTCTTAAACAGGTTAATTTGTTTGGGCCAGTAAGCTTTGTGTTATTGATGAATGTCTACTACGTGTCCCTTGACATGAGGTCAATTTGGTAAGTACTATATGGAACTTGGATTTTATTGAGTTCTGTAGAGTTTATATCCAATCTTTTTTTTAAGAACCGTTTAGTTAAGTGAGTGATTTAAAATAAATTGTATGTTATCTTGGTCATATATGCCTCTGGGTGGTCCTTTTCACTATGAAATACAACTCAGAGGGTAAGACTCTAGATGGTACAGGTAATTTGAAAAATATGCATTTCTGGAATCCTGTTCAAGATTATAGACTGTCTTAATTTTATTCCATCTACTCATAGGGTTAAAGAAATACAATCCATCTTTTGAAGTAACTTAAGCTAATTTTTACTAATATCTCTATATAATATTGTTTTTTAGTCTCTACTTTTTCATTAGCTAAGTATAATTTAATCAGATCCAACTATATTAATAATGTTGTAAGAAGCAACTTCTGTGGAGGTAAATAGCTTTTAAGACAGGCTAATTTTTAAGATGATTGAATATTTAGTATTTGTTGTAAAATGTTTAAACATTGATATGCCTTAACTGTTATTATAATTCCACCACTACTGACTCATTGTATGAAACAATCAGTTCTTATTAGACATTCAACCTGAATATTTATAATGAATAGGGCTTCTTGTATATATAGTATCCATTTATCTGATTAACAAGGGGTGGATCTAAACAGTGCCCTTCTGACTACATTGCATCTTTGTCTGCCCAATAGGACATTTAATTTCCCACATACTGCTATGGAATTATGTGCCCTATATTCCCCTCATCAGTCTGTGATAAGGAAAAAAATATTGCTATTGCCTACGAACCTTTCTCTGTAGTAGTACTGTGTTCTGTGTATTGCCACTGTATTTAGAAAAAGCATAGATTTTGGTAATGTGTAGCATTTTTTGTTTCCTCTTAATTCACTTTCCAACACAATCTCTACTCCTCCCCCCCCAGTCACCACCTCCCTCCCACCCCCATCCCACAGCTCCCCCTCCCACTCCCTACCCCTATTGGGTATTTTGTATAGGTTCTTGATGTAAGCCAAGCATCTTCCAACTCAGGCTCAGTGATCAAAACCCAAACTGCATGTGTATGAGATGGCTTCAGCAGCCCTACATTCCCCTTGAATTTGAGGCTTCCTCTATGAATGACATTCCAAACTGAGGAGTCAGATTGACTGGCCTTAATGAGAAAATGGTGCTTTCCTAATAGCATGGAGAAGCTGCCTGGTATTCCTAGTGCCAGCCCTCTTCCCTGGAGCTAGGTAGTAACACATGACTGCTTAGAATAGTTGGTGAATGACCATTGAAACAGTGGAGTGCTGCCTGCTGTTCTGAACAATCGAGAGCACTATGCAAGTTCAACATTTATAATGAACCGTTGAAAATTCATAAAAACACCGACAAAAAGCAAGCATGTAGAGGATACCATAATTAATCAGCCAGTACTCTGTGTGAACTGCAGGGGAAATTGTTACCTTCTTAATGCAGGACTGAGGGAAGTTAATGCTCAAAGGGCTTGGTTATTATCACTATCAATGGCTTACTAGTTGAAGTATAAATAGCTCATAAATGGCTCAATAAATTCTATTTCTTTATTTTCAGCCTGGATAAGTATCTAGAAAATGTAGAAAATCTTCTGAGATACAGATTCTCTTAGTTCCCCTAAGAGAATCTTAGGGGAATCTTAACAAGCATGAGAAGATGGGCTCCGCAGATTGTGGTCCTAACATGGGCAGGATATCGTCTCATAATTTGCCATCCTCTGTTTTGTTTTCTAAATGACCAAAGGTTTCTCCTGATGTGTACTAGCGTCTGCCTTCCTGCTGCTTCCCATCACACCTGTCCCAATCAGTCTGGGGAAACAGGACTAAGCTTCTCTTCATTTTGCCATTTTAAGCCACCCCTGACCACCACAGCCTTATTTATGGGACTTTACCTTAAAGCTTTTCACCCAGTAGCCTGTGCAAGGTGTCTAAAGAAAACTGAGGTCACAGAGTGGTACCTGCCAGTTAAACCTAGCACCCCATCATTTTCACCTGGTGGCTTTTAGAGCCTCCCATTGCTGGTCTATGCTCATCTTTCCTGAGTGATTTTTCAATAATAGCTTCATAAGTGGGGCTACACTGGTAGGCTGAATATGAATATGTATCAGAGCATATACAGGATAAATATATATGTGCATTGAGTAGGAAACACATATATGTAGTTTTCATTCAGGATAAAGCATTTAATCATTGATGCTGCATTATAAATTCAATAAAATGCAGGCCAAAACTTTGAAGAGATATAATTAGGCTACTAAATTCAACCCAAGATAAAGCCTAGAGTACTAATCAATTCAAAAGAGTTCATGTAAACTCACAGCATTTTGCTGGGATCTACAAAATGGAAATTAAAGATTCACCTGGGACTTAAATTTGTTTTTTCTTTTGGCTGGGATTGAGTCTAAGACCTTGGGTATGCTAGGAAGGCATTCTGCCATTGTAGTACACAGACCTATGTTGTTTTCAAAGACACACTGTGATTCTATGTCCTGGATCCTCCCTGGCCCTGAACTTTATACAGGTTTGTTCTCACCCAAACTTTTCTCTATCCTTTATGTACCCATTATCTTGGGGAGGAATTAAATGTACCAGCCCCATAGAACTGACATAATCCCAAATTGCACACTTAAAAATAAAGTCTAACCAAAGCATGACTAGCCATAGCATATATTCTATGCTCAGATGAGATGTTGAACATTATCTAGTATTTTGAGCTCTATGAGTTTCTACATCTAAAGTTTGCCCTGGTTGAGAAGCTGCATAGATTAGAACTCACCATTTATTGCAGCTGTCTTCACTCTGTACACCAGCCTGGCCCTGAGTTCATAGCATTTGTCCTGTGCCAGCCTTCAGAGTGCTAAGATTGCAGGCATGAACCACCATGACTACTCACCTGTTTATTGAATAGTTGGAGGTTAGTAAGATTTTCTGTTTCTCTAAGAATTGAAAGATATAGGTAACAATGTTACCTTGCATATCTTCATTAGAAATTGTTTTTAAACTAAGGTCTGAGCTTTTGTAGAGATAGAGAAAAGAGCCTAGAGTACCCAGTGGACAGTATGATATTTAATTCTGCCTCTAAAGAACCTGGATTCATAAATAGTTTATAAATATTCTAATATGCTTATCCTCATGGTGCCCTCTAATATGGAACTAATAATCTTGTGGGTAGAACAAATAAAAACAGGTGATAATCTACTTAGAGATGCTTAGTCTACTGCCTAGCATTTAAACACTATTTTTTCTTCTATGTGCTTAGGACTTAAGAAATGGGGGCTGTTTCTCTTCCCCACACCCCAGTTTACTAACAATGCACTTGTTCTTCACTGCAGTGATTTCTCCTGTGTTGTTAAACATTGAGGAGAGCAGCACTTAGAGAGGTAGTGAACACACAGTGAGGAAAAAGTCAAAGCCCTTGATACTGTGGCACTGAGACTAGGTAGGAAAATGACAATACAGCAACAGATGGCAATAGACTGTGACAAGTGTTATGACAGAAAGAACAGGGCACTGTGACCTCCACCAGAGAGCTGCGACCCATGGTCACATGGAGTAGGATGTCTTTCAGTCTGGGATAGACAGCCTAAGCTAAGCCCCAGCCTGGAAGATGAACACTTGACCAGACTTCCCTGTTCAATCCTGTCACCAGAGAAAGCATGATCAATGTTCCTGTAACCTTGTTTCCACACAAACTTAACTTGGTTCTCAGAATGTGACTGCTTCCTTTGGTACACTTAATTAGAACAATTAGGTCTGACTGGAAAGGTGGCTTCACAGTTAAGAGTATTTGCTGCTTTGCAGAGCACCCAAGTTTCCTTACCAACACCACATGATGGCACACACCTGCTCGTAACTCCAGGAGATCCAACACCCTCTCTGGCATCTATAGACCAAGCACACACATGGGCCCAGGTAGATGACACGGAGGCCCTTTTATTCATAAATAAGCAATGGGGGACCATGGAATGCTAAACACCCAGGCTGTCTCTTTAAAGGGTGATATATAGATATATATCCCCTTTTCTCTCCAGAAGACTGGAGACATGACCTTTGCACTGTGTGGCTGAGACCACACTAGATCCTCCCTCAGACCTTTATCTTCACCTGATCTCTCAGTTAATCCATAGAACTCATCTTTGTGAAAGATGTCCTTTATACAAAGAGTTTGACATGGTCAAATCTTAAGTATTGTCATGCACACAAAATTGAATTGTCTCCAGAGAACTTTTTTTTCCCAAATTGTGCTGTGTAAATATGCCTAAAATAAACTACATAAGGTCAGACTGTTGAAGTTTTAAACATCTACTGAGTCCTATTCAACTAAACTACTTCTTTTGCTTCTCACAGATCAGTACCCTGCAGGCTGTGATGTATGCAAAGACCACACACACACACACACACACACACACACACACACACACACACACACACACACACACACACACCAGTAAATTCCCCCCATTCACAAACACATGAACATTTAGGCAAAAAAGTTTTATAAAAATAAACTTTTCAAAAGTCAGTTTACATTTGACAGAGAAGCATTCTAGAAGAACACTACTATTTAAGAATTGTGTGCTATTTTAATAATATTTTTTAAATACCAAGATCTTGTAATTCTAAAGGCAGATTCTTTGGGTACCACAAAGCCTGAATAGCTAAGCCAAATAAGGTTTACTTTTACAAATAAAAGCTTGGTGACCTTGGATTATCTGGTATTTATTCTAGTAAGATTTGTCGAAATAGGAGTCAACTGTTGGTTCAATATACTTGAGTCTACAGGTTATGATTCAAGAAACAGAGTTAGAGCTGAAAAATCTATCTTCTGTAATTATTCAACTTCCCATTTGTAGGAGGGAGGGAGTAGAACCCAGAAAGAGGTCCAGAATAAAGGAAGAGTTGAGCTGAGGGCTAAGTCTGTAACTCCATTGGTAGCATATTTCCCTAGCATGCACAAAGCTCTGAATTCAGCCCTGAGCCCTGCATAAACCGGAGGGTGTTATACACCTGTATTCCAGCACAGTAGGAAGCACAGACAGGAGAATCGAAATTCAGAGTCATCCTCAGCTACTTCTTAGTGAGTTCAAGGCCAGTCTAGGCTACATTAGACCCTGCAAAAATAAAAGCACCTCCCTGAGTGTTCTGAATTCTTCCTTGGAGGAATGAAACGCTCTGGTTTCGTTGTTTTCTGACAGCCTTGAGGAGAGGCCGCTCTTCTTTTCTGACCCTTTCACTCCCTAAGAACAACTGAGTCCCTCCCCCTCCCATCTCCTTTCCCATGACTCTTCCCAGTGTGGGAGAGGAATAGAGTACATTGTTACAGGAAAAAGAAAAATTTGAGATGGGGTCTTATTATGTAGCCCTGCTAGTCTAGAACTCACTGTGTAGACCAGGTTGACTTCGACGCAGAGTGCTAAGATTAAAGGTGTGTGCCACCCCACCCAGCTTGAAGACATTTTTAAACTTAATTCACATCTAGACTAATTTTAAGTGGAAGTTGGATGGTGACAACATCTAAATGTAACATTACTGTTTTTAATTCGTACCTTCTTTCATGCCTTAGTTTCTGCCACAATGTTTGTTTTATGCTTGCATTTCTGCTAGTTGCTTCTGGTGATGGGTTTCTGTGAAGCAGCCATACTGACATGGAAACATTGTGCTTGCTCTGTTCTGTTTCTCCTACAGGGCCCTAATTCCATCATGATTGTCCTGGTCATGTTGTTGAATATTGGGTTGGCCATTCTTTTTGTTCACTTTCTGACTTGATTGGAATTAGGAAAGGTAAGCATAGCCTTAATTTCTATAAAACATCACAGTAACATCGTTTTCTCCAATTCCAATTTACAACGTTTTTTAAGACAGTGACATTGTCCTTCACTTTAGTTCTGCCTATGATTCAGTATGGTTACCGATTGCTGTAACTGTTTTGACTCTTCAGTGAAGTCATAACAGCTAGTGGAGTTGAACCCACAGTTCTGCCTTGGTGTCTTCATCCCTTTAACTGCCACACCCCAGTCAGGCTCAGACACAGGCAAGGAGGCTTGAATTGGGATGGGATCACAAGAGAGATGAAACTTGGAAAATTCAGCCAGAGGACCTTTCAGGCTCCTCAGGAATGCTTTGTGTCTTTGGGGTCCTCTGGGAGCTGAAGCATACAGCCATGTTGGAAAGCAGAGCTTAATAATGATTCTTTTTTAAAATCTGCTGAAGCAGCCCCATCCGGCGAAGTTCTTGGCGTTGGCTACTCCATCTGTCCTAGCAGAGTGTGACTAAACTGGAAATGTATGGACCTGCAATTTTTTTTTTTTGATGGAAGTCAACAGCTGCCTTACTATTTTACCATCTGACGTTTTTAGTAGGGAGCTGGGTTGAGAAGACTGCCAGAGGAATGCAGTCTGAGGATTGTGTTGCGGTGGGCATGGCGCCAACATTCACTCCTATCTCATTAGAAGAAGTAGGTAGCAGCATCACTCAGAGGTCTTCTGCTGTGACCTGCTGCGTTAACATCTCCTGGAATGTTCTGGAAGGGAATATTTCATTTGCTTGTGCACAACTCTGCTCATTTTTGCTGTTTATTTAAATTTGACCGCATAGTCATCTTCCACTTGCAATCCTGGCTGGATGAGAAGACACAGGTTGCATCTCAAGGAAAAGCAACAACAAAAGACTAGTTAAAAAATATATAGTGTTTATTTTAATAGCAATACATTGTTTTCATGTTGTTTATTCTTTTTAAACCAATAAAAGATTTATTTATCTTTAAAATATAGTGATCTGAAGGTATTATACCTTCCAAAGAAATAATTTAATTTTAAATATTTTTAACACCATTGAGGTGAATTGTTGACGCACTCAGGTGCTACATTTTACAAGCTGAAAGACTACATATTACCAAGAAGTGTAGTCAAAATGTTGCATGGATTGCAGTAATCAGTGGTTAAAGGTTCGGTTTCATTGCTGACGTATGTTACAACCAAATAAAATCTTGTCAGTGGCTCTGTTAATTCCCATGAAAGTTAAGCAAGATCTATTAATAGCTACTCTTCTCTTTCTCTACCCCACCCCCAGCTCGAATTTTGGTTGAATGCATTCAGGTAGACAGTAAAGTTTTGTTAAGTCACTGCCCCTTCTCTGCCTTCAGTGTTTTTCAAAGTTGTTTTGTAATTCTATTTTAAATTTTAAAGACTTAGATGGTTTTATTTTAAATATTTGTCTTTTGCTGTCCTGTATCATTCTGATGTTGATTTTTTTCTATTATATAATTTACTCAGAAGCATGCTTAACTAGGGAAACTACATGATCTTTATAAAAAAAATAATTATTTAAAAAGAAATGAGTGTAGGAAAGATATGTCTGAATCTCTTAAAGGCATTGCCTTGTGGAGGGGGAAGTCTTCCTAACGTTTATCCAGGATATCATGGTGTCAGCCGAGTCTCTTACTTAGGGGCCTTTGCAGAGACAGTGTGTGTCACTCCCCTGATAGCACAGAAGAGGACCACATGCTTCATCACCTACAGGGTAGTAAACCAGTGGTGGTTTCTGCAGAAGTGCAATATATTGAGACTCTTGGGTATGACCAATATGGATTAAAGAAGAAGGCAGAAAGAGAGCAAATGAAAATAAAATTACAACTTGTATATTTATTTTTTACATTTTGCTTTGACTTTAGGGAGTCCATTTTTACTCAAGAACAAACTAAGTCTGTCTGTTGTCTGCATAGTCTCCCTGCCTGTTCCTACCCTTGAAGCTCCTTATGCTGGGAAGGCTGTTTGTTTGTTTTTTTAAGAAATAGAATATTTAATCTGAATAAGTGTTTATTTAAATGTGTAATGCTTTGAAAATAATGGGCAACAGAGAACTAAAGGATGTTTATAAAGTGAGCTTGTTGGCTCCATTTATAAATATATACGATTTATAAGCTTTTTTAAAACAAAGCTCAAATTGTGGGTATTTTTCTAAAATGTGCACAGCTGTATTTTCCATGAAGGATCTTTCTAATGGGTTGTTATACTGTACTCTACATTTTGGACAGCACATGAAGTCTGCCAATGTACTTAATAAAACATGACTTTGTTTATTTAAAGTTTCTTGCTGTGAAAAACCCTACCAGTGGGTTCCTTAATTTATAATCCTTAAAACCAAAATGTATAATGTACAGTTTCCACAACTGTAACTGCCCTAATAAAAATGTTGGTTATTAATAAAGTTCGAGATGTCTTTCCTCTGTGAGTGAATTATTGATTGGGGTGTGGGGGATGTTAGAGATGGTAGTACTAAAAGAGAGAATTTGACTAATGAGATGGTTTAGCAGGTTAGCCAGCTTGCTGCCAAGCCTAATGACCTGAGTTCAATCCCAGGGCCCACATGGTAGAAGAAAAGAACAGACTCCTGAAAGTCATCCTCTGACCTCCACACATACACCATGGTATGTGTATGTTCACACACATGTGCCTACAATTAAAGCAATTCAATAAAATATGGATAAAAGATATGTCCTAAAGAATTAACAATAGAAGGGAATAAAGAGCCCAGCACAGCCACAGGGCAGAAAGCAGGCACACTGCTCCACTCTGTCTTCTTGCTTTTCTACTGGGACTTTTTTCTTTTTCTTTTTTCCTTTTATTTTAAATAGATTCTTTTTTGCATAATATATCCTAATTATGGTTTCTCCTCCCTCTACTCCTCCCAACTTCTCCCCTCCAATCTAGATCTACTCCCTTTCTGTCTGTTAGAAAAGAACAAGCTTGTTAGAGATAATGTAAAGATAAAACAAAACTATCACATCTAAGTTGAATAGGACAAGCCAAAAAAAGAAAAGAGTCCTAGAGAAGGCCCAGAAATCAGAGTCATGCTCGTTTGCACACTCAGGAATTTCATAAAAACACTAAACTGGAAGCCATAATAAATACACAGAGGAGCTGGTGCAAGCCCTGTGCTTGCTGCCTCAGTCTGTGTAAGTTCATGTGAGCTTTGCTCATGTTGATTTAGAGGATCTTGGGGTTTTTTTAGTGTCTCCATCCGCTCTGGCTTTTAACTCTTTCTCCTTCCTCTTCCTCTGTGTTCTTTGAGCTCTGAAGGGAGAGATTTCCCATTTAGAGCTCTGCTGCAAGAGGAAGCATCTTTGATGGCTGAACAAAGAACTGATCTATGAATATAGCAGAATATCACTAGGAGTCATCACTACGACGTTTTTCAGCGGGGGTGGGAGTGTTGCTATTCTTTCTTTCTTCCTTTCTTTCTTTCTCTCTTTCTTTCTTTCTTTTTTGTTTTAGACTAGTAGTGTTTTGATTTACCCTAAGTCCCTGGGCTATCTAATCTCTGGTTCTTGGTCACCCAAGCAGAATTGGGTATGGGTTCTCTCTTGGAGTGGGCCTTTAGTCAAATCAGTTATTGATTGATAATTCCCACAGACTCTGTGCCACCATTACAATAACATATCTTGCAGGCGGGATACCTTTGTTGATCAAAGGGTTTGGGGCTGCCTTGATGTTTGTGTTTTAGTTTGGTTTGGTTTTGTTTTGGTAGTGTGTAGAGTATGCTTCTGTACCAGAGACACTAGAACATAGGGTTGAAGGATATATGTTGGTACCCACTCATCTTCTCTATGTTCGAGTTATATGAGCATTGTCTTCAGTAATGGGGACTTGCTGTCAGCTTGTGAAAAGCAACTTATAGTCTTGGCAACAGCCTGAGTTGTTTGGGAGTTCCCATGGGAAACCTTTAACCAACAACTCAATTAGACATAGCCAAGTCACACTACTGAAAGCTTTGTTTGGTGACGAGAAATAGCCAGTTGTGACTTTGTCTCCCCCATTATTTGGCAATTTTATTTAGTTTCCCTTTTATGTGTATAATTTAGGAAGTTTCTACTGTATTGAGCTTCCATACTACCCCCTCAAATACCCCTGAATTTTTAGTTGTTTCTACCTGTGTTCCCTCCCGCAACTTCCTCTCCCCTCTCCACTTGATCCTTCTGGTCCAACCTCCACCCATCTATCCATAACTATGTATTCTATTTCCCTTTCCTACCAAGATCTATCTATACCCTCTATACCTAACCTCTATGGCTCTATAGATTGTAGTTTGGCTATCATTGACTTAACAGCTAATGTCCACATATAAACAAATATATACCATGTTTGCCTTTCTGGGTCTAAGATACCTAACTCAGGATGATTTTTTTCTAATTCCATCTATTTGCCTACAAATTTTATGATTTTTTTAAATGACTGAATAATACTTGATTCTGTAAATCTATCACATTTTCTTTATCCTTTCTTTTGTTGAGGAACATCAGGGTCATTTCCAAAGTTTGGCCATCATGAATAGAGCAGCAGTGAACATGGTAGAGCAAGTGCCTCTGTGGTAAGAGGAAATGTCCCTTGGGCACATCCCTAAGTGTGGTATAGCAGGATCCCACAGAAGATCACTTGCCATCTTTTAAGTAAGTATCATGCTGATTCCCATATTGGCTTTCTCAGGCAAACGTAAAAATGTGAAGAATATTGAGTATTCAGCAAAATCCATTTTTCTCCCCCAAAAAGTAATAAAGGCCTATTTCAGGACTGTATATGTTACAACTTCATCATTTATGGCACATGGTAGAAGAAAATAAGTACAGGGTTCACCATCCTGTGCAGTAAAGGCAAACACAGTGGAGAGAGAGGTCAAAAGTCATCTAATTTTCTCATTTTCTATGGGTGTTTGGATAACCACATCTAACTAGTACAGCAAGTGCTTAATGGGCAAATAGCTCCTTCTAAAGTTGATTAAAAAAAAAAAAAAAGAAAACCAAAGAGCTACCAATGGCATTTTAGGAGCAGCTCTATCTCCTATAATCTCAGCACTCAGAGGACTAAAGTAGGATGATAGAACCCAAAGCCAGCTTGAGCTTCGGTAAAATAAGAAAAAAGTTATATATCAAGTGATTGGGTCAAATAAAAAGTTAGTAGAGGTTAGAAACATTAAAAGCTACCAATTTTATGAAAGTATGCAATTATCACTAAGGTTGCATTAGACACACTTTGTGTTATTATATGGGAGCCAAAGGGGAATATGTGGTTTGAATTAGGATGACACACATAGATTTGAATAATTTGTCTTCAAATGGTGGAACTGTTTGGGAGGGATTAGGAGGTGTGGCCTTATTAGAGGAAAAGGCATGTCATTAGGGGTGGACTTTGAGGTTTCAGAAGCCCACACATTCTCTCTCTCTCTCTCTCTCTCTCTCTCTCTCTCTCTCTCTCTCTCTCTCTCTCTCTCTCAATTACATTTGTGGATCAATGTGAACCAACTCTTAGCTACTGCTTGAGTGCAATGAATGCCTACCTTTTGTCCATGATTATCATGGACTCTAACCCTTTGAAACTGTAAGCACAAAATAACCTTTTTTTCTCTAAGTTGCCTTGGCCATGGAATCTTATCACCATAATAAACAGTACTAAAACACTCTAATTTGTGATGATAAAGGATTTGGCATAGTATTTCACTCCTCATGTGCACTGTGCTTTCCTCAGTATTTCCTTACTTGTTAGTTGCATGCAATGAGGTTTGACAAATAGGTCAGATAAATGAGACTATTATTTCAAATAAAGATATGTAAGATGTTGGGTAAGGGAGATTACTCAGTGCATAAAGTGCCACAAAAGCATAAAAATCTGAATTCAAATCCCCACTACCCATGCAAGCTAAGTCTAGAGATCTATGTCTGTAACCCACCTGGAAATGGGAACAGAGACAGTAGAAACCTAGAGACCCCTGGCCATCCAGTCTAGCCAAAATGCAGAGTTCTGGGTTAAGTAAGAGATCTTATCTTTAAAAAAATTAGGTGGAAAAAGCAGAAGCAACTTCATCATGACCTATAGCCTCTATGTGTTCACAAAAGCATGTGCACCTGCACACACACACACACACACACACACACACACACACACACACACACACACACACCCCACAGATGAAAAGAGCAAAGGAGGAAGGAAGAAAGGCAGGTCATGATTTCATATATGTTGACATCTGGCCAAGCATTCATTTTCCTTCAAGTCTTCCCATAACATATCAGTTTCTCCATTCTCACCAAGCTTGTGTCTCTTTTACACGACTTCTTTATTTACATTCCAGTTGTTGCCCTCCCCCACCTTAGTTTCTCTTCTCACAGTTCATCATCCCCCTTGCCTCGGAGAGGGTGCGCCCCCACTCCACATGGCCTCCCCCTTCCCTGGGGCCTCAAATCTCTCAAGGATTAAGTGCATTCTCCCACTAAGACCAGACCAGATAGACCTCTGCTACATATGTGCCAGGGGCCTTGGAACCAGCCCATGTATGCTCCTGGTTGGTAGCTCAGTCTCAGGGAGCTCCCCAAGGTCTGGGTTAGTTGAGACTACTGGTATTCCTATAGGCTCACTCTCCCTGTAAGCTTCTTCAATCCTTCCCCTAATTCAACCATAGGGGTCCCAGACTTCAGTCAAATGGTTTGGTATACCTGCATCTGTTTCAGTCAGTTGCTGGTAGGACCTCTCAGAGGACAACCATGCCAGGTTCCCATCTGTAAGCACACCATGGCATCAGGAATAGTGTCAGGCTTTGGTGCAACCCATGAGAGGGATCCCACATTGGGCCTGGTCATTGGACCCAAGAATTATTTTGATGTCTATGAAATGAGAACATGAATGAGTTTGTTTTTTGTTTGCTTGCTTGTAATCAAAATTTCATTTTACTCCTTGCAGCAAGGACATATATATATGGTCGCATTTTATATATGGGCTCATTTTAACAAATACCTTTTGGCTTTAGTAATTTTTACTTTGCCATCAAGTATGTATTACATATTTATTTCATGCATTTCTACCAGCCTCTGATCATTAAGTATCAAATCTTGCCTGAAGGAATGTCCTGTGTATGGTATCCTTGTAATTTATGGAAATTGTGTTTCTTCACAAAGGCTATAGTGGCAGACAAATGCAAAGCAACGGATGGTCATCAGAAGGTACATTTGCACCTAGTGATGCATCTCACATGAGAGGCTTAGGAGTGTTCAGTAATGCTATAGACTCCTCAGACTGAGTACACCTACTCATTAATGCCTGTTGCACAAACTGAGTGATAAAACAATATAGCTAAAGTATATGAAAAAAGAGCTTGGCAAAGGTCTGTCTAGTGATGATGCTTGCTTATGGGAATGGTGAGTGGGGCCTCAGTATTGCCATTGATATGCACCAAGTATTAACAAGCCTAGTTATTAGATGTAATTGTCATGGTTATGAACACAGGCAAACGGTTGTGGTTTTAAATAAAAATTAGAATCTATTTCATCAGATATAGCATGAACAAAAGATGCTGTTAGATCATTTAGTGCTGTGTAACATAGCAACCATTCACTAAAAGCTCTACCATCGAGAAAATGGTTAAAGGCTATAACTGCTACTGCTCAGTGACAGCCTATCTTCACTCCAGTGTTAGCCACACCCTGTGCTTGTCTTTGCTAATTAACAGGAAGCAATTCTGCTTAGAAATTGTTTCATTATTTTAAAGAAAACCTCACAGAAGAAAATCTACTGGAATGTTAACTTTTACATCATTAAAACACCCTTTTTTTTTTTTACTTTTACCCTATCTCATATTACATTGAATACAAGAGTAAAAAGTGTTGGAACTTCTTTGCATCCTTTTCTGGAATAGTTTCTAAAGAACAAGTTGGAAAACTTTCATATTTTTCCTCTTGTTTTTGTTTTGTAGCAGTACTAGGGATTGAACCCAGGACCTAGCACATGCTTGACAAGTGTGCTACTGTGAGCTGTCTTGCAGCTCTCTATTTTGAGACAGAGTGTCATTATATTGCTCAACTGGCCCTAAACTTGTCCTGTAGTCAGGGAAGGTTTGAAATGTGCTCCTCCTACCTCAACCTTCAGAGTGCTTGCCCTTAGCCAACCACAAAGCCTGGCTTAGAGTTTTTCATTTCTAACAGTTCCCTAGGTGATGTGGGTGCACAGTGGTCCTCAACCTTCCCTATGCTATGACCCTTTAATGCAGCTCCTTATGTTGTGGTGATCCCCAACCATAAAATCATTTCTGATGCTACTTCATAACTGTAGTTTTGCTACTGTTATGAATATTAATGTAAATAGTTTTTGGAGATGATAGGTTTGACAACAGTGCCACAACCCAAAGGGGTGCACAAGTATCAGTGAGCACCTGCCTTCATGGACCTCAACTTAGCTGCACATATGATACAACAAGAAAAAAGAAGGCTGAACAGCAGACAAATATAGCAACATAGTGTTTAATGCTTACAGTAACTTAATGAGCTAATAATTTTCTTCTGCTTGCATAAGAGAACATATAATACACACCTGCCAAGTTTCACATCCTGGATGCACTCTATTCTCTGTTTCAGGCAGCTTAGCTTCTGTTTTCTGGTCACTGTGTGGTTAAAACACCAGGCACAGTTAGAGCCTTTTGAATTGCCAGACTAAGCAGGAAGGTTGAGTCTTTGGTGTTGATGAACTCTGACATTAACATCTGAGGTGGTCAGTGATACATATTCTGTTGGTACATGAATAAGTCATTCTCAAATACATGTAGTAGTTTTTCTGTAGACATTTCTCTCAAACCAGATAGGATGTTGGACCTCATCCTTGTAAGATTTGTACACTCAGATCTTTTGCTTTTATCACAGAGTTCTCACATTCCTCAGCCTACACACAACTCCCTCTGTCCATCTGTGTAGATTTTCTCCCTTGATTTTGACTAGTTTTAAAGGAAATAAAATATCATTAATGATAACTATGGTGTTTGCATGTACAAATTTCATCACATCCTCCTGAACTCCCTCAGTGACCACTGGCCTAGAAGAGGAAGCTCCATTGCCAAAGAAAGACAGACACTAACAGGAAGCAAGTCTGCTTTTGTGAAAATATCCTGCTCCTTATATTTGTCCACAGATGTATGTGGGACTTAGGAAGACAGTTCTTCAAGGAGCAAAGATAAATTCCCTATCTGCATCAGAGCCTTCTCTCTCAGGCCTGAGATTTTTTTTGCCACAGTCTGATGAAATGGGTCATGTATAGAGAAGGAAATGCGCAGGGTCAGAAAACATGCTCACTCTGAGTAGTGGCTACAGAAATTCAAACGATATTATTAAAATCTAATGCATGCCATATTGATTATATCCTTAGCTGAAAAAAGAAAAGGCTAGACTTGGAACTCACATCTCTACTGAACAATGCCAGGCCTCTTTCCTGTTCACAAGTCTCCACTCCTGTGGAGAGTCCCTTCCTCAGAGACTGTCCACTGTACCCAGTTGGTCCTCAACTCTGTTTAGCAGTCATCTGGTTTTCTGTCTCTACCCAAAGTTGCATTTCTAACAGAAATGGGCAGAGACTTTATCCCTTATGCCCTATTCTCTGAGACAATGCCATACATATAGCATTAATTAGCTGATTAATGCATAAAACAACACTGTCCTTGCATCCTCAAGATCCTGAAAAGTAGCCATTTTCCACAACATACTTTGAGGACCCTACCATCTAGCTCTGGCTTTCATTGTCAGTGCCCCTGTGCTACATGGAGTGGGGATGTTGACTTAGAAGAGAGAAAGATATCTTGAGATTCACAAAAGAACTATTGAGATGCCATTTGCTTCCACTTTTCAAAGTTTGCGGCTACTTTCGTGCAATTGGTTTGGAAAGCAACTTGTTCCTGTATCTAATAAGACCAGCAGACCATTCACAGTAGCTGCACCAAATGATTTCACAGCATTCTAAAAAGACATTACACTAAGCTGGTTAGACAGCATAATGAATGCTAGGAGTTTATTTCAGAGGTGAGAGATCCTGGTTCCTTATTTATTTCACACTGACAACTATGGGGTGGAAAGAAATGGGCAGACTAAAGTGGAGAGAATTCTATCAGAGTGTATCAGAAAACCAGATCTGGTGTGGAGAGTAAGGGAAAAGAAAGATTCACAAGAACGGCATCCCTGGCCTGAGCAGCTGGACTTTCTGGTGCCCTTAACTACAGGGAGTAGGAGGGGAGGAGGAGGTGACCTCCAGTGAACCAAAGACATTGAAGTCAGCTTTAGACATGGACCTGAGATGTCTATGAGACATGCCAACTAGATGGAATGTCATTGAATATACAAGAACACTGTGCAAAGGATCCAGACATGTACTGAATGTAGCATGAATACCTGTATTTTTAAGTGCTATTATTTGTTCTGCCTGTTACAATGTATTCTTTCTGCTCCTATAAGCAAGTCCCTTGGTATCTTCATGTTGTTCCTAGATATTACCAACATCCTTCTCCAGTGTCACCAGTGGAGTTTTTTTAGCTTATTTTCATTGCCTTTCTTTCTGTATTTTGTTTTTTGTTTATTTGTTTGTTAGTTTATTTGTTTGAGGTGGGGTCTCACTTTTTAGCCGCGGCTGTCCTAGAACTCACTGTGTAGACCAAGCTGAACTCGAACTCACAGAGATCTGCATCGATGCCTCTGTATCTGAAGTGCAGTGACTAAGAAACTGTGCCACCATGCCCAAACTTACTGCTTTTCTTAAGGAAAGAAAAATCTATAGTACTTACTCTTAATATTATAGAGATATTTGAAATTATTATAATAACCTATTTTAATCCCTAAAGTTGATGTCACTAATCACAAATGCATGATTTTTTCTATTTCCTAACAAGGAATTTGAAAATCAAACTTCTATAGGTGGCTATTGATATTTAGCTTTTACTGAATTGTAAAGGTTCTAGAAAGTTTTTCTTGATAAGGTGGAGCGTGAGCATCAAAGGACCATCTGCTAATCTCCATGTGCATGCCCCTTCCTGCTCCAGGTGGACTGGATCATGGTCTCCTTCCTGTACTTTTAGCTTCCTTTGCATCTGAGCCTCCTGCTGAAGGCAGCAACACCAGTATTTTTCAATTGTCATCTACTTAGAGAGATCCTCTAACTTACCTATAGTTAGCAGAAGAAGTTGGAAAAAGACGAATCAGAGCTCCTTCAGGCCATGGGAAACCAAAGGTGTCAAAATTTCCTCTTCTCTAATGGCCTTACAGTTTTTATGCCCTGGAAAACAGCCACCTCCTTCATGTGTTTGAAGAAGTCCATTGATCTACAAAGGATATCACTGGAAGGTTGCTAGAATTTCAGTTGCTGAAATACCTCTGTATGGCAGCAAGCCATCACTGGGTAATCCTGGTTCTCTTACCAGGTAAATTACTTCCTACACTTAATATGAGGGCAAAGATCATGTGATCTAATTCTGGTTCAACTTGGTTGGATCTTCTGAAATAGTTTGTTTCTTGAATGAAAGAAAGGTAGCTATCAGAGAAGCCAACAGTGCTAAACCATCCTCATGTCCATTCAGATTCACTCTCTCCCTTGCTTCCCTTTCCTTTTCTTTTGCCTTCTCCCATCTTGAATGTAGATATGATACATTATGCTATGACTGTGATCTTGCAACCAAGAAGCAGCAGAAGCAACAAGTATAAGACCAAAACCCAAGAAGACTTGAGAAGCAAAAAGTTGGGAAAAACCTAGATCTTTTAATACCAGTGTTGAATTCTTCATGCTAAGTAAATGTGTCATTGCAAGTTTAATCCCCTCTCCTTTCAAGATAGTAGTTGTTATTAAAATAAAAAGTAGAAAACAAGGCTTATCAGTCATACTCATGTTTGTCATTTGTGCCTACATGAAAAATAGTTTGAAACTGTTTATAGCTAATTCCTATCTGTGCTTCAAGGAGCTATTCTTCTAAAACACAGAAGACCCTGAATTGACACCATGTCAACCTAACTCCACCCTGAGCCCTCCTCCCAAGCCTAACTAGAGTGTCCCATCTTCTGCAGGCCCAGCTCCTGCTACAACCCCACAAATAGAAGTAACTGTACCCTATGAACTTGATACCATTTCCCAATTCCGATATTCAGGCCAGCCTACCACAAATGCTGTATGAATGACAGACTGTTTACCTTATTCTTGGCAATAAATACATGAAATAGCCATTATTATTCCAGATTTTAATAATTAAAAACAAGTCAGACAGCATAGAGTGGTTTGCCTATCCAATGGCACCCACATAGGCCTGTACTAAGTAACTCAGCTAGAATTTGAAACCAAATTCTATTTTTGAAGCCTGTCTCATAGGGTTTGTGAGAGCTGGCTTCCCAGATTAACAACATTACCAGTCACTAAACCTCCAAGCAGAAACCATTATTCGCTCTACTCATCCCTCATGAGCCCCTCTTTTCCATGTCCATTGCTCCTACCCCAGCCTAGCTTGTTAGTTGGTGGATCTCTGACATGGCCAAACTGGAGTCTTTGTCAGCTTCTTCTCTGCTCCAATCATGCTAGTATCAGAAGTCGCCAAAGCTTTCAGAAACCGCACCCTCAACCAGCACTTTATTCAAAGATGCACACTGGCTTCTTTGTCACCCATGAAGTTAGAAGAAACTGGAAACTGACCCCCAGACTCTGACATTTTGATACATAGTGCTTAATGCCTAAAGAATGATTGCCCTACCATTGGGTTTCATCCCCCTGCACAGTCTTGCCTTTTCAATTGGCCCTGGGGACTCTGCAAGAACATAGCACAAAGCAGACCTTGGTCAGTCCTCATGCTCACAGGAAACTTGAGAGTAGTCTTCTTAGCCACAAGCCAGTCTAGTAGCCCTCAGAAACTCTCAGCCTGTATCCTGTCCCTTGTACAGGAGTACTGCCTGGGGTCCCTAAGTTCAAGGGACTGTTCAACTCTTGACAGATCCTTGTAGATCAGACAAGCCCCCTCTTTCAGCTTTGTGTGAGTACAGGTTCAGGCTGCTGTGCTCTGACCCATGACAGCATGGAGACACTCTGGAGAGATGCAGCCTTACAGTTAGTCATTTCATATTCATAAATTGGACTGAAGATTAACTGTTCTCACAAAATTCGAACTATAGAAAATAAATCCCAAAGGAATGCTTGTTCTTGAGAGCTGGTCTTTTGGTTCTGCGTCTCCTCCATCCTTTCGCTACCAGTTCTTTATTTGTTTCCTCCCTTGGGATGTCCTGTTTAAACCTGTCTCACTATGTTTTGATTTCATGCATATGTGAATTTGTTTCACTATAGTAACCATTTTCCCATTAAAAAAAGGTTTCATAACATCATCATATGGTATGCCATAAATACAAACTTTTAAAAACTACAGAAAATAATCACACATGAAAAATATATTTATAAATGATATTTTCTTACACATCAAAAGTGGGCACAGGTGCAAGGCCCTGGGTTCCATCATGAGCACTGAGGAAGACAAAGGAAGAAATTAGGCACAATCTAAGAAGACTGAGACCACTCAAGTGTCTTTCTTAGGGTCTGATTCTCCTCCCATTCAACATGGCTCTACCTCTGTTTTCCCATGTTCTGTTCTTCTCCCTCTTCTCATCCTGCAGGATACCAAATGCATTTAGAACATAGAGACATACAGCAACCTCTGCTTCATTACAGTCTCACATTCTACACACATGTACTCATACACACACACACACACACACACACACACACACACACACATTGACTTCTTAGCTCTGGCCCACCTGCTGTAAAGAACATGCCTGTTCCAAAGAAAAATGTTGAAGGATGGACAGAAGATAAAGAACAAAAACAAGCCACAGATTCTATACAAGTACATTAGTGAGCTACATTCATTCTTCCCTAATACTGTAAAGTAACTTTGGTGGGCTAAACCACACAGGGTCAGCTTCAGTCCAGTGATAGAAACTAATATCCAACTTCTCCAGTTGGGTTCTGTATACTGCTTACTGAGGCACATGCCCCTGACACATCTATAATGGACACATCTTGGGCCAGCACCTAAAGAAAGGAGGCAGAGGCAGAAGCAGGACAGGGTGATCCACAATGCAGTTCCAGTAGGAAAATCAGTAGACCCCTTGTGGAACTTGAGCTTCTAGAGAGCCTTCAGCTTGAGCTCCAGCTAAGAGAGAGCCCAGGTTTGTAAACAGCCCTCAATACTATCAGCTTAGGGATGGGCTCTGTCAGTCACGAGAGGAAGAAGGAACTATGGTCCTGGGTGGGGCTACTCTGTCCACAGAGGCATTCTCAAAAGAACTGGTAGCATACTCCAAGCCCAGGAAATAAATTCTTCATTGACTATCCATAATACTGCCAACCTGAAACTCCCTCCTTAGCTAAACTCACTTCCTATGTCTGACCCCACACCACTTCCACTCACAGAACTGCACTTCCCAGGGACCTCTTATGTCCCAGCTCTGGCCCTTCCTCTCTGAGGTCCAGCTTCTGATACTAAGCAAAGACAACTGTGTACTTTCCAAAAGCAAGGCACACACTGTTAATAGCACTGCCTCCCGCCCCCACCTTGTCTCCCAGCAACAGTGTGATGGGGAAAGAAGATGAGCTCTGGACTTCAATTGCCAGGAGAAGCCTTACCTTCTGGGGCAGCATGCGCATGTTGTTTAAACTCTTCCAGCCCCAAACCTCTCAACTGCAGAGCAGAGACACTCTAGCTATGTCTCTCTGGTTTGCTTATTCAGACAGCCAGCATACCCACACCAAGGTGGTACAGTGTCCAATATCTCTTGTTTACATCTTTCCTAGTCTTCAGGATCCTGTTAAATCCACATTGCCATTACAAATGGTCCTAAGACCTTGACTACACTGATGCCAAAGTCTAGGACCTGATGCTTCTCCACTGGTGAAGAAAAACTACTTTCTATCAACAACTTCATAGCATGTCAGAACCTCATTACCTTTGCTGAGGACATCCTCATCTCTCAGAGCCAGATAAAACTGGACCTTCTTGGACCTGGTTCCCTGACTGCCATTTAGAATGCATGCTTCCTCCTCTACACAAAGATATTGTACTTCTACTTCATATAAGATCTTGTATCGTCCCCAACTGTACCATGTCTACTTGTCCATGTCTCTGTTTTTCAGTATTTTAAAAGGAAAAGTGATGGTCTGGTTCATCGTCACCCTCATTAGCATTGGCATTAGGAATATTTTTATATAAAGGCAAATATGCAAATACATCTGTTGAATAAAATTTCTTCCAAAATATATCTATAGTTCTCTAGTTTCCTCAGAAAGCCCTCTACAGCTATAATTTTATCTCCATAAGAATCTTCAGCGTTGTTTTGCTAAAGTTCCTTTTTACCTTGTTGATAGAAGTTTTATTCGAGAGACCCAGCTGGCTCAGACATCCTGTTTGGGTTTGTCTCTTCATGATATTGTATCCAGCTCAGTCACATATCCTTATAATAAACCAGTCACTGGACTGAGGCTCACAGAAGAAGCTTGCCTGGTGGAGTCATAGAGATCACCAAATGAAACTAATGCAGCCCATAGTTCTCCAGCCTCAGCTTTCTCAGGGAACCTAGAAAGGTGAGTGTCTGCCTTGGGCTGTGAAAAATTTTAAGCTCACTCCTTTTTCCCTCTGGTCTCTCAACAACCCCTCCCTACCAAAAGCCAGGGAGACCTGATGCCCACCCTCCTTAGAGGTCCTGAAACTGATCTGGAATGCCCTCCTTCAGGAGCCTCAACAGCTCACCTGAGAATGCGCAGTAAGGGTATTGTGAATAAGGCTGCTTAGTTAGGACGGTTGATTTGTGCTAGGTGCCACAGGAAACACAAAAGCAAACCCCCTTTCATTATCATAGACAAATGTCCTGATTCTGGCTCCTGCCACCGGATGAGACACATGTGTACAGCAAATGTTCAAAAGCAGCAATGAGTGTTTGCTGCCTCATCATCTAAAGAATCAGTGACCAAACAATGTGCTCATGAGGGCCTCTAGACGACACATGCAATTATTGTCTATAGCCACAAGCAGTTACAGCTCAGATCAATGTGTCTCATTCCCAGAGAAGAGATTCTTAGTGACAGGAGCCACAGCTGCCTTGAGGCAAAACCTCATTTGATGGTGTCTTGGTTTCAGGACAGTGTTGGTGAACAAAAGGAAACACACGAATTATCTTCATTTACAAGTTTAACAAGCAGAGTTTTTCCTTTTGAGGCATCTGCTGTCCTCTTATAATATTTTTACCAGGGAGGCCATCAGGAAAGCAAGTTCGTTTGCGATCATCAGGAGCTAGACAGGGTTTCCACCTAGGTAGGAACCCACATACAAGCAGGCAAAGTAACAAGCTGGGCAGAAAAGCAGGGTCCTTTTCCCTTTCCTTCCTCTCGTCTTTTCTAAGATACTTATCAGTTTGTACTGAACCAGCCTATTGCTAGCTAAAGAAGAACACAGGGACCCTGCTGGGATTATAGGCTTGTCCCATCATACATGGCTTTGCCCAGCACAAACTGTTGTCAAGTTTGAATTGGTGAGTTGTAAATGTTCCCTGTACATTTCTAAGACTTGCTTTGTAAGCATTTCATTCAGTCTGGGACTTACCTCTTCACTTTTTCTGTTGTTGTTCTTCTTGGAAGCACAATGGTTTTGAATTTGATGAAATTAAAATTATTTTTGCTTTTGGTATCATATCTAAGAAACTGTTGCCTTATCTAAGATGATGAAGATTTATCCCCATGTCTTGTTAAAAAGTTTTATAATCTCAGCCCTCACATTTAGGTATTATTCATTTTGATTTTATTTTAGTAGAGGGTATGTAGTTGGGGCAAAATATTTTTTAAAACATTTAAATAGAATTAAAAATTCTTTTAAGGGTTGGGGATTTAGCTCAGTGGTAGAGCGCTTGCCTAGCAAGCGCGAGGCCCTGGGTTCAGTCCCCAGCTCTGAAAAAAAATTCTTTTAAATTACATATAAGCAGTATACTTTGTTTCTATAGCTAATTTTATCTTAGTAGTTCATTTCACTCAATGAGAAACTAGTTTTTGATAAGCTCAAGCAGAGAGAACAAAAGAAAATAGAGTGTTTTCTTTTTCAATGAGTAAAAGTTGAGAAATAAACAAAGAAATTCACCAGTTACTATAGGATCCCCACTTGGTGGTACCTTCTGGGCATTATGGAACCTTTAGGAGGTAGAGCCTTGTTGAGAGAAATAGTTGCTGGGGTCAATGAAGTTTTATAGTGGCATATACCTAAAAGACGCTACATCCTATCACAAGAACATTTATTCAACTACATTCATAGCAGCTGGAAACAACCTAGATGTCCCTCAACTGAAAAATAGATAAAGAAAATCCATGAAATTTGCAGGAAAATGGATGGAACTATAAAAGACCATCCCAAGTGAGGTAACCCTGACAAGGAAGAATAACATAGTATGTACTCACTTATAATGGATATTACCTGTAAAGTAAAAATCAATCGTGCTGTAGGCCACAGTCCCAGAATGGATAAGTAACAAGGAGAACAAAAGTGGGGACACAAGGATCTCCCTGGAAAGGGGAAATAGAATAGATTTCTTACATGGACTGGGGGTGGGAGAGGTTGGAAACAGGAGGGATCAGGAAAGGGGAGGAAGGGAAAAAACACTGGAATTGGAGGAATTTGCAGGGTAAGGTGGAAGCCCAGTGCAACAGAAACTCCATGGACTCTATGAGAGTAACCCTAGCAAAGACTCCCAGAAATGGGGGACATGAAGCCTGAAATGGCCACCTTTTGTAACTAGCCCTAAGTGGATGGATTGTGAGAATAACCCAGACACAAACCCTTTGACCTACAGTTTGTCCTGCCTGCTAAGTGTTTTGGGACAGAGCCTTATCTATAATCATCAAAGAGACCAGAGAGACTTCATTCAACAACTGAAGGGAAGAGATGCAGAGCACCATGGGTAAACATTAGGTGAAGCTCAAGGAATCCTGTGGGAAATGGAGGAGGAATGATCAGAAGAACCACAGGTGTTAGGGGCACATGACAAGATCACAGAGCATAGAATCAACTTGCTGAATCTCATGTGGTGCTCATAGAGATTAGGGAGTTTGGAGGGGCCTGACCTAGGTCTTCTACATATGTGTTATGACCAAGTAGCTTGTGGGAACCCTGACAGAGTGAGCAGAAGCTGTTCCTGGCTTTTGTCTACTTTTAGGACCTTTTTTTACTCAATAGCAAAAGCAAATAATTCAATTTAAGAAATGCGCAAAGGATTTGAATAGATGTTTTCTCAAAAAAAATGATATTTCAGTGGTCATTAAACACTTATAGATCTTCAGTATGACTAGTCACTGAGAAACAAAATTTGGACCCATACTAAGATGCTTCTTCATACACATTATGATGACTAGTCTCAAAAATTCAGAAAATATCAAGTGTTGATGAGGTTGTGGGAAAACCATAACCCTTGGGTTATGAGAATATAAGACAGGGCAGCTACTGTAGGGAATAGTCTGGTGGTCTTAAAAAGGTAGAAACATAAATCCTATGATTTAGTTCACACACACACACACACACACACACACACACACACACACACACACACACTGTGAAATCAGATGGAAACAGACCTACACCAACGTTTATGGAAAGACATTTGTCACATTACCCTGAAGGTAGATAGAAACACCCAAGTCCATCAACAGAATAATAGCTAAATAGTAAACATGTAACATGAAATCCCATTAAGCCACAAAGTTGAGTAAAATACTGGTTCACCAGACAGACTTTGAGAACGTGGTAAGTGAACATAGTATGATTATGACACTAATTTGAAGATCAAGAATAATCAAATTCATAATTTCAAGAAGCAAAATCAAAAACAATGACTTTATGAAATTCATAGGCAAATGGATGGAACTGGAAAATATCATCCTGAGTGAGGTAACCCAATCACAGAAAAACACACATGGTATGCATTCATTGATAAGTAGCTATTAGCCCAAATGCTTGAATTACCCTAGATGCACAGAACACATGAAACTCAAGAAGGATGGTCAAAATGCGAATGCTTCACTCCTTCTTCAAAAGAGGAACAAGAATACCCTTGGCAGGGAATAGAGAGGCAAAGTTTAGAACAGAGGCAGAAGGAACACCCATTCAGAGCCTGCCCCACATGTGGCCCATACATATACAGCCATCCAATTAGACAAGATGGATGAAGCAAAGAAGTGCAGGCCAACAGGAACTGGATGTAGATCTCTCCTGAGAGAGACACAGCCAGAATACAGCAAATACATAGGCAAATGCCAGCAGCAAACCACTGAACTGAGAACGGGACCCCCGTAGAAGGAATCAGAGAAAGGACTGAAAGAGCTTGAAGGGGCTCGAGACCCCATATGAACAACAATGCCAAGCAACCAGAGCTTCCAGGGACTAAGCCACTACCCAAAGACTATACATGGACTGACCCTGTATGCTCCAACCTCATAGGTAGCAATGAATAGCCTAGTAAGAGCACCAGTGGAAGGGGAAGCCCTTGGTCCTGCCAAGACTGAACCCCCAGTGAACGTGATTGTTGGGAGGAGGGTGGTAATGGGAGGAGGATGGGGAGGGGAACACCCATATACAAGGGGAGGGGGAGGGGTTGGTGGATGTTGGCCCGGAAACTGGGAAGGGGAATAACAATCGAAATGTAAACAAGAAATACTCAAGTTAATAAAGATAAAAAAAATTTTTTTTTAAAAATGAAGCAAAGTGTATAATCAATGCTGTTTTGGTTTGGATAGAGAAAGCATTTTGATGGGTACAGGACACCACATCTATTTCATAACACTAAACTGAACTCCCACAAATGCTTTAGATGCCCCATACCATATTGTATGCATTTTATCACAGTAACTAAAGTAGCTGGAGATGAAAGATAGTAATATGAACTTGCCTAACTTGGAGAAGACAGACAGACAGACAGACAGACAGACAGACAGACAGCCACTGAGTCTAGCTCCAACTATTTTCCAGACCTGGTAAGTAAAGTGAACACACACAGCCTCAGATAAAGAATCAATCTGCATGACCTTAGCAGCAGCTGCTAAGGAGTTGAGTGACTTAACAGGCATGGGGGTGAGGGTGGAGGGCAAAATTGGACAGTGAGAGAACAGAAGATAGGAAAGAGCCAAGAGTTAAGTTTTGTTCCCTCAACTCCCTGTTGGATTGAGGCAGGGAACAGACCTCTGAGATGTATTTTGTGGAACCACTGATGGAGAAGCTGACTAGTCAGGTCTCTGAGATATCAGCCAGTATACTGACATGCTGTGGGGTACCACCCACCTTGTGTTTGCATCTGACCCTTCCCTCCCTGCAGCTGCTCCCAACACTCATTGAGTAACGTTAAACAGCAGTGCTTAAGCTTTTCTCCAGATCTTGTTTCCTAGGCTAAGGCAATGTGTTGGACAATTTTTCCCAATTAAATAGAGAACTAGTTAATCTTTTAAATAGAGAACTAGTTAATCTTCTAAAAGCCAAGTGAGCAAAACGAAAGGCAAGAATTGGACCTGAGCCAGTGAACTTGGAGCTGTCTCACTATGCAGTTAACCAAAACTCTAAATATAATTCCATTTTTCCTCTAAAAGAATCAAACCTCTTCATTTTCCTTATGAGTCTAGAAAGGACAAAAGCACAAAGATTAAAGCACAATGCATAAAAGAGTCTAAATTCTTAATTATTGAAACTTAAAGGGATAGAGCCCCAAATCAAAGACATAGCAGAATGTCTGCCTATGTTGTCCTCATCTGACTTGGTCTGGAATTTAGAGACAGTCAGAATCCTCTCATCCTGGAACCTGATCTCTCAGACTACAGGCTCAACCTCAGAGACTCCAAGGCCAGGCAGTAGTTTCTATCTTGACACCAATTCTAAAACTCATTGGCAGCTAGCCACGATTTAAAAAAAAAAAAAAAAAAAAAAAAAAAAACCTGCATGTAGAATGAACAGGGTCTGGGCTGGGTGACCCAAGTGAGAATCCCTCATAATGGCATTTCTCAGAAGATAAAGGAACAGCCATGCTTAGCACAGCTTCAAAGTTATTCACTTCTGGAGCTACAGCAGGGAGCCAACATTGAGAGAGGGGGGGGGGATTATCGACCAAACACACTTACAGGGCTGGGGCTTGGAAGGCCATGACCTCCAGCTCCCAGCTTCCAAGGTTCCCATCTCTCATTCCCTAATCAAAAAATGAAACAGCTCTCAATCCAAGCCAGGAATATGAGGATGGATTTATACCAAGAGAAAGAGAAAAATTCATTGTAAAATGCACAGTATACTCATACCTCAATGTCATTGTGCCCTTGTTCTCTCTTTCCCTTAGAGTCCTTTCTTACAAAGAGAGGAAATGGAGCCATTCTGTGCACATTCTCACCACTGTGTCAGCGACCAGCTGTTGTGACTAGGCATTCATGAACCATCCAAATTCCATGCATGGCTCCAACAGAAACACTGCAGGCCAGTGTGCTGACAGGTGCCTGTTGGAGCCAGGAGGTCAAACTGCTGCCCTGACATCAAGTCAAGAACTTGTACCCTGTGTTCATAGTAGTATTACTATACAAAACAGCCAAAAGATGGAAGCATCCAGTGCTCATCAGTGAATAAATAAACTAAATGTACTCCCTACATAAAATAAAATATGATTTAGATTTGAAGAGAATTGAAATTCTGGCATGTGTTATAACCTATATAAACTTTCAAGACATTCGGCTAAGTGAAATAAGCCAAACAGAAAGAACTTATATTAAGTGAGTCTACCTCTATGGGTCCTGAAAATAGAGAGATTTGTGGATGCAGAGAATATAATATTGTTGACCAAGTGGGTTATGGAGAGTTGAGGGAGGTTACTGTTATGAATCTAATGTTTTCATTTGGGGTGATGAGCAAATTTTGGAAATGGATAATAGTGAAGGCTGCATAACAGGATAACTGTCCTTGGTACCCTTACACTTAAAAATATGAAGGCAATAAAATTTGTTATGTCTTTTACATATAAATCTTTTAGGTCAGGATATAGAAAGCATTCTTTAAACAAAGATAATCTGCTTTAAAATAGTCTGTTCCAGGGCACGGGAGATGGCTCAATGGTTAAAACTTGCCATGCAAGCAAGAGGACCAGAGGATCCCCAGAACCTACATATATGCTGAATGAATGTGGCAGCTGCTCACTTATAATTCCTAGATCAAACTGGTTATCTAGCCTACTTATATTGGTGAGCCTGGATTTGCCTAAAAGACATTGTCTCAAAGGATAAAGCAAGAAATAATTATCTTGAGTAAAATGACAGACCCTGAAAGATAAATATGATGTGTATTTACTTAAAAGTGGATATTAGCCATTGAGTAAATAACTAAGCTACAATTGATAGACCCAGAGAGGTTAGTTACAAAGGAGGGATTTAGTGAGGGATGGCTAGGTCTCCCTGGGAGGTATAAATAGAGTAGATTTATGGGCAGACTGGGAGCTAGTGAGAACAGAAGTAGGAGAATCAGGCCAGGGAATAGATAAGGTAGAGGGAGAGAGTTTGGAAAAAGGCATCTAGAATTGGGGAGCATTTGGAGTAGAAACCTAGTGCCGTAGAAACTTCCTGGAGTCAATGAAGGTGATCCTAATGAGGACTCCTAGTAATGAGGGATACAGAGCCTCAGCTGGCCACCTCTTGTCAAGCAAGGCTTCCAGCGACAGGACTAAGCTGCAATCAATTGAGTTATTGACCAAGGGGGTTCAATGAAAATTCCCAAACAACCTAAGACAATACTGAGACATTGCTAAAATAATGGTTGCTCTCCACAAACTGACAGCACCCACACAACTCATTAAACACAGAAAAGTTAAGCTGATGCCTACACAGAGCCTTCATCCCCTGTGTTTTAGTCTCTTTAGTACAGGCAGATACTCTGCAGGCTATCAAAATAGAACTGTGGGCATCAGCTGAGCCACAAAACCTTTAACCTACATTCTGTCTTGCCTGCAAAATATACTAGAGCAATGGTGGCACAGAACTTGTGGGAATTGCCAACCAATGCCTGACTTGAGGCCCACTCTACAGGAGTAGCTTACCCATGCATGACACTGCTTAGGTAACCAAGAACCAGAGACTAGGTAGTCCAGAGAACAAAGGTAAAACCAAACACAGCTAGTTTTTTTTTAATCAATAAAATGTTTCTTAATAATATTCTTTTGTCTCCATAGATAGTGCCTTATCCAGTCAACACCAGAAAGGCTTGCTCTGGCAGAAAATGGGAATAGATGCAGAGACCCACGACCAGACATCAAGTGGAGAGGGAGTCTAAATAGGAGCTCTCCATCAAATTCCTCCCCTCAGAGCTCCAGGGAACCCACAGAAGGGGAACAGAAAGCTAATAAAAGCAAGAGGGGGTGAACCACACCAAGAAAGAAATAACTAAGCAAAGAACACATGAGCTCATAGAGACAAAAGCAACAAGCACAGGGCCTACATGGGTCTGCATGGGTCCTTTGATTATATATTATAGCTATTAACTTAATATTTTCATGGGACTCCAGGCCATGAGAGTGAATGGGTCTCTGAACTATAATCAAGACACATTGTATGAAGAAAGAATGTATTTTCAGTAAAAGAAAAAAAATTAGAAGAAAAAGAAAAAAGGTGAGAAAATTGAAATTCCTACAAGCATATGTAAACTTTGATAAAAGTAAATAGGGAAAATATCTGTAAATGATTATGATTATTTAAATAACTGCTCAAGTATATATTGTATTTTGTGTCATATCGCAGTTGCTAATTTCACAGTAGTGTTTACTTACTCACTATGTAATCTCCCTGTTAGAATGTAAGGTCTAGAGCAGGAATCATGGCTGGTTCACCCATTCTACTATGGAAACAACACAGATGTTTACAATCTGCCCCAAACACCCAAGTCTATAAATTCAGGCTTGTAAGATATTAGACACAACAATAGCATACATTAAGACATACTGACCTGTTATTAATAGGTAGAATAATTTAAGAGAACTAAAAATTCTTATCTTGGGGGACTATCTGGGAGGAGTTAGAGGAGAAAAAAAGTACATCATCAAATATATTCTATGAAATACTTAAGAATTAACAAAAAGATTACCTTAATAAAAAAGACCTCACCCCAAAGAATAAGTTAGAATAATGGAAGGAAATTCCCAGTATCTTTGGGCCTTTGCATGCGTGGAACTATTTTATAAAGAAGAAATTAAAGACAGTTGTCAACATCTTGCCTAGTAATTATAATGTAGCGATACAAAAGTAGTCTTCCAAAATCCACAACTGAGCTGATCCCACTAACTTACGACCCTACCAAATGGTTCCATCAAATGGTTCTCCCACTCATGGATGCATTCATCCTTACAGGAACTTACCCCAATGCAAGTGCTGTGAAAGAGAACAGATGCTAAAACAAAGTAGGTCTACTTCTCCCTTACTGAGTAGTCAATGCGGAGTTGGTCTAATTTTTTAACTGACATGCCATAACTGCACAAACTTATGTGACATAGTGTGATGTCTTGAGATGTATATGTAATATGTAATCATCAAACCAGGGCAGTTTGTAGGTTGATGTCAGTATGCAGGTGTGGGCTGGCACCAGTTAGGTCAAGGTCATGATTAGACAATAATAAAAATAAGGTGGGGACAAAGTTTTTGTAAGACAGGAGAGAAGGAGAAGGGAGGAGAATCAATATGGAGATGGAAAAACATGACCCAGATCCAGGTGATCTTGACTTGCCAAGGTAGTTGGGATGGATTTCTGTAGGCAAATTTATCTTATCTAGGTGGGCAGTTATATCCTTATCAATTGATTGTAAGTTTATTGTTGGATGTATTGTGGATTGAGAATTTAACATATAAATCTTATTGTTGGGTTACAGTTTGTTGAGTCATGATTTTACCAGGTAGCTGGGACCAGAGAGTTCCCAGCTGGCCAGGGCTGGCCAGGATGATTAGCAATGGGAGCGAAGAGACTGCTAGGGCTAGAAGATAGCTAGTCTAACATGGCATGGTGCCACACTGGAACCAGCCACTGCTGAAATATATTAATGTTAGTTCTATATGGTGGTATGGTGCCAGAACTAATGCCAGGAAGCAACTGTCCAAGTCCAAGAGTACCAGGGGGCCAGAGTGGAGCAGTCACACCTATTTTTTATTTTTATCACAACAGCAATTAGCATAAGTACCACCTGAAACATCACTTCTCTCCATTGGGTGCATAAAAATCCTCCTCCTTCCTAACTATAAGGGAATATGCAATTATTGTTGCTGACTTACTATGGGACATTTGCAAGCTGGTACAACCACTCTGGAATTCAGTCTGGAGGTTCCTCAGAAAATTGGACATTGCGCTACCTGAGGACACAACTATACCTCTCCTGGGCATATACCCAAAAGATGCTCCAACATACAACAAAGACACATACTCCACTGTGGTTATAGCAGCCTTATTTATAATAACCAGAAGCTGGAAAGAACCCAGATGTCCTTCAACAGAGGAATGGATACAGAAAATATGGTACATCTACACAATGGAGTACTACTCAGCTATCAAAAACAATGACTTCATGAAACTCATTGGCAAATTGATTGAACTAGAAAATATCATCCTGAGTGAGGTAACCCAATCACAGAAAAACACACATGGTATGCACTCATTGATAACTGGATATTAGCCCAGAAGCTCAAATTACGCAAGATACAATACACAGACCACATGAAGCTCAAGAAGAAGGATGACCAAAGTGCAGATGTTTCACTCCTTCTTAAAAGGGGGAACAAAAATATTCATAGGAGGAGATATGGAGGCAAAGTTTGGAGTATAGACTGAAGGAATGGCCATTCAGAGCCCGCCCCACATGTGGCATATATATATATATCCACCAAAAACTAGATTGATGAAGCTAAGAAGTGCATGCTTATAGGAACTGGATATAGATGTCTCCTGAGAGACACAGCCAGAGCATGTCAAATACAGAGGTAAATGCTAGCAGCAAACCATTGAACTGAGAATGGGACCCCCTTTGGATTAATTAGAGAAAGGATTGAAAGAGCTGAATGGGTTTGCAATCCCATAAGAACAACAATGCCAACCAACCAGAGCTCCTAGGGACTAAACCACTACCCAAAGACTATACATGGACTGACCAATGGCTCCAACTGCATATGTAGCAGAGGATGGCCTTTGGATAAGCCCTTGGTCCTGCCAAGGTTGGATCCCCAGTATAGGGGAATGTCAGGGGTGGAGAGAAGGGGGTGTGGATGGGGAGGGGAACACCCTTTTTGAAGAAGGGGAGGGGGGATAGAGGGCTTATGAACAGAAAACTGGGAAATGGAATAACATTTGAAAAGTAAATAAAAATTTAAAAAAAAAGAAGTGATTTCTCCTGTAAGGTATTTTTGCATAGGGTAGGAACACAAGCTCTCTCAATGATATTCTGCTGTTATGAGCATGAAGCTTCTGTTTTCTAGTCTAATATGGCTGCCATAAGTCCTCCCACTATGCCAACATTCTGGTCCAAAGGAATAGTCCAGAAATTATACATTTCACCTCATACAATTTGGTCTCAGGACTCGCATAGGAATAATAGAACTTGACATTTGTGTGCCCAGCTAAAAACAGTAACTCTGTCTAAAAAAGTCATTACAAGCAGTCAATCAGGATCCCCTGAGTCAGGTGTGGGCTGTGCCCTGTCATTGATAATGGTACACAATGTCAAGTTCTACTACTCTATTCAAGTCCTGAGACTAAAACATGATGAAATAATTGTCACTCTCATCATAGATGTGTAGTTGATGAAAGTTCAGGGCTCAACCCCCACCCTCTACTTCACCGCACCCCTCTCACACCTCATGGTATGGTGGTAAATAGGTCTTTGGGTGTCTCCTGCTTTTCTTTTAACCTCCACTGTCCTGGGATACTGTGAGGACCTCCTTGTCATTGACCCCAGCACAGCAGCCAGAGAGCATAACCCAAGGAAAGTCGGAATGATTTTAGAGCTTTATGCATTCTGTATATTAATCCACTGTCAGATGCATAAAGACCATTCTCCTTCTGTATAGTGTCTTTTCTCTCTGCTGTTTTCCTGACTGTGCAGAAGTTCATTTTTAATTTCATATAATCCCACTTGTTAATTCTTGCAAATTTTTCCTGAGCTATCAGAGCCCTTCTCAAAAAGTCCTTGACTATGCTGATTTCTTGAAGCATTTTCCCCTAGCAGTTTTAGTTTGAGGTCTTAAATTAAGGTCTCCACTATATTTTGATTGATTTTTGTAGAGTGAGAGATACAAATCTACTTTCATTCTTCTACATGTGGATAACAAGTTTACCCAGGATCATTTTTTGAAGAGGTTATATTTTTGTTTAAAATTAAAAAGTGGTTTATTTCTGAGTCTTTTGTTCTGGTCTACTTGTTTGTGGGCACCATGGTTACTGTACCTTTGCTGTGTAGTTTGTAATCTGGTGTTCTACTCTGATATTAATTCCATTGTTCTTTCAGATTAGTGTTGTTTTGGCTACTTGGCATCTTTTTGTATCCTCATGAACTGTAGGATTATTGGGATGTCACTGGACTAGTAATGGAGATTGCTTTGAAAGTGTAGACCACTTTCAGTGATGTAGCCATTTCACAATACTAATGCAGCCAATTAAAGAGTGTTGGAAGTCATCAGATTTTCTAGTGTCTTCTTTAATGTATATTCTCAGTGTCTTAAAGTAGTAGAGGTCCTTCTGCTTCTAGGTTGAGTTCATTCCTGAACATTTTTTTTTCTTGAAGCTTAAGAGCACTGACAGCTCATCCTGAGGTCAGGCTCAGCATCCGCATGGTAGCTGACATTGTAACTCAGTCTTTTCTGGCCTCTAGGGGCACTACATTCACATGAAACACATTCATATATTCAGGCAAAACTACTCAACCCATAGAGGGCTAGACCCTCTCACATACATCATTAATCAAGAAAATGCACCACAGGTTTGTCCACCTACAAAGCAGTTGTTGGCATTTTCTCATTTGAGGCTCCTACTAGCTTATGTCAACTTGACAGAAAAACCTTACCAGAACAGTAACCCAGCCTGGCCTTGAATACCTGGTAACTCCTATCTCTACTTCCCAAGAGCTATAATTATAACTGCGTATCACCACACCTATCTATAGTGTGTTATTTTTAATCCAATTAGTCTACATCTTTCAACTTAAAAATGTAGACCATTACACTTATTTTTCTGGTTGGTTGTATTTTTTGTTCCTTTCTTTCTCTCTGGTTTGTATCACGATTTAGCTGAGCTGTCGTGTCAATTCCTACCTCAGTGTTATTCCTTTCTCCTCTATGTTTAGCAACCGTTTAAGTATCTTCTGATTGCACAGAACACATGAAACTCAAGACGGATGACCAAAATGCGAATGCTTCATTCCTTCTTTAAAAGGGGAACAAGAATACCCTTGGCAGGGAATAGGGAGGCAAAGTGTAGAACAGAGGCAGAAGGAACACCCATTCATAGCCTGCCCCACGTGTGGCCCATACATATACAGCCACCCAATTAGACAAGATGGATGGAGCAAAGAAGTGCAGGCTGACAGGAACCGGATATAGATCTCTCCTGAGAGACACAGCCATAATATAGCAAATACATAAGCAAATGCCAGCAGCAAATCACTGAACTGAGAACAGGACCCCCGTTGAAGGAATCAGAGAAAGGACTGAAAGAACTTGAAGGGGCTCGAGACCTCATATGAACAACAAGGCCAAGCAACCGAGCTTCCAGGGACTAAGCCACTACCCAAAGACTATACAACTATCCTGGGCTCCAACCGCATAGGTAGCAATGAATATCCTAGTTAGAGCACCAGTGGAAGGGGAAGCCCTTGGTCCTGCCAAGACTGAACCCCCAGTGAATGTAATTGTTGGGGGTAGAGGGGTAATGGCGGGAGGATGGGGATGGGAACACCCATATATAAGGGGATGTTGGCCCAGAAACTGGGAAGGGGAATAACAATCGAAATGTAAATAAGAAATACCCAAGTTAATAAAGATGGAGAAAAAAAAAGTATCTTCTGATTATCATGAATTGCTTTCATTTATTACTTTTCTTGAAACAGTATTATTTTTCTATGAACTTTAAAAGATAATATCGTCAGATATAGCAATCTCAGCAATTTTTATTTTCATGGATTAAAACATATCATTTTATTCCTTTTTTATTTTTAGAGTGTGTGTTACTAGATCTAATATTATGCTGAAGAGTTTGCCTTTATAAAGAAATTAAAGTTTTTCTCAATAAATTTGCTCTTTTTACATGTAAGACAGTGCCTCACTATGCAGAGCACAGACTAGCCTCAAACTCAAAGCCTCCCTGAAGGCTGAAATTACAGAAGTAAGCTGCCATTCTCAGATCCTTACAGCTTTTAATATTGCTTCTGGATAGCTTTCCCATCTTACTATGTTTCACAGAGAGTTTCTTTTCTAGGCAAATCTAAAGTTGTAATGCCTCTTATGATCGGTTGTCCCCTTCTTTCTCAAATCCTGATCCTATGCACACAGTGGCCCTACCCAGGGCTTCACCTTATCCTCTGATGCTGGTGGCCAATGTTCCAAATGTAGAATATCAGATAGAGGAATGATTTAAATCAAGATATCAATTGCCATTTCAGATGAGTTTCTCCTCCTTTGTTTTATGAATCTCTTCCAAGTTACTTTGCAGGGTCGATGGTGGCAGAGAATGGAGTAAGATGAGAAGCAGATATAATAATGGAGCCAATAGCAGCAAACTTGACATAATATCTAATGACTGGCTCTCACATTAACTTGATATGGGACCATGGGGAAAGACCATGTCTAAAGCTTCAGTTTCCTTTCCTGTGTGTCAAGGATAATAGCAACTCCAGAGAGGTTCACTATGAAAGTGATTGCTAGAGACATACCACAAAGTTACCCAACATTTGATAGACTCACAATAAAATTCCCAGAAAATTCTATAGCTAGAAAGATTTACCCCAACCTTCTTGTTTCATAAATAATGAAATGGGCTCAGGGAGGCATAGTTTCCAATTTAGCCCACCTAGACCGTCCAGAGCTAAGAAAGGATGTTGTTGTGATTTATCAAAAGGTAAAGTGTATCAAAACCCAGAAAAGAATATGTCTTCTATGAGCAGGTTTGGATAGTGAGACTCTCAAGGATATCTATATTTGGGAGTGCATGCATGTGCATGAACATGTGTGCGTGCACACACACACACCCTCTGCAAAGCAACATAAATTGGGATTATATTGCCTAATCCAGTACAGCCAATCCTAGAATTTTAGACTACTTGTGCTTTCTGGAATATATTTACCCAATTCTGTCAACTTACTAAAACATGTTTAAGCTTTCCAAAATTTTTCTATTATAAAACTTATACTTCTCTCATCCCATTGCTTCTGGTTTCCTAACAATCTATATAACAATGGACAGGATAGAAAGAATAAAATTCGTCAGTGGGCAACAATAAGATGTCTTCATGGGTTCCTGCTACCAAGCCTGATGACCTAAGTTCAAGCCCCAAACCCATGGAATTAAAGAGGAAGTCAATTCCCAAAATCTGTCCTCTGACATACACACACAGACTTTGGTGCACATACTTGCACATGTGTAATACTTACATGCATGTGAACACACACACACACACACACACACACACACACACTAAATAAGTATTCTAAAAAAAATTAAATTCTCAGCAGTATAAATAGTTATAAAGCCAGAAAATAATATATAGCAAATGGTTCACTGGAAATTAACAATAGAAATTTCTAGAACAAATCATTGTAATTTACCAATGTTTCTCCTAATGCCCAGAAAGGAATATTGAGAATGTTGTTGGTAAAAAACAAAACAAACCCTCATTCATTTGCTTCTAATTGACGTTTAAAAATTTTTTAGTTTGGGGGTCACATAGATAGACAATGCATTTTTAATCTCTTGCTAGCCTTGCTGTAGATAGTGCCTTTGTTGTGTGGGTTATGATGACAGCAGTTGCCTGAGTTACTTTTCAGGGACTTGAAGTCCCCTGTGGATAAAATATTGACTTCTTACTGAAAACTGAAGACCTCCAATCAGGCAAGATGAAAAGATTTAAATTCTGTCTTCATATTGTATATATTTCCTTTGAAGCTTTAACTTGGGGCTAAAGATATCTACCAACTACCATGACAGGTAAATCAGACCATAAGAGACAGAAAAGAAGGCTCATTGCAGTTTATGAAAGATACTTGCAATTTCCCAGAAAAAGAAATAAATACCTATCTCCATTGTTAGCCCTCTTCTTCCTCGCCATTCATATTCTACAGCAGTAGCTTTCAACAGATGGAGAGGCAGGCTAAGTGGTGAGCAGACCAAGGTTTCCAGTTCTCCATTCTTTACCCATCAATCTGTCCCTTTGGTCACACTGGCTTTACCACGCAGCAGCAGCAGACTGGAACACTTTCCTTAAGCCTCTCAGAAGTTGGGGATTGTTAAAAAGACAAACTGGTCCCCATGCTCTGAAGAAGCACTCAAGGAAGGCGAACAACTGGATATAGGTCCTCTTGGAAGGAAGAGGCAAATGCAATCCAAGGAAGCCAGAAAGGAAAGCTTCTATAAACCAGATGGGAACTATATACCTTAAAGGTTGGAGACATGGAAGTAAAGAGACTGTGGTCATCTAAATCAGAGGTGGGTTCCATTCATTTGTTTGACCCACTTACTTAGCAACTAATCCTTATTAATACTAAGTAGTTACAAGCCACGAGCCTTCACCATAGAAACTATATCCTATGTGCAAGTCCTGCCTGCAGAGAGATTATAGTCTAGTAAAAGAGACAGAGAATAGTTAAATAATAATACATATAAACACTTGGTGAAATTCAGGGAAGGAGAGATGACTATAGAGGTGACTCACTCAGGCCTCAAGAATGGTCATTCTTCATGGATGTGCCCATCTTCTGAGATGTATGTAACTTGTAGGTGAACCCCTTTCCCCAATATCTTAGTCCTAAACTAATCTCTCCTGTCAATGACTTTTCCAGATTGCCCTCTGACATCTTCTACAAAAAATACTTGGGAGTTAGCAAGCCTTGGTAGCCCATGTCCAATCTCAGGTGAGATTCAGTGTAAGTCTCAACATTTGCCTTAAGGCATAAACTTTGCAATTCAGTTTACCCTCCAGGCTCCCTTGCAGATCAACCAGAAGCCAGGTTCACCTGAAACCATACTCCAGTGTGGCTCTCTACCTTTATCAGTTTACTGACTGTAGTCTTGTTAATCAATTCTGAACACACTCACTCCCCACCTCTATATCTACTTTTAGCTAATGTTGTCTAAGGCAATAAGATTCTTAAAGTGTCTTGCCTGAGAAAAATTGCAGGTGTGGCTTCTGTGTCACATGTATGTCAGGAGGTGGCAGAGAGGGGAGACACTATGTCTATGCTCAGTGCTCTGGCCTATGAACATCTGAATGATTAGAAGCCTAGCATTCTCTGAAAGAAATCAAGCCTGAGACAACCACCAGTCCAATGCCAGGCAGGCCCAGAATCCCTAGCAAGAGTGAGCTCGAGACAGCCACCTGACTGGCACTATGGGAACAAGACAAGTAGCTAGTCTAAGATGAGCACCAGTCTAGTCTGGCATTGTGCAGGCCTGGGGGCTAGGAGAAAGACCAAGTCCAAGATGACCCCTGCCCAGAGCCATAATGCATGAGTGGGACAGAGCACTCCTAAGACCACTCCTGAGATGACCCCAGACACTCAGAGACTCTGAGTGTCAAGTAAGTGGTGGAAAAATGGAAAAGAAAAAGAAACAGAAGGCTGCGTGGACAAAGGGAGGCAGAACTGGAGACTTCAGGGTAGTAAGGAACAGCCTGATATGATGGTGATGCCACCCGGAACCATGTCTGGGTTCCTGGCCCTGCAGCAGCAGGGTCCTGCTACCACCAAAGGCCAGGTGATGTCTATAGTCTGTGGTGGTGTCCAGGACCATGTTGATGTCAGAGCTGTGCAAAACTGGCCCACCCTTCATGTGGTCCTCATATAAGAACTGGCCCTGGAAGCATGAGAACAGGAGAGCTGTCCCTGCCCTTCACCTGCTGCAGCACTTGGAGAAGCAGGCTCTGCACCTCACCTTAGCATCACAATGGAGCTAGCTCCATTGCCACAGGTGAGCCAGCCCCCAGGGCATAAATGTGTGAGAGCCAGCCCTGCATTTGTCTGCTATATGGTGTCACAAGCAACACGGAGCTCTCCTCCCCTTCCATTTTACCCTCATGGCAGCTTGGGATCATGAGAGTGGAAGACCTGCCCCTTCCTTTCATCTGCTCCAACACTCAGGAGAGCTGACCCCGATGGAAGGAGCATGAGTAAGCCATCCCTGAGGGTGTAAGCATGGGGGGGGGTGGCCTACAACTTGTCTGCCATTTGGAAGCATGGACAAAGAAGAGATGCCCTCCCCATCTTTGTGCCTTGCTACCTATAGATAGTGGAAGAGTTAGCCCTGGAGTCATGAGAACAAGAAAGCTTTCCCTGCCCTTTTACCAGCTGCAGCACTCAGGAGAGCAGGACCTACTGTCTGCTGATCCTAGTTTAGGATTGATCCTAGTTGGGGATATTGCTATTCCCAAGGGCATGAGAGTGGGAGAGCTGGTGGGCTGACCAATCCAGATACTTCTTAGGCCCAGATCCAGAGCTTTGAATTGGCCCACTCCAACATCTGCCCCCATTGATGAACTGCTGGAGTGCATGAAGGGGACAGTTCTACAGATCCAAAACAATAGAATCTCCATGATACAGGACAACAACAAGATAGCAGAGAGGAGTTCCAGTGAGGTTTCAATATTATAGTGTAGCAAAAGCCAGAGGCCTCGTACCAGGCCAACAAATCATTACCATGAACGTTTGTAAGCCAAGAAATGAAGCAAAGGGATATACTGTGGGACACAATGTGATACACTACAGTTTCCACAAGGAATTTATTTCCCTCTGTTGTGGAGGATGTGGCAAGGATAAGGTGTGGGTGGGAGGGGAGGGAGAGATGAGTGAGATTGGATGAAGTGAAATTCACAAAGAATCAATAAAAAGTTTTTTAAATAAAAAATTCTGAAAGTACATGATTGGGATAATTGAACAAAGCTTCCAAACAATCAAGAAAATTGTTTGGAAGACAAGGAGACAGGCTTCCAGACAGAGGAAAGGCATGTGGCTTCTTGGATTGCCTGAAAGAAAGTTTGTATACATGAAACTGCATACGAAGAGGGAAGCTGGTGTGATATAAGAAAACAAGATGGGCTCAACATCAGTGTACAGACCAATGTAATTCTGGCACTCAGAGAAATGGAGGCAAAGGAATCTTGACTTCATTCAAGGGCAGTCTAGGCTACATGTTATGACACCATTTCAAAAAGGAAGGTCTCAATGCTGCTCTTTCTAAAATAACAGAGTACTAGACAGTGAAGTGACTCTGCCTAGATTCAAGTCTTACCTCTATTACTACACAGGATATGAACTATTTTTAGGCAACCTCCTGAATATCTATTTCCTATGGGTAAAATGGGAATAACAGCAATATCTTCTTTTAGACTAATAATTAAATGACTTAATTGGAAAACACTTGAAGCAGATGACAGTAATTTCAGCATGTTATTAGTATTGTTATCAGTATTTGTTTTATATATATTCTGTAAGTATGATATATGGGATTTATTGTAATGATTTACAGGATACGGTCCGGATATTCAAACAATGATGGCTATAAACAGAAAGTACAAGAATCTGGATTAGAAGTGGATTTTCCTCCTTCAAAGTTAAGCAAAAATCCCTCACTGGTGTGCCCTCCATTTATGGATTTTACTTAATTCCAGATGTTTTCAAGTTGACAACAAGAACAGCCATCACAGTCTTCATATTTCAAATGTTCATTTATAAGTAAGGACTGTAGCTTATTATAGACCTAGGAGTCAAATAGTACCCAAATAAAATGGTAATCCTTAGCAAATCTATGGACAGTCAGAAAATGTGGTCTCTGGGAAGTCATTTCTAATTGGAGGCCTTCAGTGTCAACTAAAGAGAATCACAGGTATGAGACCTAACTTACAGATCCAAATCTACCAGTGACATTGCCCTTGAAACTCTGAGAGAACTCAGTCCATCATGCTGCAGAGATAAAATAGTTTTCATGTCAAGCTCTGTAGTAATTGGGAAAGAGTTACACAGGAGGCCCAAGCCCAAGTTCCTCACAGTCTCATTGCTAAGAGGATGGGAAGAAAACAAGACTCACAGGCTCACAGGCCAACAAGAAGGACAAGCTTCAGTCAGAGACAGAAAGACCAACAAACAACAGAGATAACAAGATGGCAAAAGGCAAGCATAAGAACCTAAGCAACAGAAACCAAGGCCACTTGGCAACTTCAGAACCCAGTTCCCCTACCACAGTAAGTCTTAGATACCCCAAAACACCAGAAAAGCAAGATTCAGGTTTAAAAATCACATCTCAGGGGTTGGGGATTTAGCTCAGTGGTAGAGCGCTTGCTTAGGAAGCGCAAGGCCCTGGGTTCGGTCCCCAGCTCCGAAAAAAAAGAACCAAAAAAAAAAAAAAATCACATGTGATGATGATGATGATAGAAGACTTTAAGAGGGAAATAAATAATTCCCTTCAAGAAATACAAGACAACACAGGTAAACACGGAAAGCCCTTAAAGAGGAATCACAAAAATTCCTTAACGAATTATAGAAAAACACAAACAAACAGGTGAAGGAATTGAACAAAACCATGTAAGATCTAAAAATGGAAATAGAAACAATAAAGAAATCACAAAGGGAGACAACCTTGGAGATAAAAAATCCTAGGAAAGAGATCAGGAGTCATAGACGCAAGCATCACCAACAAAATATAAGAGGTACAAGAGAGAATCTTAGGTGCAGAAGATACCAAAGAAAACATTGACACAACCATCAAAGAAAATGCAAAACAAAAAAGATCCAGTAAGCATTCACGAAATTCAAGACACAATGAAAAGATCAAACCTAAGGATAATAGGTATAGAAGAGAATGAAGATTCCCAACAGAAAGGGCCAATAATTATCTTCAACAAAATTATACAAGAAAACTTCCCTAACCTAAATAAAGAGATGCCCATATAAACATTCAAGAAGTCTACAGAACTCCAAATAGATTGGACCAGAAAAGAAATTTTTCCTGTCACATAATAGTCAAAACACCAAATGCACAAAACAAAGAAAGAATATTGAAAGCAGTAAGGAAAAAAGGTCAAGTAACAAATAAAGGCAGACCTATCAGAATTATACAAGACTTCACACCAGAGACTATGAAAGCCAGAAGATCCTGGACAGATGGCATACAGACAGTAAGAAAACACAGATGCCAGCCCAGTCTACTATATCCAGCAAAACTCTCAATTAACATACATGGAGAAACCACAATATTCCATGACAAAACCAAATTTACACATTATATTTCCACAAACCCAGCCCTACAAAGGATAATAGATGGAAAACCAACACAAGGAAGGGTAATTACACCCTAGAAAAGCAAGAAAGTAATCTTGCGACAAACCCAAAAGAAGAAAGCCACACAAACATAATTCCACCTCTAACAACAAAAATTATAAAAAACAACAATCACTATTCCTTAATATCTCTTAATATCAATGGACTCAATTCCCGAATAAAAAGACATAGATTAACAGACTGGATATGGAAAGAGGACCCAGCATTTTACTGCATACAGAAAACACACCTCAGTGACATAAACAGACACTACCTCAGTATAGAAGGCTGGAAAAAAATTTCCAAGCAAATGGTCCCAAGAAACAAGATGGAGTAGCCACTCTAATATCAAATACAATCAATTTTCAACCAAACGTTGTCAAAAAAAGATAAGGAAGAACACTTCATATTCATCAAAGGAAAAATCCACCTTAATATTTATGCTCCAAATGTAAGGGCACTTACATTCATAAAAGAAACCTTACTAACTCTCAAAACACACATTGCACCTTACACGATAATACTGGGAGACTTCAACACCTCAATCTCAACAATGGACAGATTGAAAAAAAGAAACTGAAAAGAGACACAGTGAAACAAACAGAGGTTATGAACCAAATGGATTTAACAGATATCTATAGAACATTTCATTCTAAAACAAAAGAATGTATCTTCTTCTCAGCACCTCATGAGACCTTCTACAAAACTGAATATAATCATTCAAAAAAGAGGTCTAAACATATACAATGTTCCTATCAGATCACCAGGGAGTAAAGATGATCTTAAAAACAACAAAAGCAAGAGAAAGCCCACATACACAAGAAAGCTGAACCACACTCTACTCAATGATAACTTGGTCAAGGAAGAAATAAAGAAAGAAATTACTCACACCCGCGGATCCTGGCCCGCAGCAGCTCTCTGCTCCCAGAACCCGTGGGAGAGATACCTTACCGCCTGGTCAGGTGGGCACTCCTGAGGCTGCAGAGCAGAAGAGACCACCAACACTGCCCACCCCTGCCCACATCCCTGGCCCAAGAGGAAACTGTATAAGGCCTCTGGGCTCCCGTGGGAGAGGGCCCAGGTGAGGCAGGAGCCCTGCCTGAGACACCGCCGGAACCTGAAGGAAACAGACCGGATAAACAGTTCTCTGCACCCAAATCCCGTGGGAGGGAGAGCTAAACCTTCAGAGAGGCAGACACGCCTGCGAAACCAGAAGAGACTGCTCTCACACACATTGCTGATTCCAGAGGAAAAACACCGGAGGCCATCTGGAACCCTGGTGCACGGAGGCTCCCCGAAGAGGCGGCGAGATCTTCCCGGGTTGCTGCCACATGAGAGCCCGTGGGCAGCACCCCAGAGCGAACTCAAACCTCGGGACCACAGGTAAGACCAACTTTTCTGCTGCAAGTGACCTGCCTGGTGAACTCAAGACACAGGCCCACAGGAACAGCTGAAGACCTGTAGAGGGACAAAACTACACACACGAAAGCAGAACACTCTGTCCCCATAACTGGCTGAAAGAAAACAGTAAAACAGGTCTACAGCACTCCTGACACACAGGCTTATAGGACAGTCTAGCCACTGTCAGAATTAGCAGAACAAAGTAACACTAGAGATAATCTGATGGCGAGAGGCAAGCGCAGGAACACAAGCAACAGAAACCAAGACTACATGGCATCATCGGAGCCCAATTCTCCCACCAAAACAAACATGGAATATCCAAACACACCAGAAAAGCAAGATCTAGTTTCAAAATCAGATTTGATCATGATGCTGGAGGACTTCAAGAAAGACGTGAAGAACTCCCTTAGAGAACAAGTAGAAGCCTACAGAGAGGAATCGCAAAAATCCCTGAAAGAATTCCAGGAAAACACAAACAAACAGTTGAAGGAATTAAAAATGGAAATAGAAGCAATCAAGAAAGAACACATGGAAATAACCCTGGATATAGAAAACCAAAAGAAGAGACAAGGAGCTGTAGATACAAGCTTCACCAACAGAATACAAAGAGATGGAAGAGAGAATCTCAGGAGCAGAAGATTCCATAGAAATCATTGACTCAACTGTCAAAGATAATGTAAAGCGGAAAAGCTACTGGTCCAAAACATACAGGAAATCCAGGACTCAATGAGAAGATCAAACCTAAGGATAATAGGTATAGAAGAGAGTGAAGACTCCCAGCTCAAAGGACCAGTAAATATCTTCAACAAAATCATAGAAGAAAAAAAACTTCCCTAACCTAAAAAAAGAGAGATACCCATAAGCATACAAGAAGCCTACAGAACTCCAAATAGATTGGACCAGAAAAGAAACACCTCCCATCACATAATAGTCAAAACACTAAACGCTCAAAATAAAGAAAGAATATTAAAAGCAGTAAGAGAAAAAGGTCAAGTAACATATAAAGGCAGACCTATCAGAATCACACCTGACTTCTCGCCAGAAACTATGAAGGCCAGAAGATCCTGGACTGATGTCATACAGACCCTAAGAGAACACAAATGCCAGCCCAGGCTACTGTATCCTGCAAAACTCTCAATTAACATAGATGGAGAAACCAAGATATTCCACGACAAAACCAAATTTACACAATATCTTTCTACAAATCCAGCACTACAAAGGATAATAAATGGTAAAGCCCAACATAAGGAGGCAAGCTATACCCAAGAAGAGGCAAGAATCTAATCGTCTTGGCAACAAAACAAAGACAAGAAGAGCACAAAAACACAACCTCACATCCAAATATGAATATAACAGGAAGCAATAATCACTATTCCTTAATATCTCTCAACATCAATGGCCTCAACTCCCAATAAAAAGACATAGATTAACAAACTGGATACAAAACGAGGACCCTGCATTCTGCTGCCTACAGGAAACACACCTCAGAGACAAAGACAGACACTACCTCAGAGTGAAAGGCTGGAAAACAACTTTCCAAGCAAATGGTCAGAAGAAGAAAGCTGGAGTAGCCATTCTAATAACAAATAAAATCAATTTTCAACTAAAAGTCATCAAAAAAGATAAGGAAGGACACTTCATATTCATCAAAGGAAAAATCCACCAAGATGAACTCTCAATCCTAAATATCTATGCCACAAATACAAGGGCACCTACATACGTAAAAGAAACCTTACTAAAGCTCAAAACACACATTGCACCTCACAAAATAATAGTAGGAGATTTCAACACCCCACTCTCATCAATGGACAGATCATGGAAACAGAAATTAAACAGAGACGTAGACAGACTAAGAGAAGTCATGAGCCAAATGGACTTAACGGATATTTATAGAACGTTCTACCCTAAAGCAAAAGGATATACCTTCTTCTCAGCTCCTCATGGTACTTTCTCCAAAATTGACCATATAATTGGTCAAAAAACAGGCCTCAACAGATACAGAAAGATAGAAATAATCCCATGCGTGCATCGGACCACCACGCCCAAAGCTGGTCTTCAATAACAATAAGGAAGAATGCCCACATATAATGCGGGAAACTGAACAATGCTCTACTCAATGATAACCTGGTCAAGGAAGAAATAAAGAAAGAAATTAAAAACTTTTTAGAATTTAATGAAAATGAAGGTACAACATACCCAAACTTATGGGACACAATGAAAGCTGTGCTAAGAGGAAAACTCATAGCGCTTGAGTGCCTGCAGAAAGAAACAGGAAAGAGCATATGTTAGCAGCTTGACAGCACACCTAAAAGCTCTAGAACAAAAAGAAGCAAATACACCCAGGAAGAGTAGAAGGCAGGAAATAATCAAACTCAGAGCTGAAATCAACCAAGTAGAAACAAAAAGGACCATAGAAAGAATCAACAGAACCAAAAGTTGGTTCTTTGAGAAAATCAACAAGATAGATAAACCCCTAGCCAGACTAACGAGAGGACACAGAGAGGGTGTCCAAATTAACAAAATCAGAAATGAAAAGGGAGACATAACTACAGATTCAGAGGAAATTCAAAAAATCATCAGATCTTACTATAAAAGCCTATATTCAACAAAACTTGAAAATCTACAGGAAATGGATAATTTCCTAGACAGATACCAGGCACCAAAGTTAAATCAGAACAGATAAACCAGTTAAACAACCCCATAACTCCTAAGGAAATAGAAGCAGTCATTAAAGGTCTCCCAACCAAAAAAGAGCCCAGGTCCAGACGGTTTAGTGCAGAATTCTATCAGACCTTCATAGAAGACCTCATACCAATATTATCCAAACTATTCCACAAAATTGAAACAGATGGAGCGCTACCGAATTCCTTCTATGAAGCCACAATTACTCTTATACCTAAACCACACAAAGACCCAACAAAGAAAGAGAACTTCAGACCAATTTCCCTTATGAACATTGACGCGAAAATACTCAACAAAATTCTGGCAAACCGAATCCAAGAGCACATCAAAACAATCATCCACCATGATCAAGTAGGCTTCATCCCAGGCATGCAGGGATGGTTTAATATACGGAAAACCATCAACGTGATCCATTATATAAACAAACTGAAAGAACAAAACCACATGATCATTTCATTAGATGCTGAGAAAGCATTTGACAAAATTCAACACCCCTTCATGATAAAAGTCCTGGAAAGAATAGGAATACAAGGCCCATACCTAAACATAATAAAAAGCCATATACAGCAAACCAGTTGCTAACATTAAACTAAATGGAGAGAAACTTGAAGCAATCCCACTAAAATCAGGGACTAGACAAGGCTGCCCACTCTCTCCCTACTTATTCAATATAGTTCTTGAAGTTCTAGCCAGAGCAATCAGACAACAAAAGGAGATCAAGGGATACAGATCGAAAAGAAGAAGTCAAAATATCACTATTTGCAGATGATATGATAGTATATTTAAGTGATCCCAAAAATTCCACCAGAGAACTACTAAAGCTGATAAACAACTTCAGCAAAGTGGCTGGGTATAAAATTAACTCAAATAAATCAGTAGCCTTCCTCTACACAAAAGAGAAACAAGCCGAGAAAGAAATTAGGGAAACGACACCCTTCATAATAGACCCAAATAATATAAAATACCTCGGTGTGACTTTAACCAAGCAAGTAAAAGATCTGTACAATAAGAACTTCAAGACACTGAAGAAAGAAATTGAAGAAGACCTCAGAAGGTGGAAAGATCTCCCATGCTCATGGATTGGCAGGATTAATATAGTAAAATGGCCATTTTACAAAAGCGATCTACAGATTCAATGCAATCCCCATCAAAATACCAATCCAATTCTTCAAAGAGTTAGACAGAACAATCTGCAAATTCATCTGGAATAACAAAAAACCCAGGATAGCTAAAACTATCCTCAACAATAAAAGGACTTCAGGGGGAATCACTATCCCTGAACTCAAGCAGTATTACAGAGCAATAGTGATAAAAACTGCATGGTATTGGTACAGAGACAGACAGATAGACCAATGGAACAGAATTGAAGACCCAGAAATGAACCCACACACCTATGGTCACTTGATTTTTGACAAAGGAGCCAAATCCATCCAATGGAAAAAAGATAGCATTTTCAGCAAATGGTGCTGGTTCAACTGGAGGTCAACATGTATAAGAATGCAGATCGATCCATGCTTATCACCCTGTACAAAGCTTAAGTCCAAGTGGATCAAGGACCTCCACATCAAACCAGACACACTCAAACTAATAGAAGAAAAACTAGGGAAGCATCTGGAACACATGGGCACTGGAAAAATTTCCTGAACAAAACACCAATGGCGATGCTCTAAGATCAAGAATCGACAAATGGGATCTCCTTAAAAACTGCAAAGCTTCTGTAAGGCAAAGGACACTGTGGTTAGGACAAAATTGGCAACCAACAGATTGGGAAAAGATCTTTACCAATCCTACAACAGATAGAGGCCTTATATCCAAAATATACAAAGAACTCAAAAAAAGTTAGACCAAGAGGGAGACAAATAACCCTATTAAAAATGGGGTTCAGAGCTAAACAAAGAATTCACAGCTGAGGAATGCCGAATGGCTGAGAAACACCTAAAGAAATGTTCAACATCTTTTAGTCATCAGGGAAATGCAAATCAAAACAACCCTGAGATTTCACCTCACACCAGTGAGAATGGCTAAGATCAAAACTCAGGTGACAGCAAATGCTGGCGAGGATGTGGAGAAAGAGGAACACTCCTCCATTGTTGGTGGGATTGCAGACTGGTACAACCATTCTGGAAATCAGTCTGGAGGTTCCTCAGAAAATTGGACATTAAACTGCCTGAGGATCCAGCTATCCTCTCTTGGGCATATACCCAAAAGATGCCCCAACATATAAAAAAAGACACGTGCTCCACTATGTTCATCGCAGCCTTATTTATAATAGCCAGAAGCTGGAAAGAACCCAGATGCCCTTCAACAGAGGAATGGATACAGAAAATGTGGTATATCTACACAATGGAATATTACTCAGCTATCAAAAACAACGAGTTTATGAAATTTGTAGGCAAATGGTTGGAACTGGAAAATATCATCCTGAGTGAGCTAACCCAATCACAGAAAGACATACATGGTATGCACTCATTGATAAGTGGCTATTAGCCCAAATGCCTGAATTACCCTAGATGTCTAGAACAAATGAAACTCAAGACGGAGGATCAAAATGTGAATGCTTCACTCCTTCTTTAAAAGGGGAACAAGAATACCCTTGGCAGGGAAGAGAGAGGCAAAGATTAAAACAGAGACTGAAGGAACATCCATTCAGAGCCTGCCCCACATGTGGCCCATATATATACAGCCACCCAATTAGACAAGATGGATGAAGCAAAGAAGTGCAGAAGTGTAGATCGCTCCTGAGAGACACAGCCAGAATACAGCAAATACAGAGGCGAATGTCAGCAGCAAACCTCTGAACTGAGAATAGGACCCCCGTTGAAGGAATCAGAGAAAGAACTGGAAGAGCTTGAAGGGGCTCGAGACCCTATATGTACAACAATGACAAGCCACCAGAGCTTCCAGGGACTAAGCCACTACCTAAAGACTATACATGGACTGACCCTGGACTCTGACCTCATAGGTAGCAATGAATATCCTAGTAAGAGCACCAGTGGAAGGGGAAGCCCTGGGTCCTGCTAATACTGAACCCCAGTGAACTAGACTGTTGCGGGGCAGCAATGGGGGGAGGGTCGGAGGAACACCCATAAGGAAGGGGGAGGGGGAGGGGATGTTTGCCCGAAACCGGAAAGGGAATAATACTCAAATGTATATAAGAAATATTCAAGTTAATAAAAAAAAAACTCAAAAAAAAAAAAAAAAGAAAAGAGATTTCAAAAAAAAAAAAGAAAGAAATTAAAGACTTTTAGAATTTAATGAAAATAAAGGCACAACATACCTAAACTGATAGGATACTATGAAAGCACTGCTAAGAGCAAAACTCATAGTTCTGAGTGCCTCCAAAAAGAAACTGAAGAGAGCATACACTAACTGCTTGACAACATACCAGAAAACCCTAGAATAAAAAGAAGCAAATATACCCAAAAGGAGTAGAAGGCAGGAAATAATCAAACTCAGGACTGAAGTCAACCAAGTAAAAACAAAAAGAACTGTACAAAGAATCAACAAAACCAGGAGCTGGTTCTTTGACAAAATCAACAAGATAGATAAACCCTTAGCCAGACTAACAAGAGGGCACAGAGACAGTATTCGAATTAACTAAATCAGAAATGAAAAGGGAGATATAACAACAGAAATTAATTTTCTAAATTTAAAAAAATCATCAGATCCTACTAAAAAAGCCTATATTCAACAAAACTGGAAAATCTGGGTGAAATGAACAATTTTCTAGACAGATACCAGGTATTAAGGTTAAATTGGGATCAGATAAACCATCTAAAGAGTCCCATAACCCATAAAGAAATAGAAGCAGTCATTAAAATTCTCCCAACCAAAAAGAATTCAGAACCAGATGGGTTTAGTGCAGGATTTTATCAGACCTTCAAATAGGTACAATACCGTCCAAACTATTCCACAAAATAGAAACAGAAGGAACACTACCCAATTCGTTCTATGAAGCCACATTTGTACTTATACCTAAACCACACAAAGACACAACAAGGAAAGAGAACTTCAGACCTATTTTCCTGATGAATATCAATGGCAAAATACTCAATAAAATTTCCAAAACCAAATCCAAGAACACATCAAAATGATCATTCACCATGATCAAGTAGTCTTCATCCCAGAGATGCAAGGATGGTTCAATATTTTGGAAATCCAACAAACTCAAAGAAAAAACACATAGTCATTTCAATAGATGTTGAGAATGCAATTAAAACAATTCAACAGCCCTTCATGATAAATGTCTTGGAAAGATCAGGAATTCAAGTCCCATACCCAAACATAGTAAAAGCAATATACAGCAAACCAATACCCAACATCAAACTAAATGGAGAGAAACTTGAAGCAATCCCACTAAAATCAGACTGCCCACTCTCTCCCTATCTAGTCAATATACTACTTGAAATCCTAGCCAGAGCAATTAGACAACAAAAGGTGGTCAAAGGGATATAAATTGGAAAGGTAGAAGTCAAAATATCATTATTTGCAGACAATATGAAGTAAAATTAAATGGCCTCAAAAATTCCATCAGAAAACTCCTAATCCTGATAAACAACTTTAGCAAAGTGGCTGGATATAAAATTAACTCAAACAAATCAGTAGCTTTCCTCTACTCAAAGGATAAACAGACTGAGAAAGAAATTATGGAAACGGCACCCTTCACAATAGTCACAAATAATATAAAATACCTTGGTGTGACTCTAACCAAGCAAGTGAAATATCTATATGACAAGAACTTCAAGTCTCTGAAGAAAGAAACTGAAGAAGATCTCAGAAGATGGAAAGATCCCCCATGCTCATGGATTGGCAGGATTAATATAGCAAAAATGGCCATTGGTTGAAAGCCATCCACAGATTCAATGCAATCCTCATCAAAATTCTAACTCAATTCTTCACAGAGTTAGAAAGAGTAATTTGCAAACTCATTTGGAATAGCAAAAAAACAGGATAATGAAAGCTATCCTCAACAGTAAAAGAACTTCTCACAGAATCACCATCCCTTATCTCAAGCTGTATTACAAAGCAATAGTGACAAAACTACATGGTATTAGTATAGTGACAAGACCCAGAAATGAATCAACACACTTATGGTCACATGATCTTTGACAAAGGAGCTAAAACTAGTCAGTGGGGAAAAGATAGCATTTCAACAAATAGTGCTGGTTCAACTTGAGGTCACCATGTAGCATAATGTAAATTGATCCATTCTCATCTCCTTGTACAAAGCTCAAGTTCAAGTGGATCAAGGACCTCCACATAGAACCAGATATACTGAAACTAATAGAAGAGAAAGTGAGGAAGAGCCTCAAACACATGGACACTGGGAAAATTTTTCTGAACAGAACACCAATGGCTTATGCTCTAAGATCAAGAATGGACAAATGGGACCTCATAAAATTGCAAAGCTTCTGTAGGGCAAAGGACACTATCCTTAGGACAAAACAGAAACCAACAGACTGGGAAAAGATCTTTATCAATCCTACATCCAATATATCCAATATATACAAAAAGCTCAAGAAGTTAGACTCCAGAGAATCAAATAACCCTATTAAATAGTGTTCTACAGAGACTACCAAGTGGCCGAGAAGCACCTAAAGAAATGTTCAACATCCCTAATCGTCAGGGAAATGCAAATCAAAACACTGAGATTCCACCTCATACCAGTCAGAATAGCTAAGATCAAAAACTCTGGTGACAGCAGATGCTGGCTAGGATGTGGAGAAAGAGAAATACTCCTTCATTGCTGGTGAGGCTGTAAGCTTATGAAACCACTCTGGAAATCAGTCTGGTGGTTCCTCAGAAATTTGGACATAGTACTACCTAAGGACTCAGCTGGCATATACCTTGGGCATATACCCAAAGATGCTCCAACACATAGCAAGGACACATGCGCCATAACATAACATAACATAGCAGAGGAATGGATAGAGAAAATGTGGTACAAATTCACAGTGGAGTACTACTCAGTTATTAAAAACAATGACTTCATGAAATTTTTAAGCAAATGGGTGGAACTAGAAAATATCATCCTGAGTGAGGTAACCTAATTACAAAAGAACATACATGGTATGCACTCACTTATAAATGGATATTAGCCCAAAAGCTCGGCATACCCAAGATACAATGCACAGACCATAGGAAGCTCACAAAGAAGGAAGACCAAAATGTGTATGCATCAATTGTTCTTAGAAGGGGGAACAAAATACTCAGGGAAGGTACAGGGAAGGGGGACTTGGGAAGAAGAGAGGAGGTGGAGGGGGAAAGAGGGGGCAGGATCAGGTATGAGAGGAGAAGGGATGACATACAGAGGGTCAGAAATTTGAATAGAGGTGTGTAGCAATGGGGTATGAGAACTGGAGGTAGTCACCAGCATGTCCCAGAAGCCAGGAAAGCAAGAGACTCCCAGGTCCCAAGGGGGTGAGATTAGCTGAAATGCCCAGCAAAGGGGAGGGAGGACCTGTAGAGATCATATCTAGAGTAAGGCAAGGCGCCCTCTTGGGGGATGGGACCACCCACTCATCTCCAAATTCTTAACTCAGAATGGCTCCTGTATCAAGGAAATACAGTGACAAAGTATGGAGCAGAAGCTGAAGGAAAGACCATCCAGAGACTGTCCCACCTGGGGATCCACGCCATATACAGTCACCAAACCCAGACACTATTGCTGATGTTAAGAAGTGCTTGTTGACTGGAACCTGATTGACTTCTGAGAAGCTCTGCCATAGCCTGACTATTACAGAGGCAGATGCTGACAGCCAACCATTGGACTGAGCACAGGACCCCAATGGAGGAGCTAGAGAAAGGACTGAAAGAGCTGAAGGAGTTTGCAACCCCATAGTAAAACAACAATATCAACCAACCAGACCCCACCAGAGCTCCCAGGGACTGAACTACCAACCAAAGAAAATACATGGAGGGACCCTTGGCTCCAGCAGAAGATGGCATTGTTTGCCATCAATAGGAGGAGAAGCCCTTGATCCTGTGAAGGCTCGATTTCCCCATTGTAGGGGAATGCTAGGGTGGTGATGTGGGAGTGGGTGGGTAGGAAAGGGTGCACTCTCAGAGAAGCAGGGGAAGGGGATATGGGAGAGGGGGGTTCTGGAGGGGAAACTAGGAAAGGAGAAACCTGGAAATGTAAATACATAAAATATCCAAGAAAGAAAAGAAGGAAGGAAGGGAGGGAGGGAGGGATTGAGGGAAGAAGGGAGGAAGGGAAGGAGAGAGAGAGAGAGAAACAAAGACAGAAACAAAGAAAGAAAAGAAAACAAGACCTACAAATACAAGACTCACAGAGATAATGGCAGCAAGCCAGAGCCTGTACAGGTCTAAGCCAGGTGTATCCCAGTGCTGAGAAGGGAAGTCAACACAAGCATCCATCCCCCTCCCCTCTCTCCACTCAATATGACTAGCAAAGGAATAATTATTGGAGTCTCACTGGGTAAACAAACCACACTTAAGGGTGGCCCCATTCCCAGAAGTAGATAGCCAACACATCTTGGCTCCTCTTTCTTTGCCTGCTTGTTTGTCTTTTCCTGACAGATCCTATGTTCATATATTATAACTTCTGTTTTTTATGTTTTTATGAGTTTCCTGTGTATATGAATATGCATGTCTCTACATCAGTATGTATTTCCTGTAGTGGTTTTTCTTTTTTTCACATTCTTTTGTTTGTTTTATCCTATTCAGAGCAAACCGTTTGTTTTTATTTTATCTTCTTTATTTTATTATTTTTTGTCTTTTTCTTTGTTGGTATTTTAGATGTCTGTTTGTTTTTAGCAAGAGACAGCAAAAAAAGGACATGGATTTGGGTAGATAGGGAGGTGGGGAGGGTCTGGGAAGACTTGGGGGAGGGAAAGCATAATCAGAATTAATCCAAGAATATTTTTAAAAATGTTTTCTCCATTGTATAAAAACAAATACTGAAGATCAAAGAGACTAGGTGACTTGTGCAAGAGGCTATAGCTACACAACGACACGGCTCTGAACTGTCTCTAAAGAAAAACAACAATAACACGTAAACAAGTGGACAGTCTACATCAAGAAGCTACAGCTACACAATGACACAGCTCTGAACTGTCTCTAAAGAGAAATAACAATAACACATAAACATAAACAATAAACAAACATAAACAAGTGGACAAAGTCTACATCAAAGTTCCAATCAACTCACAGATAGTACAAATGGAGAATGGATGGTAGAATGTTTGGGAGACTCAAAGAGAAGTTTTTCAACAGTTTCCATGCTTTAAAAGAAAGCTGCCCACTACCAATTTCCTCTTCTTAAATCTTGCCTTTCATTACACCAACTGCTATTCACTGAGAGCCCTCACAAAATCCTAGGGAATACCAGCTGAGAGCATCCATGATGTGCCAGCCTGTGAGACTGCACAAGACCCAGGAAAAGCTGGTTAGTGGGTAGCTAAGGTATGTGGTAAGTCTTAATAAGAGAATGCATCTGTTAGTGAGGGAACTCCCAAGGAAGGAACTTGCCCCAGCTTGAAAAGGTCAACACAGCTTCAAAGGGAAGGTGATATTGAAACTAAGTACCACAAGGCTTATGTGGAGATTGCCAAATAGAGGCGAGGAAGAGAGAACCAATCCAAGCAATGGGAACAGCTTGATCAAAAGCAGGGGGGCTTGCAATTGCACAACATATCAGGGGAACCTCATTCGTAGCTGAGAATAGAACCAATTCACAGAAAGTCATGCCTGTCATGCAAAAGAGTTTGGAATCTGATCCTGAAGATGACAGGTAAGTATTAAGTGATTTTATTTTTAAATAGGAGTGATGAGATCCTATTTCTATCTTATAAAGTTCATGCCAAATAATTATTTAGAAGAAAGTACACGAAATGAGACTAGTTTAAAGCAATGGTATTCAAATAAGTGAGAAAGAATTATAGACTGGATTAATGAAACCAAGATGTAAATGTTTGAAGGATATCAATAATTCAGAAAATCAATAGTGATTCTGTGTCTATGAATTATTGGCCACAGTAAAATCAGAAATCTACTAACTTACTCATGGGAATTCTCCAGGCATAAGTAATTCAGTAATTAGGTAAATCAGAAATAATTCAGAAATTATGTGATATATCAAAGAGAAAACAATAAAAACTTACAGATTTCCAGTAAGCTGTAAAAATATCAATGAAATGAGGATTGTATAGGAAGTAGTGAGTTGAGTCAAAGCACAGAGTCAGAATGTCAACAGGACTTCTTCTCTCTTCCTCTCCTCCATTTGGCAATCTCCTCATGGGAATAGAGTTGACAGTAGGGGTGGGGAGTGAGTTAGAATTCCAGGAAAAAGAGCTGGAATGAAACTAGATTGTCAAATGGTAGCTTTCATCAAGTATGAACCCAGGAAGCACACCCAAACAGAGAAAGAGAGCAAAGCTGAGGACAGTTTTGACAAATAACAGTGCAAGGGGTTGACAGGGAAATAAAGAAGGGAAGAAAGGCTGCAAGGCAGCTCAGAAGTAAAACACTTGCCTCAGAGTCAGGGAGACTAGAGTTCAGATCTCCAGAACCAGAAGGAGTAACAAAAGTCTGAAATCCCAGCACTCCTATGGCAACATGGGCAAAAAGAGACAGGAAAATCCCTGGGAGACTCCAGGCCAGCTAGACTGGTGTACACAGCAGCAAATAAGGAATACTGTCTCAAAACAAGGTAAACAGGGAAGACTGACACATGTACACATGTACACATACACATGAATACATACGCGCACATGTATATACAAAGATTAACCAATAAGTGACTATGGGAGGGAATGTGAGAAAGTAGGTAGAATCGCAGGAGGATAAAGGAAGGAAAAATAGACCAGAGTGGACATTTATTGAATTTTGATGATATAGTCAGCTCAGCCCTCTACCCAGAATTTTAAATGTGTTTTTTTACTTAATATGCCTGGAAAACTCCCGTGTGTAAGTTATTAGATTTCTTTTTTTTTTTTTTTTTTTGGTTCATTTTTCTGAGCTGGGGACCGAACCCAGGGCCTTGTGCTTCCTAGGCAAGCACTCTACCACTGAGCTAAATCCCCAAACCCTCCGGTGTCATTCTTTTTTTTTTTTTTTTTAAGATTTTTTTTTTATTAACCTGAGTATTTCTTATTTACATTTCGAGTGTTATTCCTTTCCCGGTTTCGCAAACATCCCCTAATCCCTCCCCTCCCTTCAATATAGGTGTTCCCTCCCCATCCTCCCCACATTGCCGCCCCCCCCAACAATCTAGTTCACTGAGGGTTCAGTCTTAGCAGGACCCAGGGCTTCCCCTTCCACTGGTGCTCTTACTAGGATATTCATTGCTACCTATGAGGTCAGAGTCCAGGGTCAGTCCATGTATAGTCTTTAGGTAGTGGCTTAGTCCCTAGAAGCTCTGGTTGGTTGGCATTGTTGTACATATGGGGTCTCGAGCCCCTTCAAGCTCTTCCAGTTCTTTCTCTGATTCCTTCAACGGGGGTCCTATTCTCAGTTCAGAGGTTTGCTGCTGGCATTCGCCTCTGTATTTGCTGTATTCTGGCTGTATCTCTCAAGAGCGATCTACATCCGGCTCCTATCAGCCTGCACTTCTTTGCTTCATCCATCTTGTCTAATTGGAAGGATGTATATGTATGGGCCACATGTGGGGCAGGCTCTGAATGGGTGTTCCTTCTGTGTCTGTTTTAATCTTTGCCTCTCTATTCCCTGCCAAGGGTATTCTTGTTCCCCTTTTAAAGAAGGAGTGAAGAATTCACATTTTGATCATCCATCTTGAGTTTCATGTGTTATAGGCATCTAGGGTAATTCAAGCATTTGGGCTAATAGCCACTTATCAATGAGTGCATACCATGTGTCTTTTTCTGTGATTGGGTTACCTCACTCAGGATGATATTTTCCAGTTCCAAACATTTGCCTACGAATTTCATAAAATCATTGTTTTTGATACCTGAGTAATATTCCATTGTGTAGATGTACCACATATTCTGTATCCATGCCTCTGTTGAAGGGCATCTGGGTTCTTTCCAGCTTCTGGCTATTATAAATAAGGCTGCGATGAACACAGTGGAGCACGTGTCTTTTTTATATGTTGGGGCATTTTTTGCGTATATGCCCAAGAGAGGTATAGCTGGATCCTCAGGCAGTTCAATGTCCAGTTTTCTGAGGAACCTCCAGACTGATTTCCAGAATGGTTGTACCAGTCTGCAATCCCACCAAAAATGGAGGAGTGTTCCTCTTTCTCCGCATCCTCACCAGCATCTGCTGTCACCTGAGTTTTTGATCTTAGCCATTCCCACTGGTGTGAGGTGAAATCTCAGGGTTGTTTTGATTTGCATTTCCCTTATGACTAAAGATGTTGAACATTTCTTTAGGTGTTTCTCAGCCATTCGACATTCGTCACCTGTGAATTCTTTGTTTAGTTCTGAACCCCATTTTTAATAGGGTTATTTATCTCCCTGCGGTCTAACTTCTTGAGTTCTTTGTATATTCTGGATATAAGGCCTCTATCTGTTGTAGGATTGGTAAAGATCTTTTCCCAATCTGTTGGTTGCCATTTTGTCCTAACCACAGTGTCCTTTGCCTTACAGAAGCTTTGCAGTTTTATGAGATCCCATTTGTCGGTTATGATCTTAGAGCATAAGCCATTGGTGTTTTGTTCAGGAAATTTTTTCCAGTGCCCATGTGTTCCAGATGCTTCCCTAGTTTTTCTTCTATGAGTTTGAGTGTATCTGGATTGATGTGGAGGTCCTTGATCCACTTGGACTTAAGCTTTGTACAGGGTGATAAGGATGGATCAATCTGCATTCTTCTACATGTTGACCTCCAGTTGAACCAGCACCATTTGCTGAAAATGCTATCTTTTTTCCATTTGATAGTTTTGGCTCCTTTGTCAAAATTCAAGTGCCCATAGGTGTGTGGGTTCATTTCTGGGTCTTCAATTCTGTTCCATTGGTCTATCTGTCTGTCTCTGTACCAATACCATGCAGTTTTATCACTATTGCTCTGTAATACTGCTTGAGTTCAGAATAGTGATTCCCCTGAAGTCCTTTTATTGTTGAGGATAGTTTTAGCTATCCTGGGTTTTTTGTTATTCCAGATGAATTTGCAAATTGTTCTGTCTAACTCTTTGAAGAATTGGATTGGTATTCTGATGGGGATTGCATTGAATCTGTAGATCGCTTTTGGTAAAATGGCCATTTTTACTATATTAATCCTGCCAATCCATGAGCATGGGAGATCTTTCCATCTTCTGAGGTCTTCTTCAATTTCTTTCTTCAGAGTCTTGAAGTTCTTATTGTACAGAACTTTTACTTGCTTGGTTAAAGTCACACCGAGGTACTTTATATTATTTGGGTCTATTATGAAGGGTGTCGTTTCCCTAATTTCTTTCTCGGCTTGTTTCTCTTTTGTGTAGAGGAAGGCTACTGATTTATTTGAGTTAATTTTATACCCAGCCACTTTGCTGAAGTTGTTTATCAGCTTTAGTAGTTCTCTGGTGGAACTTTTGGGATCGCATAAATATACTATCATATCATCTGCAAATAGTGATACTTTCACTTCTTCTTTACCGAACTGTATCCCCTTGACCTCCTTTTGTTGTCTGATTGCTCTGGCTAGAACTTCAAGAACTATATTGAATAAGTAGGGAGAGAGTGGGCAGCCTTGTCTAGTCCCTGATATTAGTGGAATTGCTTCATGTTTCTCTCCATTTAGTTTAATGTTAGCAACTGTTGTGCTGTATATGGCTTTTACTATGTTTAGGTATGGGCCTCGAATTCCTCTTCTTTCCAGGACTTTTATCATGAAGGGGTGTTGAATTTTGTCAAATGCTTTCTCAGCATCTAATGAAATGATCATGTGGTTTTGTTCTTTCAGTTTGTTTATATAATGGATCACGTTGATGGTTTTCCGTATGTTAAACCATCCCTGCATGCCTGGGATGAAGCCTACTTGATCATGATTGTTTTGATGTGCTCTTGGATTCGGTTTACCAGAATTTTATTGAATATTGTTGTGTTGATATTCATAAGGGTAATTGGTTTGTAGTTCTCTTTCTTTGTTGGGTCTTTGTGTGGTTTAGGTATAAGATTAATTGTGGCTTCAGAGAAGGAATTCGGTAGTGCTCCATCTGTTTCAATTTTGTGGAATAGTTTGGATAATATTGGTATGAGGTCTTCTATGAAGGTCTGATAGAATTCTGCACTAAACCCGTCTAGACCTGGTCTCTTTTTGGTTGGGAGACCTTTAATGACTGCTTCTATTTCCTTAGGAGTTATGGGGTTGTTTAACTGGTTTATCTGTTCCTGATTTAACTTCGGTACCTGGTATCTGTCTAGGAAATTGTCCATTTCCTGCAGATTTTCAAGTTTTGTTGAATATAGGCTTTTATAGTAAGATCTGATAATTTTTTGAATTTCCTCTGAATCTGTAGTTATGTCTCCCTTTTCATTTCTGATTTTGTTAATTTAGACACTCTCTGTGTCCTCTCATTAGTCTGGCTAAAGGTTTATCTATCTTGTTGATTTTCTCAAAGAACCAACTTTTGGTTCTGTTGATTCTTTCTGTGGTCCTTTTTGTTTCTACTTGGTTGATTTCAGCTCTGAGTTTGATTATTTCCTGCCTTCTACTCCTCCTGGGTGTATTTGCTTCCTTTTGCTCTAGAGCTTTTAGGTGTGCTGTCAAGCTGGTGACATATGCTCTTTCCTGTTTCTTTCTGCAGCCACTCAGAGCTATGAGTTTTCCTCTTAGCACAGGTTTCATTGTGTCCCATAAGTTTGGCTATGTTGTACCTTCATTTTCATTAAATAATAAAAGTCTTTAATTTCTTTCTTTATTTCTTCCTTGACCAGGTTATCATTGAGTAGAGCATTGTTCAATTTCCACGTATATGTGGGCATTCTTCCCTTACTGTTATTGAAGACCAGTTTTAGGCAGTGGTGGTCTGATAGCACAAATGGGATTCTTTCTATCTTTCTGTACCTGTTGAAGCCCGTTTTTTGACCAATCATATGGTCAATTTTGGAGAAAGTACCATGAGGAGCTGAGAAGAAGGTATAACCTTTTGCTTTAGGATAGAATGTTCTATAAATATCTGTTAAGTCCATTTGGCTCATGACTTCTCTTAGTCTGTCTACGTCTCTGTTTAATTTCTGTTTCCATGATCTGTCCATTGATGAGAGTGGGGTGTTGAAATCTCCTACTATTATTGTGTGAGGTGCAATGTGTGTTTTGAGCTTTAGTAAGGTTTCTTTTTTACGTATGTAGGTGCCCTTGTATTTGGGGCATAGATATGTAGGATTGAGAGTTCATCTTGGTGGATTTTTCCTTTGATGAATATGAAGTGTCCTTCCTTATCTTTTTTGATGACTTTTAGTTGAAAATTGATTTTATTTGATATTCGAATGGCTACTCCAGCTTGCTTCTTCCGACCATTTGCTTGGAAAGTTGTTTTCCAGCCTTTCACTCTGAGGTAGTGTCTGTCTTTGTCTCTGAGGTGTGTTTCCTGTAGGCAGAAGAATGCAGGGTCCTCATTGCGTATCCAGTTTGTTAATCTATGTCTTTTTATTGGGGAGTTGAGGCCATTGATGTTGAGAGATATTAAGGAATAGTGATTATTGCTTCCTGTTACATTCATATTTGGATGTGAGGTTATGTTTGTGTGCTTTTCTTCTCTTTGTTTTGTTGCCAAGACGATTAGTTTCTTGCTTCTTCTAGGGTATAGCTTGCCTCCTTATGTTGGGCTTTACCATTTATTGTCCTTTGTAGTGCTCGATTTATAGAAAGATATTTGTAAATTTGGTTTTGTCATGGAATATCTTGGTTTCTCCATCTATGTTAATTGAGAGTTTTGCAGGATACAATAACCTGGGCTCGCATTTGTGTTCTCTTAGGGTCTGTATGACATCAGCCCAGAATCTTCTGACTTTTATACCCTCTGGTTAAAAGTCTGGTGTGATTCTGATAGGTCTGCCTTTATATGTTACTTGACCTTTTTCCCTTACTGCTTTTAATATTCTTTCTTTATTTTGTGCGTTTGGTGGGTGTTTTGACTATTATGTGACAGGAGGTGTTTCTTTTCTGGTCTAATCTATTTGGAGTTCTGTAGGCTTCTTGTATGCCTATGGGTATCTCTTTTTTTAGGTTAGGGAAGTTTTCTTCTATGATTTTGTTGAAGATATTTACTGGTCCTTTGAGCTGGGAGTCTTCACTCTCTTCTATACCTATTATCCTTAGGTTTGATCTTCTCATTGAGTCCTGGATTTCCTGTATGTTTTGGACCAGTAGCTTTTCCACTTTACATTATCTTTGACAGTTGAGTCAATGATTTCTATGGAATCTTCTGCTCCTGAGATTCTCTCTTCCATCTTTTGTATTCTGTTGGTGAAGTTCGTATCTACAGCTCCTTGTCTCTTCTTTTGGTTTTCTATATCCAGGGTCATTTCCATGTGTTCTTTCTTGATTGCTTCTATTTCCATTTTTAATTCCTTCAACTGTTTGATTGTGTTTTCCTGGAATTCTTTCAGGGATTTTTGTGATTCCTCTCTGTAGGCTTCTACTTGTTCTCTAAGGGAGTTCTTCACGTCTTTCTTGAAGTCCTCCAGCATCATGATCAAATATGATTTTGAAACTAGTTTTTTGCTTTTCTGGTGTGTTTGGATATTCAGTGTTTGCTTTGGTGGGAGAATTGGGCTCCAATGATGCCATGTAGTCTTGGTTTCTGTTGCTTGGGTTCCTGCGCTTGCCTCTCACCATCAGATTATCTCTAGTGTTACTTTGTTCTGCTATTTCTGACAGTGGCTAGACTGCCCTATAAGCCTGTGTGTCAGGGGTGCTGTAGACCTGTTTTCTTGTTTTCTTTCAGCCAGTTATGGGGACAGAGTGTTCTGCTTTCGGGCGTGTAGTTTTTCCTATCTACAGGTCTTCAGCTGTTCCTGTGGGCCTGTGTCTTGAGTTCACCAGGCAGGTCAATTGCAGCAGAAAAGTTCGTCTTACCTGTGGTCCCGAGGCTCAAGTTTGCTCGTGGGGTGTTGCTTATGAGCTCTCCGAGGCGGCAGCAACCAGGAAGATCTGGGCCGCCCTTTCCGGGAGCTTCCGTGCACCAGGGTTCCAGATGGCGTTTGGTGTTTTCCTCTGGCGTCAGAGATGTGTGCAGAGTGCAGTCTCTTCTGGTTTCCCAGGCGTGTCTGCCTCTCTGAAGGTTTAGCTCTCCCTCCCACGGGATTTGGGTGCAGAGAACTGTTTATCCAGTAGGTCTCTTCAGGTTCTGGCAGTGTCTCAGACGCATCGGTCCTGCTGCTCCTTGACCCTCCTCTACAGGAACCCAGAGGCCGTATACAGTTTCCTCCTGGGCCAGGAATGTGGGCAGGGGTGGGCAGTGTTGGTGGTCTCTTCCGCTCTGCAGCCTCAGGAGTGCCCACCTGACCAGGCGGTGAGGTCTCTCTCCCATGGGGTTTAGGAGCAGAGAGCTGCTGCGGGCCAGGATCCGCGGGTTTGGCACTCCCGGTAAACACCGGAAGTGCCCGGTCCTAGAGGAATTTTGCCTCTATGTGTCCTGAGTTTACCAGGCAGGTCTCTTGCAGCAGAAAAGTTGGTCTTACCTGTGGATGCCGAGGCTCAAGTTTGCTCGTGGGGTGCTGCCTCGGAGCTCTCCGCGGTGGCAACAACCAGTAAGATCTGCCAAGTTATTATATTTCTAATTTAACTGTGGTCAGTAAAGGTGAAATATATTATCCAGGGTCACACAAGTGCTAAATGGTAAGTGAAATAAGAAGCAAAGGCAGACCTTTCTGGCATAATGACCCATAATACCTTTTTATAGCATAAACTACATTTAAAAAGTCAAGTCAAATGAATGCTGAAAACAACTGAATGAGCTTGAGAAACTGTAGCCCAGCCAGAGGCAAAGCATCATTGTCATGTATCACAGAGTATTGGGTAAGTAAGACAAGATGGTGAAAATAGATTTTTTTTCTTTTTTAAGAAAATTATCTTTACCATCAACAAACATCTCTTAGTACTAGTGAACATACCCATGAAGTGCAGCATACTCTTAGAATATCAAGTTGCTGGTCTTGGAAGATCAATCAAATAAGGACATACAGTGTATTGTTAGTTAATAGAAAATGCTGAGAAAAGAAGAATGCAGCCCTATTGCATGCAAGAAGCACTGAGCTAAGATAGTGGCACACATTTGGAATACAAGAAATCTCAGGATGGAGGAAGGGGAGAACCAAGAGTCCAAGATCATCTTCTGACTGCACAGCAAGTATCCATTGTTGTCTGAAAGAATACCTGAAAACCTCAACTGAAAGAAGAAAATAGTCATGTTCATTATCCCAGGGGGTTCCATCACAATGTACTCAGACACATTTGGGCACTTTGATAAGACAGAGCATCATGGTGGGAAAGAATGCATGAAACAAAACTGCTCACCTCATGGTATATGAGAGGAATGGACCAGGACCTGCTCATATCCCTTAAGATGTATCCCAGTGAGCAAACTTCCCAGTGTTAAGTCTTACCTTTAAGATATGAAACCTTTTCCCTACATATTATTAACTTGGAGACTAAGCCTTAACCATAGGTATTTGAGGAACACTTAATTTTAAAACACAACAGTCAAAAAGAGAGTAGAGAGTAAAAGGTACAGAGAGAAAGGACAGTAGTCTTTTAGGTAGAGTGGTCTCTGAGAAGACAACATTTGATCAAATGCTTGAGTAAAGCCTTTAATGAGGAAAGGATAAAAATATTCCAGAGGGAAGGAATTGCAAGCCCAAAATGCAGGACCCCACTAGCATTCTCTGGGGTCAGCTAAGAGGCCAGCATGATAGGTAAAAATCAGAGACTATAGCAATCAAGACCATGGCAAGAAATCTGGCTTTTATTCTGAGATGGGAACACTTGGGAAGCAAAAAATACTATCCTTCAATCATCCTAAACATTGAGGTGATTGGGTTTACTCCAAAAAAAAAAAATGCCCCTATGTTTGCTTCACAACCTGGAGAAAGCCAAGCAAGGTAGCAGAATAGATTAGCTAGCACAACACTGGTGGGCCAGGTCAAACCCACAGCAGGATTCTCTGTGGCCTTACCTGCCACTGTTTCAGTCATCATATTCCTAACCTCTGTAGGATGTGCCATTCATAATAACCACTATGTGTAGAATAACCCTCAGCATTCTTGCTTGGAAGTCTGAATCTTGGCCTAGCTTCTCTACCCAGAGAGGTGTACTCAGACAACAGGAACCAAAAAAGGAATGGAACTCTCCAGTACCTGCAATCTTGAATAGCCTCAGAGACATTCTTTGTCCCAATGTGGCCTCAGAGACTTAAAGCTGAGCCTGAGGTAAGAGGCAAAGGTTCACTGCGTGTGACTAACAACCCTGCCTATCCTGAGGCCCTCCTAATGTAGGAAATTAATAGACACAGACTTCATCCTAAAGAGATTACCGAGAGCATCCTCATGGAGCTCTACAGCTAACCACAATTAGCATCCTCCTCATCTCAGGAAGATTCGAGGTGATGGAAACAGTAGGCTACAAGGCAGCCTTGGCCAAGTGGATATGTAAGCTCTCCAAAAAGTTGGGAAGCCAACCTAACAAAGGGCCATTATTCATGATTTTGTTGTCACCCTTAATAACCTTAATCATCTTTCTTCTAGGATAATTGGCAGTGTAGACATGTCAACTGAGGTCATCAGTAGCTGCTATAGTCTCCCTTCCATAGCTTTAGGGAAAAGAAGGCCTGACTGGAAAGGAAAGAAAGCTTTTCCCTTGAGATTTTTCAGTAACTGTCTCCCAGCAAGGGGTCTTTGTACACACCAAGAACCAACCAGTCCCAGAAGCATGGGGGCCCATAGGACTAATGTGATGTAGTCAAACAACAGCTTTGGAATGTTTTTGCTCCTTGCATTATGTCTTATATTGGATTTGTGGGGGGTTGTAAATATTTATTTATTTATTTATTTATTTATTTATTTATTTATTATATGTATAGTAAAGACACACCAAAACATATCTGGTGCCATTACAGATGATTATGAGCCACCATGTGGTTGCTGAAAATTGAACTCAGGACCTCTGGAAGACCAGTCAGTGCTCTTAACCACTGAGCCATCTTTCCAGCCCCAGATTTATGATTCTATTTCCACTCAAATCCAAAGAGCTTTACTGAAGTCAGAAGTAACTATTTCACTTTATTTCTTTGCTAAATAGTCTACAACTCTCTACTTTTGTCTTATCTAGAAAATATATTCAAAAATATACTCAAAGCACAGGTCCATATAGACAACAGGATCTGTTTTCCAGCAAGTCTGAAAATGATTTCAACTGTAAATAGTTGTAAATTTTAATCAGCTATATATGATATTTTAAATTTCCATTATTTGCACTTTGCTAAGTTTGAATGAATTACATTTGGACAATGATATGTGTGGAATAAACCCATGGCACCTCCTATTCCTCTAGCAGAGCACTGATGAATATGTCCTGAATTTGCTTGACCATATCTCCATTTAGAGAGCATAAAACACATAACACAAAGTGGTGAACAAATTAGCACTTACATTGAAGAAGCCATGGTAGTAGCAAAATGGCTTTGCTCATCCTCTTAATCAGAAAAGTCCTGTTTGCGGAGTGGGAACATTTTCCAATAGCATATAGTTAGTTCAGTTGTGTCTGCTATCTATTCCAAGAGTGGAATCAAAGGAAACAGAAAGCATCAAAACATTTTCTGTTTAAAATTGTATGGAAAAGAACTTTGACCCAAACAGCAAAAAAATCAGTGAACAGAGGAAAACTCACACTTCTCCAGAAAACAGAGGTGACACTTTTTATCTTTGCAGAAATCATAGTGATGTCATTTGTTGCAAAAAATTACATATATTTATTGTTCATATGTTTATTTTAATAATTTCAAAGGTAACAACATGTGCAAGTTAAGCATATAGACATACACAAATATAATATAAAAATCTTCAGGTTTCAAAAAGGGAACCCTGGTTATCTTTTAATTGTATCCAATTTTTCTTTGATGTAAGGCATTAGTAAAACAGACTTAGAAGAAATTAAACTTATTCCAGTGATTCATTGTCCTTCTTTCTCTAAACAAATGTCAGCTCCTTGAGGACATGATGCATTATGTGCCTTATTCACTGCCCTGACTCAAGCATCTTCGCATAGCAGGTGCTCTACAACACAAGACTTGTGAATGCACATGGACTAAGCCGGGTACCCACATCCAATTATAATATCCTCAGGAGCTACACTGGTGGAGACGAGTAAAAGCTGCCTTCTTGAGAGCTTAGAAGACAGGTATTTGTGTAAAACCAGTCACCCATGTTCTAGACTCAGTCTTCACTTGCCATCCTCATTATACTCCAATCTCAGATCTCCACTCCATGCCTCATAAGTCAACTCCAACCTGGACTGGCCCCACCCCTCTGGACTCCCACACTTATTAGTAATTTTCTCCATCAAAGCACCTGCCACACTAAAAGTCTGTGCTTATTTTATGTTCTCTGATAGACGATCAACTTATTGAGATGGGGAATATCAAAACTTTACTTGGTTATAACCAAGCCATAGATCATCTCAGTATCGAATCAATAAATAACTGGTTCAGTAGACAAGTAGCCAGTCACACACAGAAATAGCATCATTTACCTAAAGGAAATCTAATTAAATGTGACTCTTGGTGGAAATTTGAGGAATGGAGTAAACATGGTTCTGTGGGGCCCTGTTACATCTCTGACAAGGGGCTGCTTCCTTGGCTGTGTCTGAATGAACCCAAACCATGGCACACCCCCTTTCTAATACTCCCCCCCCCCGGTTAAATTAGATTTTAATTGGGTCATGCTTGACCCAAATCTTGGAGTTTACGAATTTTCTCCATGTAGAAATTTCATTTCATTGTTGATTTCCCCACCCCTGGGCTACTTTGTTTACTTGATGAGCAGTTTCTTAAAGATATACTTATTTGAATATTTATGCAGAATAGTGTGATGTTTCCTAACACACACACACACACACACACACACACACACACACACACACACAATGTGTGATATTCAAATCTGACTATTCAGCATATTGATGACCTCGACTATATATATTTATGCACCCTTATGGCAAATAAATACTCAAAATCCTGTCTTCTATGTGTTTAGAAAAAAAAAAAACTTTAGTCACTCATTTCTGCAATCTTGAAGAGAGTTACTTTGGAAGTTGAAATTACAGAAACACAAAGGCTTTCATTATCTCAAATCTTCAAATCCTCTAAGCAGAAACTTTAAATCCCACCCTCCAAAACAACAGTGTTCTTCATTAACTTAAAACTTAATGGAGTCCCCACGTCTCAGTCAATTGCAAATTTGTTTTCTTTTGCCCCCTAGAGAGAGGGTTCCTGGCTTTTTTCCAGTAGGAGTCTTGCTGGAAACTGAGTTGAATTATCAAGTTTCCCCAGAGGCTTGAAACCTGATCCCAGCAGCCAAGGGTTTCTACACAGAGGACAAGTAAGACCCATTTTACCCAGACAGTTCACTTATTTTCCATAGCAATTTTAACATTGAGCTTGGAACCACTATTTATAGTTTAACGTGTAACATAATATTTACTCCAGGCTCCAATTGGAATGTTTCTCACAAATGTCAGTGGATTATTTGCTATGGTAAAGGGTAAATTAGTTAAGTAAATGCTTCCCTTTGTAGAGTGGATGGAAAGGAAACTAATGCTTCTTGGATTAACCTTGTGTTATTATCATTTGAAGTTTTCTTTATACTTAAGATACTTATCTCAAGACTGTAAAACTTTGCATAGATAGCCCATCTAGTACTTAGGTGAAGGGCTTCCATTTTAACTCATGTAGTAAAACTAAACAATGTCCTATGAAAACCATTTACCTGAATTAAAAGGGGATCCTTCTCTTTCGAATTTGAAGATAGAACAGAAATGGACATCACATGTTCATGTTCTTGATTGATGATTTTAACGCATAATATATTTAGGACAGCTAAATCAAACATTAAAAATAGCTATAGATAAAAAGAAACTTGACCAGCCACTGATCTCTAAGGAAATTGTACTGTGATAGATATTGTGGACTTCTCCAAAATTCAGGTTGACGTGATATTAAATCGCAAATGACATCTACATTTAGAGGGCCGTTGACTCAGAAATGGAGAACATACTTTCCCTAGTTCTAAGCACGAAGAAATTATTATGATGACACTTTTTCACTGACCTTAAAAAACAGTAAAAGAACTCTTATTCAAAAGAACAATTGATTTTCTAATTACTTTTTACTACTGTCTTTCATTTTTCTGAAACCAGATTATAAATGGATGATTCCTAAGCAAGGAAGTAACATAAAATTAAATCATACATGAGTGATGTTTCATCACAGATTAGAAAAGGTTATAATTATCATCAGTATTCATTTAAAAGTCACAAAAAAACTGGAGTTTTCTCTGTGCCAGGCTTGGTTCTTCAGGCTGATGCAAGTACAGATTTGATCTTCATGGAAAACCTAGGAAGAAAGTGTTGTGTTAGAATAGTGTGGCTCAAGTCTGAGACCAACCACACCAAGCCAATAATGTTCCCATGTAAAAGAGGTTTATTGGGGACAACAGAGACAAGAGGGGGGAAGAGAGAGAGAGAGAGAGAAGAGAAAAAAGAGGAAGGGGGCAGAAAAGGTCTGCCTTTTATCTGAACTGTGACATAACTGCTCCCAGGTGAAGGTGGGAGCTGAACCAAAGGTATGCTGGGAATGTATGGCCACTGCCATGGCAATAGATGCTCAGGTGATCAGGTGATGTCACTGGTGGAGGCAAAAGCAGTTCCTGATACCAATATACCTCGCTTCTTTTTATCATAAAGAGAAGAAGAAAAAAGGAGGGGAGCTGAAGGTGAAAAGGAAGTAGGGGTGCATTATCTCTTAGACTGCTTCTTGGGGCATTGTCAATATCAGGGTATAGCTGACTTTCACCATAGGGTTCCATTTGGTAGATGTAGGCGTGCTGTCAAGCTGCTCACATATGCTCTCTCCTGTTTCTTTCTGCAGGCACTCAGAGCTATGAGTTTTCCTCTTAGCACAGCTTTCATTGTGTCCCATAAGTTTGGGTATGTTGTACCTTCATTTTCATTAAATTCTAAGATGTCTTTAATTTCTTTCTTTATTTCTTCCTTAACCAAGTTATCATTGCGTAGAGCATTGTTCAATTTCCAAGTATATGTGGGCATTCTTCCTTGATTGTTATTGAAGACCAGTTTTAGGCCGTGGTGGTTCGATAGCACGCATGGGATTATTTCTATCTTTCTGTACCTGTTGAGGCCTATTTTATGACCAATTACATGGTCAATTTTGGAGAAAGTACTATGAGGTGGTGAGAAGAAGGTATATCTTTTTGTTTTAGGATAGGATGGTCTATAAATATCTGTTAAGTCCATTTGGTTCATGACTTCTCTTAGTCTGTCTATGTTAATTTCTGTTTCCATGATCTGTTCATTGATGAGAGTGGGGTGTTGAAATCTCTTACTATTATTGTGTGAGATGCAATGTGTGCTTTGAACTTTAGTAAGGTTTTTATTATGTATGTAGGTGCCCTTGTATTTGGAGCACAGATATTTAGGATTGAGAGTTCATCTTGGTAGATTTTTCATTTGATGAATATGAAGTGTCCTTCCTTATCTTTTTTGATGACTATTGGTTGAAAATCAATTTTATTCAATTTTAGAATGGCTACTCCAGCCTGCTTCTTCAGACCATTTTCTTGGAAAGTTGTTTTCCAGCCTTTTACGCTTAGGTAGTGTCTTTCTTTATTTCTGAGGTGTGTTTCCTGTAGGCAGCAAAATTCTGGGTCTTCATTATGTATCCAATTTGTTAATCTGTGTCTTTTATTGGGGAATTGAGTCCGTTGATGTTGAGAGATATTAAGGAATAGTGATTGTTGCTTCCTGCTATCTTCGTATTTGGAGGTGAGATTATGTTTGTGTGCTTGTCTTCTCTTTGTTTTGTTGTAAAACGATTAGTTTCTGCTTTGTCTAGGGTGTAGCTTGCCTCCTTGTGTTGGGCTTTACCATTTATTATCCTTTGTAGCGCTGGATTTGTAGAACGATATTGTGTAATTTTGGTTTTATCATGGAATATCTTGGTTTCTCCATCTATGTTATTTGAGAGTTTTGCTGGATACAGAAACCTGGGCTGACATTTGTGTTCTCTTAGGGTCTGTATGACATCTGTCCAGGCTCTTCTGGTTTTCATAGTCTCTGGTGAGAAGTCTGGTGTAATTCTGATAGGTCTGCCTTTATATGTTACTTGACCTTTGTCCCTTACTACTTTTAATAGTCTCTCTTTGTCTTGTGCATTTTGTGTTTTGACTATTATGTGACAGGAGGAATTTTTTGTCTGGTCTAATCTATTTGGAGTTCTGTAGGCTTCTTGTATGTTTATGGGTATCTCTTTCTTTAGTTTAGGTAAGAGGTTTATTGGGGATGATGGAGACAAGATGAGGGAAGAGAAAGAGAAGAGAGAAAAAAAGAGGAAGTGGGCAGAAATGATCTGCCTTTTATTTGAATTGTTATTTGACATAACTGCTCCCAGGTGAACGTGGAAATGTATGACCATTGCCATGGCAACAGATGCTCAGGTGACCAGGTGACATCACTTCTGGAGGCAAAAGCAGTTCCTGATACTGTTCTCAGGTATGAGTTTGAATGTCTCTCATGAACCACTCACCATAGGACCCTATACTTCCTTAAGATTTCACAGAGTTCTGACCTATGGAAGGCTCTACACCACCTTAGCGCTCTGCAAAGTTCTGACTTATGGATGGCTCTCCTCACCAAATCCTGCCTTACAACCATGGATTTCTCAGACTCAAGAACTGTAAGGAATAAATTTCTTTACAATGTGTAAATAATTGCAAGTGTTCGGTGATCAGAAAAGAAAATGGATTGAGACAACATGGAACACATGCATTTTTCTGCCCACTCCTCCCTTACCTGAATTGTGAACCCTGTGTGGGAATGTTTCTCTCTTTGTTCACCAGTGTATCCGCAATACCCAGAATAGTGCTAGTAACACAGAATTTGATAAATGAATATTTCAATAATGAATGTTTGAATTAAAAAGTGACATAATGGAAGAGCAAGAATAAAATGAAATAGGTACCATAAGTATAAATTGTAAAGATGGATTTGCATGCTGAGTCCATGCCTATGGCAGAAACAGTATATATACCCTATCCTCATTTCCCCTTCATGAATGAGCAATGTTACCAGCTTCCTCTGCATTTGAGACCAAGAGAATAAGTTCAGGCCAGTGTTTCTTAAACTTGAAAACAATTGGCCAGAAATCTTTGTTGTGGTAATATTAATAAAAGAATATCTACCCTCCTGTGCTGTTGCCAGCACTGCTAGGCAACATGGCATCTCAGTCAGTAAAACATCTCACATACTAGCTCCCAATCTCCACCCCACACTGCTGACAGCTACTCTTTGAGCACAGCAGCAAACTCTCCATCTAGTTCCCAAGGAGTGTCACCACCATGCCAGCTCCATGCCTCTCCTATCTCCTGCCTCTCTTACTGCGGACTCTGCTCACATTCCCAGTATTTGCCCCCTAATGGTTATAGTCACAACTCCTCATTACCCATTAAAATCAAAATTCAATAAGTTTGTAATTTAGCAATCAGATTTATATCTTAAATTCTCAATCTACAAAATGTCTAAATAATAAAGTCACAACCAATTGATAATGATATAAATGGCCCACCTAGATAAGACAAATTGTCCTATAAAAATCCATCCCTTAAGAAATATTTATAACTACCTGTGATCATTTAAGGCCATACAGATCTGAGTCGTCCTTCTCTTGGTTTGTCTTTTTTTTTTCTTTTTCTCTCTCCGCCTTACAAAAACTGTCCCTGCCTTACTTTTTCACTGCCCAATCACAGGCCTTGCCTTATCTTGTGCCAGCCCTCACATGCGCAAAGACACAATCTATAAATCTTGTTAAAATATAGACCTAGATTCCACAAGTCTCAGATCAATGAATAGCCGTTTTTAATCATTTGTCAAAGGTTCACATTTCTAAACTATGGATCTCACTTTGAAGTTTACATGTAGCCCTTGAAAGATGCCCCATAGAGACAAGATAATGCCCAGCAATAATGAGAAAACTCAGCACTGACTCTGTCTAACACGTTCTCCAACAGAAGGAGTCAGGACTTCTTAGGAAAGTGTCTTATTCTAGTATTGGAACATAAAACATGAGTCTGGAGAATCTTATTGTAGAATAAGTCAAGAAGAACTTATGTCAAAGAGACACAGCAACCAACTAGAAGAGTCCTAGTGACCAAACCTAAACAGTTAAAGCCACAGAATAAAAAAGTACTGACTTATAAATGTAAATATAAAATAGCTAAGAGCCTGTGCTAATCTCAATAAATCAATAATTAGAAAAGACATGAATGCCATCCAAAAAGAACATCAAATACTTATTATGTACCTTCCACAAAAGGCAACAAAACTCTCCATGATTTGGCTTTAAGCTGCATTTAGTGACTATACATCAGGGTTCCCCAGAGAAACAGGACTAATTAGATAACAGAAGACAGATAAATAAAAATGATATAGAAATATGATAAGCTGAGAAAAGAGACAGAAAGTTTTATTTTTCTGAGACAGGTTTTCTATAGCCCTGGCTGTCCTGGAACTCTGTAGACCAGGCTAGCCTCAAACTCACAGACCTCAGCCATCCAAGTTCATGAATTAAAGGCATGTGCAACCATGCCCAGAGAAAGAGAGAGGTCTTAATTGTCAGTGTGATACTATTCAGAAACATCTGAGAAATCTGGAAAGGGTCTCTATCTCTCCCTCTCTCTCCCTCTCCCTTCCCTCTCCCTCTCCCTTCTATCTCCCTCTCCCTCTCCCTCCCCTCTCCCTCTCCCTTCCATCTCCCTTCTATCTCCCTCTCCCTCTCCCTTCTCCTTCCCTTCCCTCTCCCTCTCCCTTCTATCTCCCTCTCCCTCTCCCTTCCCCTTCCCTCTCCCTTCCCTCTCCCTCCCATCTGCCTTCCCCTCACTTTCTCCCTCTCCCTCTCTCTCAAGACAGAGTCTCTCCGTATATCCTGACTGCCCTGAAACTCACTCTGTAGACCAGGCTAGCCTCAAACTCAAAGATCTTCCTGCCTTTGAGAATGCTTGGATTGAAAATGTGTGCCACCATATCTTTCTGGGAAGGGACGCTCAATGTACAATTGTCTAACTGTGGGCACATGTCCTCAACCAAGTACAGGCTACATTTGCTTACCTCTGCCTAGCAGCTATGTTCATGAAATTTCCATTACTGTAACAAAATACAACATATGTTCCTTGGCACAAACTAAAGAGAGAAAGAATTCATTTGAGCTTTTGTTTTGTTTTGATGTCCCAGTTTAGAGTTTTGCTGACCCCCTTGCTTTGGGGAGAAAGCATACGGAGGTGCAATTTTGATTACATTTTTTTGAAGTAGGCCAACCTTAGCTACTGTGTATAGCACCACTACCAAGTGTAGGTGAAAGACCTCCGGAGAGGACCTTTCCCTCAGGAGGAGACCCAAGCGCCCAATGACCGAGCTGAGCCCACTTGGATGCAATCAGCAAGAGGGTTTATTGGAAAACACAGGTACCTGCAGGCACACAGTCTCTTCAGAGGACTTGCGCGCCCAGCAGCTCCAGCATGGGGCTTTTATAGGGTTTGGGGAAGCAGAAGCGGGCGTACAGAAACAGATGCATAGTTACAGGGATTGGTGAATTCAAACGAGGCACATAGACATGTTCACATATGATTGGCTATTTCACATGATGAGGTAGTAAGGTATAGCTACACACATTGGCAGGTTTGGGGCATCCTGAATGTCGGGGGCTGGGGGCTTATCTCTTCCTGCCAGGTGGCCTGTGAGTCAGATCTGGTACTCCTGATCTGTTCTGCATTCCTTTCCTTTTATGGTCTGTTAGTTCTAGCGGCGGGGCGGGGCTGCCTGGACTTGCTTTTCACAGTGTTTAGCCCTGAGGTTGTGAATTTTGAAACTTACTCTTTTAACTTCATATTTTTAAACCTTAAATCTGTATAATTTTCCTTTCAGTAGGGATCTTGGGTAGTATGAAAGTAGAGGGAAGAAACTGAGTACTAATGTGCATGCACCAATTCCTTGTTATCTGCTCTCTACTGGATAGAAGGTGAATGCCTGTTTCAGTTTCCTAGGACCTTGACTTCCCACAATGATGGACTATAACCTGGAATTTGTATGTCAAATAAGTTCTTTCACTCCTAAATCACCATCATCTGGGTGGTTTATCACAGCAACAGGAAATTAAACTAAGACAAAAATTGGTAACCAGAAGTAGGGTCATTATGGTGTAACCATGTTGCTTTTAGGCCATTAGAAACTATTTTGTGGGAGAATATGGGGCTGTGGAATGCTGAGCTGGAAAGGCCATTGAACAGTATGGACAGAGCTTAATGGACCATTCTAATGAGAATGTGGAAGAGAAAATTGCTAAGAAAAACACAAACAGTGGAGGCACATATCACAAGGTTTCAGATGAGAGCAGGGACTCTGTGAGGAACTAGTTTAGAGATCATTTGTATGATACTTTGCTAAGACTCTTGCTTCAATTTCCTGAGATCTTGAGTATAGAATTATCAATAATGGACTGACTTTTTTGGCAGAGGAAATTTCAAGACAGGACAGTGTTCAGGCTTGTGTCAAAGCAGCAGCTTTAATTGATGAAATGATTGGCACCATTGTAGAGAAACTTCCTATTCAGCACTGGGTGCAATGGGGAAAGTATCCTAAAAACATAGTTTTACCCCTCGAAGAGGACTCCATCTTGTGAAGATCCAAATTCATTATAGCTATGGCACAAAGCATTGGGCTACATCTTGAGCTGTGTTGGCGCCTGCACCAACACGGTACCGAGAATCGGGCGAAAGCCTGTGGGATGAAAGAAACACACACACACACAGGTTATTCGTGTCAAGCCACAAGAGGAAGAGCCTCTGGTTTCTTTATTGACCAAACTATATATCCCACGTACACCACTTAACAGGTATCTGCAAAGCACAGTGGGGAACCCTGGCTGAGACTTCGGTAACAAAGGACCAACTACTATGTGGCCTGAATAAATTAGGGAAGTAACCAGGAAGGCCAGCCTAATTCTTTGACTCAGGTGAGAAGTACCTGGCCAGACTGCTGGAGTTGGGAACAAAAAGCTTCCACATGCAAGGGCTCAGCAGGGGTCAAACCTTGCTGGAGACCCAGAAGAGTCTTGTTCCTGCTGAAAACATTCCATGAATGCAAACTTCTTGTGCCCTAAATTACAGGGAGAGGCTTTTGATCCTACAATCTAAGACTAAGGCCACACAGTGACAAGGCAACCAGGCCCAAATCCAATACGGCTCCCACAACTCCTCCGTATTTCTTTTATAAAAGACCATAAGGTGGAAGTAGTGGTCTGAGAGAAATCAGACATGCCTCACAGAGTGCCCAGCTCGGCCATGGCGAGCCACTCTTACAGTTAGGACTGCACCCCAATGGCTAGGAATGAAATTATGTTGTAACACACCGTTCTGGGCTAAACGTGTGTGTTATTGGGGGAGAAACTGGGCAGAGGAGCATTTGACCGGCCCGTACGTTTAAACGGGGTGTAGCCACCTCTGTCTTAGGATCGACCTCTCGAACCCCAGCCTATCTGACATAGGATCACCTTGTCGCCCTCAAGGGTTCATGTCTAGATTGGTCAAGGGTCAGAGGAAGTTGCCCATCGCTGAGGAAACTACATCAGGTCATCTTCTCATTCCTCTTACTTGAGCCCAGGGGAGAAAAAGTAGGAGACAGATGATAATAATTTAGGAGATTGTGGAAGTTGAGCCTCTCCCGATAAGTAGTGGGCACCTCATCTGTACGTTGTCTCTCTCGTTCTCCTCAGCATGTAAAAAGAAGCACAAGGGCCCTAGGGCCAAACTCGGAGGGCCATAACATCAAGTGCCATAGTCAAGCCGCTCCTGTAATAAAATTTAGAATTCCCAATTGTTAGCAACTACTCCAGAAAGTTCACCCACTGTGCTTGCCTAACAATAGATTGGGGGAGGGTAACTCCAGACACTGCAGACACAATAGCTGCAGCAGTAAATGGCTGCTACAATAGCAGCGAAAATACCAAGGTCTTTCCCAGGACAGTTCAGGATCTCTGGAACAACCTGCAAGCAAGGGAACCATGTCTGAGATCTGCAGGACCAGGGCAGGGTTCCCCAGTCCACAGCAGCTTAACGCAGGTGGCCTTCCTGTGAAGCTACAGACTGCAAAATGACAACATCAGTTAAGGCAGCAAGAGTCACCAGGGGAATGAGGGGGGGGTAACGGCTGGAGTCCAGTCTTCTCCAGCGAGCAGCAGTGCACAGAGGGTCTGAGCGTAGGCCACAGTGGAACGGGAACACGCAGTGGAAACACTGACTGCAGCAACGCTAAAATCTCTGTGATGACAAAAGATGAGGGGGGATCTTCCATCTTCCTCTCAGGGCAGAGGAATGACTCCAGGGACCCGAACCAAGAGAGCTGAATCTTCATGCAACCAGGATCAACAAGTCTCACCAACCACCTCTGGCAGCTGGCATACTCTTGTAGCATCCTGTAGAAAAAACACAAACATTCCCTCTTCCCCATAAAAATACCTGGACAGGATCATGCCAATGCAGAAGTATGCCTAGTTGTAGGGTGCCATAAACACTCAGAGTTCCTTGGCATCCAAATTTTAAAATTGAAATAAAAGTAGCATTATTTAGCATACAGGGATAACTCCCCCTTTTTATTTATTAAGATATAGTTAATATATTATTTATTAAGGTAAGTCCTCTAGGATTAAATTGAGGACACTGAGCACTTGTATTTATAAATTGACTTGTATACCAAATTATTGTCTCTAGCATTATTGTTTTGGATATAAAGAATGAGATTTTTTGACTAATTGTTCCTATGTAAGGCCTATAATCTGTCTGGTATCATTGCCCTCCCTTGTTAAGGAGTCCAGGCAATCCAGTTTGAGTTTTAAATGGCCTATAAAGGAACAGTATTTAGTGTTCTTAACCACTAAGCCATCTCTCCAGCACCTCACAAACTTTATTTACCTAAACATAAGCATTAATTAGAAATGCCAAATCCTGTAAATATTGTCCAGATTCAGTCGTACTAGAAATCCCTGAGCTGGCAGGGCGAGGCTGGGAATTGAAAGTAAGCAAATGGAGTCTTTCTCTTTTCATATCAACTCTATTACCATTTTCAAAGAGCTGGGTCTATGGTTTTGTTTAGTTGTCTGAGCCAGGGCACTGAAAGGACAGTGAGTTGTCAGACAATTCACACTGAAATCATCACTCACTGATTTCATGTAGAAAACTTGCCTCTAGTAAAGCATTAAGTAATTGAAATCAATTGTAAACCACAAGCCACACATTGGCTATAAGTATAGGAATTGAAAGCTTGATTTTTTTTAACATTTTAAAAACAGTGGCTAAAGCACGGAATTTAATAATCTGTGCTGAAGCAACAGAAACTCAAGAGAATAAACAAGTGATCCAATCATACATATAACCTTTTCATTAGATAAACCACCTATAAATACAGTAAGTGAAGAGTTAAATTTCAAAAAGTTAGTCATAAACAAGGTCCAGACGTACCTGAGGGAGACTATAGGGCTTGCCGGACCATTTGGAGCCACCCCCTCCCCTTCCTTCACTCCCTAGAGGTGAGTCATCCCCCTGCTGAGTGTGATGGATCATCCCACCCCACATTGCTGGGTGGCTAGGTTGCACGTATGCTTTGCTGATGTAACTCCGCGCCAAAAGTAACTGCACCATTTGAATCAGCCAATCATGTGTAACCTCGCGAAATTCCCTGGCTTCCCCTATATAAACCCCCACCTTTAGAGGCTCATGGTCGTTGGCCCTCTATCTCCTGCGTGAGAGGCATGGTGTGTCAGCCCAAGACCTCGGTGTCGGCCCGAGATCTCGTTAATAAAACTGCCTCTTGTTATTACATCATGAACGGCTTCTCGAGCTTCCTGGGGCATGCCGCCATCCCGAGACTGGAGCGAGAGTCCCAATTTGGGGTTCTTTCATTCTGGGGGCTCGTCCGGGATGGGAGCGTGAACCCCCAGAAACTCGAATGCCCCTTGGAGGTACGTTGGTGTGCCTGTTGAGAGCGGCCGCTCTGTGTGTGTGTGTGTGTGTGTGTGTGTGTGTGTGTGTGTGTGTGTGTGTGTGTTGCGTGCTGTAAATTGTGTTTTTCGGTACCGGTTTAAAGCTTGAGAGTACACTCGGGTAGAAGAGGTTCCCCACCCGGTACAGGCACCTGTGAGTAGATGCGGATTCCTACTCCGGGGTAGAAGAAGTTCCCTACCCGGGGCAGGCGCCTGGGAGTAGATGTGGATTCCTACTCCGGGAGTAGACGAGGTTTCCTACTCCGAACAGCCATTTTCTTTTTCCTTTTTAGATAGCGGAAGGGGGGGACGCCCCAACTCCGCAGGCTCTGGGAGACGTTCCACAAGCCGAATTTTGTCGGGAGGACCCGGCAACTGACAGTCAAAAAGATCTGACTGTGTTTAAAATCTTGGACTGACGATTGTGTTTGAAACCATGGAACTGTTTGCTTTGTTCATTGAAGAGTTTTACTTGGTCTCCTTAGTGCTTAGTGAGTAAGAAACTTAATTTTGTGGACCCCGCTCTAGTGGCGGTGTGTTGATTGATAGCCAAAGTTAATTTTTAAAACAGTGTTTTATCTGTGCTTGTGCTCGCAGCCAGCTGTGATAAGCTGGGGAAGATTTAAATTTTGCTTGGGAGCAAAGAAACTTAAAGGGACAGGCTACATTAGAAATGCTACAGGAGGAACTATCTGAAAAGGCTGAGAGCGAGGTGGGAGAGGACTCTAGAGAAAACAAGAACAAGAAAGGGATTTCTACCTTTTGTGGCTTGACCTTCAACATTTGCTCACAGAAGGAGAGCGCTCATTTAGAGAAGTTCTTTAAGGGAGCCTGCCTTATCTGCTGGCCTTATTCCAAGGGAGGAGTCAGTCTCCAGCATTAAATTACTTTTCTCGTTGATCATCATTAACATGGAGAGTGCCTTTGATCCTATTCCCACAGCAGCCAGTTCCTGCCCCTGTGGTCAAAATGCCCCAGGTTGGGGGACAAAAAGAGCCCCTAAAATAGTTTCAAAGAATCTACAACAAACTGTAAAGAATTTTGTTTTGTTTTGCCAGTCAAGATTTAGAATTCAGGCTTTGGCGGTGGCCAAGGTCAGGATTAATGTTTTCTTTTCCATGGGCCTTTAAACCCAGTGAGACAGTTTGGTAAAGGGCTGCTACTGAGGTCCTGATAGCCCCAGGTGAACTGGTTACATTCTTTTGTCAGCCACCTGGCATCTAGCACCCAGGTTCTAACCATCTCTCCATCCTTTTGTTATTAGTTGTTACTAGAAGCTTAGTGTCATTTGGAGGCTGGTTCTCTTGAGAGGTAAAGCCACGGAGCTGACACTGAAGAGAGATACTCCTTGAGGGAAAATCTAAGCTTGTGCTTATTTGTACAATGGCCTTTTTGTCCAAGAAAGCCTCCTGGTTTAGCTGTGTGACTAAATGCTGTTTGCCCTCTTCAGTAGACCTCTATTCTCAAGATTCTCTTGTTTTCTCACCATCCCATTTGAGATGCTTGTTAGTAACTGTTACAGGTCTTCTTTACCACTGAGGAAATACGGAATCCTACTGGAGGCCAGAAAGAATGTTCCAGACACGGATGGAAGGCCCTCACTTCTGCCTGTTGACTTCAATACGCCTAAAGGTAGGGAGTGCCAGGTCTGCCGCCAGGCTCCAAGGGTGAGTCTCTGAGGGGCTGGAAAATGCCCCACCAATCTGGCTAAGATAAGGAAAGGATATGAAGAGAAAGTTACAGAAATTTAAAGGGTTAAGCTAAGTTGCTGAGAGTTAGTATAAGTTACAGAGAAAGTAAGGTTAAAAGAGAAAGAAGGTAAAAAGAGCAGGAAGCTAGGGAAGAAAAGAGACAAAAAGAAAAGGAAGTTAGAGAGCTAAAGAGAGATAAAAGACGAGAGAGGAACATATACTGGCCACAGTAGTTAGGGAACCTAGGAAGATAGTACCTGGCAACAGAAGAGAATTCCTGGCTAAAGATCAGTGTGCCTAATATGAAGAAAAAGGACACTGGGTCAGGGACTGCCCAAGAAAGAACAAGAGGGGCCACTGGAGAGCTTCTTGGTCCTAGAGTGCTGGCTATGTACAGAGATAGAAGGGAAGTGTGGATACAGGGACCCAATGCTCTGTGCTCCTATGCACCCCCTCCTCCCGTGGGCCAATATCCAAAGACCTTGAGTGCAAGGGGCTACTGGCAACGAACAATACTTATGGACTGCCCGAGAACAGTGGACCTTGGCATGGGCCGAGTAACCCACCCACTAGTTCATGGTCATCCCTGATTGCCCCTATCCCTTGCTCATGAGAAAATTGCTCTCCAAAATGGCTTGTGTGGGCTAAAATGGCTGGGTGAGGCCATCTGTATGCATATCTACAGGCTGTGTATGTGGAGCTTAAGACACGTCTCAGTGCACCAGTACCTGATGCTGGGATATGTGTGGCTTAGTGCTGTTCTGCTTGGAACATATCACTCCTGCCAGCCGGGCACTAACAATTATCACCCAATCCAGGACTTAAACTGTGATAGAGTGGCTGATGTTTTGACTTTGAATAGAGTGTCCCAAAAGATGGGACCGCTGGTCAGCTGTCATGGACTTGATTCTCCACCTGTTGGGGGCAATCTGGTCACCTTGCTGCCCAGTCCGGACCTGGAGCCACCACAGCACCAGTGTCAAGCACTGACAGAAGCCCATGGGTGGAGGAAAGACCTGCGACTGGCTGATTGACCCCTGCTGAAAGCCGAGGACCTTGCTCACAGCCCACACAGTGAAGGAAGGGGAGGGGGTGGCTCCAAATGATCCGGCAAGCCCTATAGTCTCCCTCAGGTACGTCCGGACCTTGTTTATGACTAACTTTTTGAAATTTAACTCTTCATTAGCACATTTCCTATGGGTTGTATGCACAAATATACAGGAAGTACAAAAGCATGCAAAGAGTAAAATTATCAATTTTGCCTGAAAAATTTGTATATGTAATAGGCCAAATATCAGTATTTTGTAATAACCAATTAACTGTTGTTTGGAATAAGATAAGTTTTACCAGGTTTCCTTTTAAAATACTTCCATGACTCTAGCCTACAATTCTGTATTAACACAACTGAAGCTTTATCTCCAATGAGGATAATAAACAAAGACCTAAGTCCTCTGGTAAGGTGAGGTACTTAGCCAATTAACATATCCTTAGAAGCTTAAAATTAGTTTTAAATATTCTTTTCTGGAGTAGTGTGTCAGCTACTCCCCAAATATTAAAGCTCATTTTGAGAGCAAAGGTTTGTAGTAAAAATTTCCATATACACTGAAAGATTTAAAGTTCCAACTTCTTACATTGAAGAAGTGACAAAATTACATAATATAAGGCTATTAGCCATTCTTTTGTAAAATTTTTAATGATATCACTTTATGGGCTCTCTAAAATTATAAGCAAGCTCACGAAATGAAAACTCACAATCGCCAGGATGTAAATAAATTACATAAAATCAATCCTCTAAATCTATCTTGAAATGGCAGTTGAAGTAAGCAAACAGGCTGCAATGCTCTCACAAGTTCCAACACCTCATCAATCCTTCATAAATCTTGTAACAATCTCTACCTGTTTGATTTTTTTTAAATTATAAATAAGTTTGAGTTAGTCAATGTAACACTGGCAATCCTTAATCACAATCTTTAAGTTCTCCTTGTAACACCAGAGCACAGCCACAACTTTGGAAAGTCACCTGAGTTCTGAGTATGTGACTAGGCAGCTGTTCTTGGGGCAGCGGAATTAGCATCAAAATACAGATAACTTCAGGGCAAACCACAACTTTGGAAAGCAAAACTCAACTTCTAACAAACTAGCCTCTAAAATCCAGTCTCCAAAACACCCCAAGTCTATCTTTTATGCTACAAAGTTTGACTGCCAATTCCTACATATGAATGCATGATGGTGCAGTCTCCGATACCTCAACAAAGAGACATTGCCCTAAAATCCTTTAGAAGCCTGGTTTTTAGAATAAGAATTCCATAAAAATATTACCTCAATTTAGACCTGTTTCCCTAGGTTGGCCCATGTCACATGTTGTCTAGAATGACTTCATCCAAATTACAGTTTTAAGCCAACTTTCTGTTACCACTGTTATACCTTTTTTAACCATATCCAATAACCTAAAAGCCAATAGTCCATAATCAAAGCATGTAGAGCATACTTATACATTTAAAACCAATCAGAAACAAAATTGAAGTGGCTATACATATCTTTAATATTTACACCAAGCACCATTTTTAGTTTTCTAGCTGTGATTTTAAGAGAAGCACCTTGTGACCTGTTGAGTCTAATAATCACAGTCAAAGATTTTTCTAAGAGAAACAGCCATCAGTTTCATTACCATAGAAGCTGTGAAGCTCCTGGAGCCTTTAGGATTGGCTAGTATAAACATTTAGCCAGCCCCCTGGGGAGCTTGTCCAGCAGACTTAGGCTTCTAGCTACAGATGTAGGCTCCAAAAGCCAATTGATTTATTTGTTCCTTTCTTGAAAGGAGTTAAAACTACATCAATGGGTGAATCAACCAGCATTTAAAATTTTAACCTTTTCTTTTAAACATGAAACACAAAACATTCAAGCAACGAGAAGCAAGAACCACAGACATAAACTGACAGACATGGACAGCTTGGTGCACCAAGGACAGACAATAGACATAGAGGGAAAAAACTAGATGGTGTCCCACCGAAGGGACCCACATATCCTACCTATGGAACCCAGAACCAGAAATAAGCATTTCTCCAATAGGAGCCAGCAGAGAGGCAGGACGTCTCCTGCCTTTCTTCTGTTCCTAGGAGAGCTCTAAAATGTTTTTCTCTTTCTCCAAAGCATCTGTGGAGAGTCCAGCAGGACTGTTTTTCCCAAGCCCATTCTCTCTCATGTCTAGGGTGTAAACTATCTCTAATCAGGGTCCAAAAACTAAAACATAACTCTAAAAGAACGCATATGCAAAAACACTTTACCATTACCCTGTCCCATTTTTATGACAAGTTTTACTCAGGCTAGCCCAAATCATCCAGGCCTTTTCTAGCCCATCTTACCCAATACATCCCTGCTTCTATGCCGGCCTGGCTCCTGGGACGTCCCAACAGTACTCCTTTCTTCTCCGATCATGGTGGGACCTCCAGAGCTGGCCACAGAACTTGGCAATGTCATGAGCATCAACCATGTGGTACTGGTTTTGAAACCATGGAAGATGTAATATTGAGGAAGTAATGGAGAACTGAAGCTAGGCAATGTGTAGCAAGATAAAAGTGCCTACAGGAAAGACCTAAGAGGTCACTGTGAGAAGTTATGAAAATAAAGCCTCAGTTGCAATATAAATCTAAGGATATTGAAGATGCTAGAACCATGGACTATCTTCCAATAAAAGCTATAGATCTGTGGAGTGGATATGGCCCACGCCTAAGAGACAAGCTGTATGGGGAAGAGGCAATGCTGGAGGAATAGAAATGACAACACTGTTACAGCAAAGCAAATCATAGATACTGAAGGATTTGGTGTTTATCCTTTTGGATTTTGGTTTTGCCTTAGTGTGGTTGCTTTATGCCCTGGTTTTCTCCTCTTGAAATAAAAATGCACTCTGTGATGTTGTATATTAGAAGAATATAACTATTTTTATTTCATAGGTAATCAGATTTAAGAAACATAGGCTATTAAAGCTGTACTGTATTTTACATATTGAGATAAGCATAAGATTTTGAAGACATAAGGTAGAAGGTTATGGCTTAAAGTCATATGTTTGAGTGTCAAGTTGACAAACAGTAAAGTTGCAATGCTTACTTTTACTGTCAATTTGATTAAATCTAGAATTACAAGAGAAGGAAGGCATTTTTAATGAAAGACTAGATTAGGTTGCTGTGAATATGTTTATGAAGGATTCTCTTAATTATTGAAGTGGGATGATACAGCCACTGCAGTTGGCATCATTCGCTAGACAAGGTATCCTAGATTATGTAAGAGTGGCAAAAAGAAGCTGAGCCCTAGTATGCATGTACTAATGCATTGTCCTTTGTTCTCAACTGTGGATGTACTGTGAGACTAGCTGCTTCAACTTCCTGCTACCTCTACTTCCCTACAATGATAGACTATTACCTGGGATTGTGATGCAAATAACGCAGTCTTCTTTGCATCTCTTTAGTCAGGGTATGTTCCTACAACTATAAGAAATTAAACCAAGACAGACAGATAGATAAGAGATTTGTTAGGAGAAAATGAAATGTGTGAAAGCCTCAGAACCAGAAAAGAGTGGTATAACCCTCAGGCCTGAGAACCTATGTGACCAGTAGTGTAAGATCTCAAGTCCAAAGACTAGAGAGTGTGGGGTTCTGGTATCCAAAGGCAGGAGAAGTAGGGATCTGGACTTCATAATTTAGAAACAGCAGTCTTCCATATTTCTGCTCTCTTCAGGTCTTCATCAATTAGACAATGCCTGTGTACTATGAAGAGAGGCCTTCCCCACCTAGTCCCCTCAAACATACACTATCATCTATACAAACGCTCTTACCAACATATCCCAAAACAATGCTATATCAGATTTCTAGATGTTTCTTTTTTGTTGTGTTCTGTTTTTGTTTAGATATTTCTTTTTTAAGTTTTCATTTATTTTATGTATGTGAGTACACTGTTGCTGTCTTCAGATACACCAGAAGAGGGAATCAGCTTCCATTACAGATGTTTGTGAGCCACCATGTGGTTGCTGGAAATTGAACTCAGGACCTCTGGAAGAACAGCCAGTGCTCTTAACTGCTGAGCCATCTTTCAAGTCCCCATAGATATTTCTTAATGAAGGTGACACAGTGATTTTTTCCAAAGAGTCTAGTGTGGGGGAGTGTTTAACAAACACCCTTTCAACTAAATGATCAAAGTCAGGATGACAAATAGTGTTCATAGAACATAGACTTCACATGATGTGATTAAATGGCACTTTGCCTTCTTCATCTCCCAAATATAAAAAATAGTAACTAAGAAAAAAAACAAAAAACAAAACACCATATTCCATCAGGGGAACATTCTACAAACATTCTACAAATTGTCCAAGTCATTTTCAACACAAGGAAACTCTGAGAAACTTTCACAGTTAAATGGAGCCGAGGAGACATGTTGACGGGAATCAAAAGAGGATGCTGAGCTGGGTGTTGGACCACATGCGTATAATCCCAGCCATCTTGAAGTAGTGGTAAGAGGATCAGGAATTTAAGGCAGCCTTAGCTACACAATGAATTCAAACATAGCCTGAACTACATGGAATTCTACCTTGGGAAGGGGTGGCAGAGTTGGGGGAGGAAGAGAAAAAGAGCCTTCGCTTAAAATATCAATGAAGTCTAAATATAGACCAGTCAAGTATCAAACTGGTTCACTAGTAATAAGCATACTAATTGTGATGGATTGGTCTTGACTGTCAACTTGACAAGACTTGGGATCTCCAATGAAACAGACATCTGGATTTGGGTATATGGGTGTTTCTAAAAACATCTAATGGGGGAGGGAGACTGAGCATGAGCAGCAGCATCCCACAGGCTGGCATTCTCAACTGTATAAAGAGGAAAAAGCAGACTGACTAAGGGACAGCATTATACCTGCAGCTACAATGTGATCAGTTCCCCCATTTTCCTGGTACCATGCCAGCCTCACCAGTGAACTGACACAACTTTCAAGGCTTTGGTCTGGGAACTCTGACTAGGGGCTGGTAAGGGAATGGGTAAAGGACAAGGCCACAGACAAGCAGACAGTGAACTTTGGATAAGGTAGGAGTTTGCCACTCCTACGACTGCAACCAAACCTCAGCAGGTTTCTTAGGCTCAGGGGCAGGAAGGGCGTCACTGTCTGGTCTCAGTATGAGGTCTCTGTAGGCAAGCAGTCTCAGGCTGTAGAGGCCACAGTGACTAACCTTCACATTGATCTGACTCTGGAGAAAAGCCTTGCCATTTCTCTTGAACCTGGGCCATTTGGATAATAGCTTTGTCAGCAAAATGCACATTAACTAAAAATGTTACTTATCTGTTCCCTACAGTTCAGTGTACTCTCAGACTGTGAGCCAAAATAACCTCTTCTGCCCTTATGTTGCTTCTTGTAGTGTATTTGGTCTCAGCAGCAAGAAAAATATTCACTAACATAAGATGGTGATAACAAGGGAGCTAGGGTACAGGATCCTAGAATGCTACACTGTCAGCTCAATTCTTTTGCAATTAAGATTGTTCTGAAAAGTGAAACCTTACAAAAACAAAAATCCCATATGACTCCCACACTCTCCCCTTCACTTTGATGGCTGACCTTTGTGAACCTGACATTGAGAGCCTCCCTCAGGACTAATCCTGGAACAGAGCTTTGTGATATCAGAACCTTGTCCTATCAGAAACAACCTATAGCTCACATGAACTGACAACTTTAGTGTAAGGGATTCACCTGGCCTGAGAGAGTAAATTAAACAGTCAATACGTTACAGCAAGGCTTTCTTCACATAGCAGACTTGTAATTGTAGCACATACCACATTAACTGGCTGACAGGTATCTATAGAGGAAGTTAGTAAATTACATCGCATAGACTAAATTTATTCTACAGACTCTTTTTGCATGAAAAAAATGGCTTCCACCTTTTAATGAAGAAGAAGAGGAAAGAGGTGGAAGGGAGAAGGAGGAGGAAAAGGGGAAGCAGAAAGGAGCAAAAGGAGGTAGAGAGAAAAAGTGGAAAGAAGGGGAAAAGGATAAAAAGGGGAGGAAGAGGAGTGTAAAGGGAGGGAGAGTGGGAAAGGAGGCAGGGACAGAACACACCATAGATGGCCAGCATAGCCTAAAATATTTTCCATCTGGCCTTTCACACACACACACACACACACACACACACACACACACACACACACAAACAAAAAATCCCTGACAACATCTGATCTATATCAAGTAAACTATCTAGTCAAACAAAGATTATGTCTATACAAATGGTCTTTAAAAATAAGATCCTACTATCACACTTTGACAAAGAAATCTACTAATGATGTGCCCAGTTTTATTTTTGAAATGTACTAAGAGAATAATCTTCATGACTTGTCCAATGATTGCAAATTCTTATCACACAATTTTCTATCAAAGATATGCTTTGAAAAGCCAGTATTCATTAAATCATATATATTTACTTCCATTCATATTGCAATCAAAAGAGAGTTAACTTCCCTTGGGCTGTAAAAATAAACTATCTAAAAATAATACACCCAACCAGTTTCAAAAGATGGCACTTCAACTTCTAGAAGACCAGGAAAGAAGATGACTAGTAGGAAAGATAGCCAGCTGCTTGCTGCTTTTTTGCATAAATAAATAAATAAAATTTGATGAGCAATAAAGTTTAAGACAAATGCAACAATTTGAACATGCTTTTTTTCTTTCTGTAGGAAACATTTTTGCAAAATAATCTCAAAACAAGCATAGAAATAAATGAATCAAAATAGAAATTTATAATTAATGACAAATTAAAGATGTTACATTATAAATAGTGGGTAATTGAAAAAATAAGTGAGTATATTTTCCTTTATGATGATGTACCTTATACTAAGTAGAAATGCCAAAGCAAAAGCCAATCTCAGGAAGGTTATACATATGTGTATGTGCTTCTGTGTGTGTACATTTGTGTGCATATGGTGTGTGCATGTATGTGCGTATGTGTACTTGTGAGTGCACGCTTATGTGTTTATGTGGGTGTGGGTATTTGTGTGCATGCTTGTGTGTGTATGTGTGTGAGCATGTGCCAATGACAAATAACTTACATTGCAAAGCTGTGTTTGTGATTTTAGGGAGGTTCAGAGCACATGAACTCTTAGTGGGGGTGGAATGGATAGCATTAAAATGTTGGGCAGGTTTTTATCTGATCTATTCAAAGTAAATCTTTACTACGTTTGCAGAATCTTAGGTACTGGGGCAAAAATCTTCAACTCATCAACAGTGTGATTTTCTCTGTGACACAGCCCTGGATATGCAGAACCATGAGCTCTGCTCACTCTGTAAACTTTTTGTAACAATGCTTCTATCAGCTAGAAAGCATCTCTTGACCAAAGCCTGAAGCCGTTCAACACTACCAAAGAAGACACACCCAAGGACAGGTCTAAATTTTGTGGTTCTGAGCTTAGAAAATTTGAAAAGAGATGAAAAAAAAGGGGGGGGGAGAAGAAGACCCACTAATTTAGTAATATAAAAAAAAGTTAAAATTATTTTTTCAGAGAAATCAAACAATCAACATGACTAGTAATATTTAGCCTTCTATGTGATATTTTTATGCTTTGCTATATGCCATACCTTTTAAAATTATAATTATTAATACATGCTAATTATACGAGTTAATGGGATTCATCAGAGGCTACACACTCCTCCAAGACAATTTTCTATACCAAAAAATAGAAAGATAACTTTCTGTAAACATTGTTAAAGATTTTTGTAAATTATTGGTAGTTGCTATAATTTATCATGTATCTGGAATGTGTTTCCAATGTGTTCCTGAAAGGTTGAACTCTAGAGAATGTTTTCAGTATGATATGGAAGTAAGGGGCAATGCAGGAAGTGCTGGAAGGTAATCCCATCATCACAGGACACTATTCACATAAGGGACTGAAGTAGCTCTTTCAGGATTCTGGTAGTTGCTGTGAATATGGGTGGCTAAACACCAACATAAATCTTGATTTGAGGTTGAGAAACCTCTACCATTAGGTTCAAGTGATAGAACACCTTATTTCAGTTTATTGGATTTAAAGGTCATAGAATTTAGCCTTGCAACTGTCTTAGTTACTTTTCAATTGCTGTGACCAAATATCGTAACCAAGGTGTTAAGAGAAGGCATTTAATTGAAGGCTCCAATATAGAGGTCAATGCTAGCAGTAAATCACTGAACTGAGAACAGGACCACATTTAGGGGAAATAGATGAAGGATTGAAAGAGCTGAAGGGGTTGCAACCCCGTAAGAGAAACAATGCCAACCAACAGAGCTTCCAGGCACTAAACCACTACAGAAAGACTGTACATGGACTGATCCATGGCTCCAACTGCATATGTAGCAGAGAATAGCCTTGTTTGGGCACCAGTGGAAGGGGAAGCCCTTGGTCCTGCCAAGGTTGGACCCCCAGTGCAGGGGAATGTCGGGGGTTGGGGGACCAGTAAGGGAGGTGGAGGGGAGGAACACCCATATGGGGGAGGTGATGGGAATGCGGGCTTATGGACAGGAAACCAGGAAAGAGAATACCATTTGAAATGTAAGTAAAGAAATATATTTAATAAAAAAATTAAAAAAAAAGGCTCATAGTTTCAGAGGGTTAGAGTCTATGACCATCAGTGTGGAATCATGGCAACAGGCAAGTGGACATGGAGCTGGAGCAGGATAGTTTATATCTTAATCTACATGCAAGAAGCAGAAAGGGCTAACTGGGAAAGGTGTAGGGTTTTGAAACTTCAAAGCAAGTCCCCAGTGGTACACCTCCTCCAAGGCCATAACTAATCCTTCCAAAACAGTTCAACTGACTGGAAACCAAGTAATGAAACATATGAGCCTATGGGAGACATTTTCAATTCAACACATCACTCCACCAAATCTGTCTTCCAACTTTACCACTGAGTTAGGATTTATCACAAGGAATTTACCATATGCTAAATAGATAAAATTGTCTGATCTTAAACATGTGGCCTCCAAAACTGTGAACTAAATAAACCTTTTTTTTTTTATTAACTTGAGTATTTCTTATATACATTTCGAATGTTATTCCCTTTCCCAGTTTCCAGGCAAACATCCCCCTCCCCCCTCCCCTTCTTTATGGGTGTTCCCCTCCCCATTCTCCCCCCGTTGCTGCCCTCCCCCCAACAATCTAGTTCACTGGGGGTTCAGTCTTAGCAGGACCCAGGGCTTCCCCTTCCACTGGTGCTCTTACTAGGATATTCATTGCTACCTATGAGGTCAGAGTCCAGAGTCTTTAGGTAGGTCTTTAGGTATAGTCTTTAGGTAGTGGCTTGTCCCTGGAAGCTCTGGTTGCTTGGCATTGTTGTACATATGGGGTCTCGAGTCCCTTCAAGCTCTTCCAGTTCTTTCTCTGGGGGTCCTATTCTCAGTTCAGTGGTTTGCTGCTGGCATTCGCCTATGTATTTGCTATATTCTGGCAGTGTCTCTCAGGAGCGATCTACATCCGGCTCCTGTCTGCCTGCACTTCCTTGCTTCATCCATCTTGTCTAATTGGATGGCTCTATATGTATGGGCCACATGTGGGGCAGGCTCTGAATGGGTGTTCCTTCTGTGTCTGTTTTAATCTTTGCCTCTCTATTCCCTGCCAAGGGTATTCTTGTTCACCTTTTAAAGAAGGAGTGAAGCATTCATTTTGATCATCCGTCTTGAGTTTCATTTGTTCTAGGCATCTAGGGTAATTCAAGCATTTGGGCTAATAGCCACTTATCAATGAGTGCATACCATCTGTCTTTTTCTGTGATTGGGTTACCTCACTCAGGATGATATTTTCCAGTTCCAACCATTTGCCTACAAATTTCATAAAAGTCATTGTTTTTGATACCTGAGTAAAATTCCATTGTGTAGATGGACCACATTTTCTGTATCCATGCCTCTGTTGAAGGGCATCTGGGTTCTTTCCAGCTTCTGGCTATTATAAATAAGGCTGCGATGAACATAGTGGAGCACGTGTCTTTTTTATATGTTGGGGCAACTTTTGGGTATATGCCCAAGAGACGTATAGCTGGATCCTCAGGCAGTTCAATGTCCAATTTTCTGAGGAACCTCCAGACTGATTTCCAGAATGGTTGTACCAGTCTGCAATCACGCCAACAATGGAAGAGTGTTCCTCTTTCTCCGCATCCTCACCAGCATCTGCTGTCACCTGAGTTTTTGATCTTAGCCATTCTCACTGGTGTGAGGTGAAATCGCAGGGTGGTATTGATTTGCATTTCCCTTATGACTAAAGATGTTGAACATTTCTTTAGGTGTTTCTCAGCCATTCAGCATTCCTCAGCTGTGAATTCTTTGTTTAGCTCTGAACCCCATTTTTTAATAGGGTTATTTGTCTCCCTGCGATCTAACTTCTTGAGTTCTTTGTATATTTTGGATATAAGGCCTCTATCTTTTGTAGGATTGGTAAAGATCTTTTCCCAATCTGTTGGTTGCCGCTTTGTCCTAACCACAGTGTCCTTTGCCTTACAGAAGCTTTGCAGTTTTATGAGATCCCATTTGTCAATTCTTGATCTTAGAGCATAAGCCATTGGTGTTTTGTTCAGGAAATTTTTTCCAGTGCCCATGTGTTCCAGATGCTTCCCTAGTTTTTCTTCTATTAGTTTGAGTGTGTCTGGTTTGATGTGGAGGTCCTTGATCCACTTGGACTTAAGCTTTGTACAGGGTGATAAGCATGAATCGATCTGCATTCTTCTACATGTTAAGCTCCAGTTGAACCAGCACCATTTGCTGAAAATGCTATCTTTTTTCCATTTGATAGTTTTGGCTCCTTTGTCAAAAATCAAGTGACCATAGGTGTGTGGGTTCATTTCTGGGTCTTCAATTCTGTTCCATTGGTCTATCTGTCTGTCTCTGTACCAATACCATGCAGTTTTTATCACTATTGCTCTGTAATACTGCTTGAGTTCAGGGACAGTGATTCCCCTGACGTCCTTTTATTGTTGAGGATAGTTTTAGCTATCCTGGGTTTTTTGTTATTCCAGATGAATTTGCAAATTGTTCTGTCTAACTCTTTGAAGAATTGGATTGGTATTTTGATGGGGATTGCATTGAATCTGTAGATCGCTTTTTGGTAAAATGGCCATTTTTACTATATTAATCCTGCCAATCCATGAGCATGGGAGATCTTTCCATCTTCTGAGTTCTTCTTCAATTTCTTTCCTCAGAGTCTTGATGTTCTTATTGTACAGATCTTTTACTTGCTTGGTTAAAGTCACACCGAGGTACTTTATATTATTTGGGTCTATTATGACAGGTGTCGTTTCCCTAATTTCTTTCTCGGCTTGTTTCTCTTTTGTGTAGAGGAAGGCTACTGATTTATTTGAGTTAATTTTATACCCAGCCACTTTGCTGAAGTTGTTTATCAGCTTTAGTAGTTCTCTGGTGGAATTTTTGGGATCACTTAAATATACTAACATATCATCTGCAAATAGTGATATTTTGACTTCTTCTTTACCAATCTGTATCCCCTTGATTTCCTTTTGTTGTCTGATTGCTCTGGCTAGAACTTCAAGAACTATATTGAATAAGTAGGGAGAGAGTGGGCAGCCTTGTCTACTCCCTGATTTTAGTGGGATTGCTTCATGTTTCTCTCCATTTAGTTGAATGTTAGCAACTGGTTTGCTGTATATGGCTTTTACTATGTTTAGGTATGGGCCTTGAATTCCTATTCTTTCCAGGCCTTTTATCATGAAGGGGTGTTGAATTTTGTCAAATGCTTCTCAGCATCTAATGAAATGATCATGTGGTTTTGTTCTTTCAGTTTCTTTATATAATGGATCACGTTGATGGTTTTCCCTATGTTAAACCATCCCTGCATGCTTGGGATGAAGCCTACTTGATCATGGTGGATGAATGTTTTGATGTGCTCTTGGATTCGGTTTGCCAGAATTTTATTGAGTATTTTTGCATCGATATGCATAAGGGAAATTGGTCTGAAGTTCTCTTTCTTTGTTGGGTCTTTATGTGGTTTAGGTATAAGAGTAATTGTGGCTTCATAGAAGGAATTCAGTAGTGCTCCATCTGTTTCAATTTTGTGGAATAGTTTGGATAGTATTGGTATGAAGTCTTCTATGAAGGTCTGATAGAATTCTGCACTAAACCCGTCTGGACCTGGGCTCTTTTTGGTTGGGAGACCTTTAATGACTGCTTCTATTTCCTTAGGAGTTATGGGGTTGTTTAACTGGTTTATCTGTTCCTGATTATCTACGGTACCTGGTATCTGTCTAGGAAACTGTCCATTTCCTGCAGATTTTCAAGTTTTGTTGAATATAGGCTTTTATAGTAAGATCTGATGATTTTTTGAATTTCCTCTGAATCTGTAGTTATGTCTCCCTTTTCATTTCTGATTTTGTTAATTTGGACAAACTCTCTGTGTCCTCTCGTTAGTCTGGCTAAGGGTTTATCTATCTTGTTGATTTTCTCAAAGAACCAACTTTTGGTTCTATTGATTCTTTCTATGGTCCTTTTTGTTTCTACTTGGTTCATTTCAGCTCTGAGTTTGATTATTTCCTGCCTTCTACTCCTCCTGGGTGTATTTGTTTCCTTTTGTTCTAGACCTTTTAGGTGTGCTGTCAAGCTGCTGACATATGCTCTCTCCTGTTTATTTCTGCAGGCACTCAGCGCTATGAGTTTTCCTCTTAGCACAGGTTTCATTGTGTTCCATAAGCTTGGGTATGTTGTACCTTCATTTTCATTAAATTCTAAAAAGTCTTTAATTTCTTTCTTTATTTCTTCCTTGACCAGGTTATCATTGAGTAGAGCATTGTTCAATTTCCACGTATATGTGGGCATTCTTCCCTTATTGTTATTGAAGACCAGATTTAGGCCATGGTGGTCCGATAGCACACATGGGATTATTTCTATCTTTCGGTACCTGTTGAGGCCCATTTTTTGACCAATTATATGGTCAATTTTGGAGAAAGTACCATGAGGAGCTGAGAAGAAGGTATATCCTTTTGCTTTAGGATAGAATGTTCTATAAATATCTGTTAAGTCCATTTGGCTCATGACTTCTCTTAGTCTGTCTACGTCTCTGTTTAATTTCTGTTTCCATGATCTGTCCATTGATGAGAGTGGGGTGTTGAAATCTCCTACTATTATTGTGTGAGGTGCAATGTGTGTTTTGAGCTTTAGTAAGGTTTCTTTTTTATATGTAGGTGCCCTTGTATTTGGGGCATAGATATTTAGGATTGAGAGTTCATCTTGGTGGATTTTTCCTTTGATGAATATGAAGTGTCCTTCCTTATCTTTTGATGACTTTTAGTTGAAAATTGATTTTATTTGATATTAGAATGGCTACTCCAGCTTGCTTCTTCTGACCATTTGCTTAGAAAGTTGTTTTCCAGCCTTTCACTCTGAGGTAGTGTCTGTCTTTGTCTCTGAGGTGTGTTTCCTGTAGGCAGCAGAAGGCAGAGTCCTCATTGCGTATCCAGTTTGTTAATCTATGCCTTTTTATTGGGGAGTTTAGACCATTGATGTTGAGAGATATTAAGGAATAGTGATTTTTGCTTCCTCTTATATTCATATTTGGATATGAGGTTATGTTTGTGTGCTTTTCTTCTCTTTGTTTTGTTGCCAAGACGATTAGTTTCTTGCTTCTTCTAGGGTATAGCTTGCCTCCTTATGTTGGGCTTTACCATTTATTATCCTTTGTAGTGCTGGATTTGTAGAAAGATATTGTGTAAGTTTGGTTTTGTCATGGAATATCTTGGTTTCTCCATCTATGTTAATTGAGAGTTTTGCAGGATACAGTAACCTGGGCTGGCATTTGTGTTCTCTCAGGGTCTGTATGACATCTGTCCAGGATCTTCTGGCTCTCATAGTTTCTGGCGAAAAGTCTGGTGTGATTCTGATAGGTCTGCCTTTATATTTTACTTGACCTTTTTCCCTTACTGCTTTTAATATTCTTTCTTTATTCTGTGAGTTTGGTGTTTTGACTATTATGTGACAGGAGGAGTTTCTTTTCTGGTCCAATCTATTTGGAGTTCTGTAGGCTTCTTGTATGCCTATGGGTATCTCTTTTTTTTTAGGTTAGGAAGTTTTCTTCTATGATTTTGTTGAAGATATTTACTGGTCCTTTGAGCTGGGAGTCTTCACTCTCTTCTATACCTATTATCCTTAGGTTTGATCTTCTCATTGAGTCCTGGATTTCCTGTATGTTTTGGACCAGTAGCTTTTTCTGCTTTACATTATCTTTGACAGTTGAGTCAATGATTTCTATGGAGTCTTCTGCTCCTGAGATTCTCTCTTCCATCTCTTGTATTCTGTTGGTGCAGCTTGTATTTACAGCTCCTTGTCTCTTCTTTTGGTTTTCTATATCCAGGGTTGTTTCCATGTGTTCTTTCTTGATTGTTTCTATTTCCAGTTTTAATTCCTTCAACTGTTTGATTGTGTTTTCCTGGAATTCTTTCAGGGATTTTTGTGATTCCTCTCTGTAGGCTTCTACTTGTTCTCTAAGGGAGTTCTTCACGTCTTTCTTGTAGTCCTCCAGCATCATGATCTAATATGATTTTGAAACTAGATCTTGCTTTTCTGGTGTGTTTGGATATTCAGTGTTTGCTTTGGTGGGAGAATTGGGCTCCAATGATGCCATGTAGTCTTGGTTTCTGTTGCTTGGGTTCCTGCGCTTGCCTCTCACCATCAGATTATCTCTAGTGTTACTTTGTTTTGCTATTTCTGACAGTGGCTAGACTGTCCTATAAGCCTGTGTGTCAGGGGTGCTGTAGACCTGTTTTCCTGTTTTCTTTCAGCCAGTTATGGGGACAGAGTGTTCTGCTTTCGGGCGTGTAGTTTTTCTTATCTACAGGTCATCAGTTATTCCTGTGGGCCTGTGTCTGGAGTTCACCAGGCAGGTCACTTGCAGCAGAAACGTTGGTCTTATCTGTGGTCCCGAGGCTCAAGTTTGCTCGTGGGGTGTTTTCCTCTGGTGTCAGAGATGTGTGCAGAGTGCAGTCTCTTCTGGTTTCCCAGGCGTGTCTGCCTCTCTGAAGGTTTAGCTCTCCCTCCCACGTGATTTGGGTGCAGAGAACTGTTTATCCAGTAGGTCCCTTCAGATTATGGTGGTGTCTCAGGCTCAGCGGTCCTGCTACTCCTGGGCCCTCCTCTACGGGAACCCAGAGGCCGTATACAGTTTCCTCTTGGGCCAGGGATGTGGGCAGGGGTGGGCAGTGTTGGTGGTCTCTTCTGCTCTGCAGCCTCAGGAGTGCCCACCTGACCAGGCGGTGAGGTCTCTCTCCCACGGGGTTTGGGAGCAGAGAGCTGCTGTGGGCTGGGATCCGCGGGTTTGGCACTCCCGGTAAACAGCGGAAGTGCCCAGTCCTAGAGGAATTTTGCCTCAGTGTGTCCTGAGTTCACCAGGCAGGTCTCTTGCAGCAGAAAAGTTGGTCTTACCTGTGGTCCCGAGGCTCAAGTTTGCTCGGGGGGTGCTGCCCATGAGCTCTCTGCGGCAGCAGCAACCAGGAAGATCTGCGCCGCCCTTTCCGGGAGCTTCCGTGCACCCCTTTTTTTTTTTTTTTTATTGGATAGCTTATGTATGTACATGTTTATTATTCCCTTTCCCGATACTCCCCACTCCCACACTCCCTCCCCCTGATTCTGTGAGAAAGCTTCCCCTCCAAACTACCCACTCTCACATCAACAGCCCTACACTATCAAAACAAGCCTTCACAGGACCAAGGGCTTTTCCTCCTATTGATGCCAGGCAACACCTTCTTCTGACACGTATGCACCTAGAACCATGGATCCCCCAGTGTGTACTCTTTGGTTGGTGGTTTAGTCTGCAGGCACTCTGGGGGTCTGGTTGGTTGATATTCTGGTTCTTCTTATGAGGTTGCACACCCATTCAGCTCCTTCAGTCCTTTCTTTATCTCCTCCACAGGGGTCCCTGTGCTCAATCTGATGCAAGCATCTTAATCTCTATGAGTAAGGCTCTGTCAAAGCCTCTCAGGAGACACCCATATCAGGCTCCTGTCATCAAGCATTTCTTGGCAACAGTAATAGTGACTGGGTTTGGTGGCTGCATATGGAATGGATCCCAAGGTGGATCAGTCTTTGAATGGCCTTTCCTCCAATCTCTGTTCACTGTTTGTCCCTACATTTCCTACAACATTTTTTCCCCTTTTAAGAAGAACTGATGCATACATTTTGATCTTCCTTCTTCTGGAGCTTCATATAGTGAATTATATCTTAGATATTCCCAGCATTGGGACTAATATCCACTTAGGACCAAGAGCATACCATGGTCCACATGAGCCCAGAGCTGACCAGGTCCCACAACTCTCTATACACAGATCCAGTGGGGAAAATAGCTGGACTTTCAGAAGTGTGGACAATCCTGAGAGCTCAGGGGAAAGCACCTCTTCTCACATTCCTGGCCCAAGAGGAATGCACCTGGAACCCTCTGGAAACAGGAACCTAGAAAGAGACTGAGACAGGATCCTTGCAGTTTCTGCCTAGGTCCAGAGCTGAAAGTCAATCTCCAGGAGCATTGACAAACCTGAGAGTAGAGGTAAGACCACCATTTCTGCTCTAAGGGACCCACCTGGAGCCCTAAGGACACAGGAACCCAGGAGTAGTGTGGGACAGGATCCTTCTGGTTTCCCATGTGCCAGGATATGACCCAGACTCACAGCTTTCTGTGCCCAGATCGCCTGGAGAAAGAGTGGGACTCTCAGAAGTACAGATAATTCTAAGAGCACAAGGGAGACCATCACTTCTGCTCACATTCCTGGCCCAAGCAACCAGAAACAGTCCTCTAGAAACAGGAACCTTGGAGTAGCAAGGACAGGATCCTTCCTGTTTCTGCCTGCACCCAGAGATGACCTGGTTCCACAGCTCTCGGTACCCAGATCCTAAGAGGAATAGAATTGGACTATCAGAAGTGTGGAAAAATCCTGAGAGTTCAGAGGAGACCACCACTTCTGCTCACATGCCTGGCCCAGGAGGAACCTGCCTGGAGCCTGCTGAACACAGGAACCAAGGATCAATATAAGAGAGGATCCTTCTGGTTTCTGCCTACTCCCAGAACTGACCCTGTGACACAGATCTCTGTACCTAGATCCCACTGAGAGAGAGCCAGTCTCCAGGAGTGATGACACATAGGCTTACAGGAGGGTAAAACCACTGTCAGAGACACCAAGACCAGCTAAAATCAGAGATAATCAGATGAGGAGAGGCAAGGGCAATAATCTAAGGAACAGAAACCAAGACTACTTTGAATCATCAGAGCCCAGTTGTCCCACCAAAGTGAATAGTGGATATTCCAACATACAAGAAAAGGAGGATTTTGATATAAAATCACATGTCATGATGATAATAGAGGAAATTAAGAAGTACATACATACTCTCTTAAAGTAATACAGGACAACACAGGTAAACAAGTCAAAGCCCTTAAAGAGGAAAAAAAATCTCCTTTTTTTTCCTATTATCCATCTTTATTAAATTGGTTATTTCTTATTTACATTTCGATTGTTATTACCTTTCCTGGTTTCCAAGCAAACATCCGCCTAACCCCTCCCCTTCCCCTTCTATATGGGTGTTCCCATCCTCCTCCCCTTTCCGCCCTCCACCCAACAATCCCATTCACTGGGGGTTCAGTCTTGGCAGGACCAAGGGCTTCCCCTTCCACTGATACCCTTACTAGGCTATTCATTGCTACCTATGCAATTGGAGCCCAGGGTCAGTCCATGTAATCTTTCGGTAGTGGCTTAGTCCCTGGAAGTTCTGGTTGGTTGACATTGTTGTTCCTATGGGTTCTCAAGCCACTTCAAACTCTTTCAGTCCTTTCTTTGATTCCTTCAACTGGGGTCCTGTTCTCAGTTCAGTGGTTTGCTGCTGGCATTCGCCTATGTATTTGCCATATTCTGGCTATGTCTCTCAGGAGAGATCTACATCTGGTTCCTGTCAGCCTGCACTTCTTTGCTTCATCCATCTTCTCTACTTTGGTGGTTGTATATGTATGGGCCACATGTGGGGCAGGCTATGAATGGGCATTCCTTCAGCCTCTGTTCTACACTTTGCTTCCCTATTCCCTGCCAAGGGTATACTTGTTCCCCTCTTAAAGAAAGAGTGAAGCATTCGCATTTTGGTCATCCTTCTTGAGTTTCACGTGTTTTATGCATCTAGGGTAATTCAAGCATTTGGGCTAATATCCACTTATCAATGAGCACATACCATGTGTGTTTTTCTGTAATTGGGTTACCTCACTCAGGATGACATTTTCCAGTTCCCTCCATTTGCCTATGAATTTCATAAACTCATTGTTTTTGATAGCTGAGTAGTATTCCATTGTATAGATGTACCACATTTTCTGTATCCATTCCTCTGTTGAAGGGCATCTGGGTTCTTTCTAGCTTCTGGCTATTATAAATAAGGCTGCTATGAACATAAGGGAGCATATGTTTTTGTTATATGTTAGAGCATCTTTTGGGTATATGCCAAAGAGAGGTATAGCTGGGTCCTCAGGTAGTGCAGTGTCCAATTCTCTGAAGAATCTCCAGACTGATTTCCAGAATGGTTGTACCAGTCTGCAATCCCATCAACAATGGAGGAGTGTTCCTCTTTCTCCACATCCTCGCCAGCATCTGCTGTCACCTGAGTTTTTGTTTTAGCCATTCTGCCTGGTCTCAGGTGGAATCTCAGGGTTGTTTTGATTTGCATTTCCCTTATGACTAAAGATGTTGAACATTTCTTTACGTGCTTCTCAGCTATATGGCATTCCTCAGCTGTGAATTCTTTGTTTAGCTCTGAATCCCATTTTTTAATAGGGTTATTTGTCTCCGTGCAGTCTAACTTTGTGAGTTCTTTGTATATTTTGGATATGAGCCCTCTACCAGTTGTAGGATTGGTAAAGATTTTTTCCCAATCTGTTCATTGCCATTTTGTCCTAACAATCGTGTCCTTTGCCTTACAGAAGCTTTGTAGTTTTATGAGATCCCATTTGTCAATTCTTGATCTAAGAACATAAGCCATTGGTGTTTTGTTTGGGAAATTTTCTCCAGTGCCCCTGTGTTCAAGACTCTTCCCCACTTTTTCTTCTTTTATTATGAGTGTATTTGGACAAAAAAAATTCTCTTAAATAATTACAGGAAAATACAACCAAACCCATGAAGGAATTGAGCAAAATCATACAGGATCTAAAAATGGAAAGAAAAACAATAAAGAAATTACAAAGAGAGACAAGCCTGGAAATAGAAAACCTAGGAAAGAGAACAGGAATCATAGATGCAAGCATCACCACAGAACAGAAGAGATAGAAGAGAGAATCTCAGGGGCAGACAATGCAATAAAAAGAAAAAAACAAAAACAAAACAAACAAACAAAAAAAAAACACTGAAACAACAGTGAAGAAAATGGAAAACACAAAAAGCTCCAAATTCAAAATATCCAGGAAATCCAGGACACAATGAGAAGATCAAACCTAAGGATGATCGCTTTAAAATAGAGCAAAGATTCCCAAATTAAAGGGACAGTAAATGTTTTCAACAAAATTATAAAAGAAAACTTCCCTAAGCTAAAGAAAGTGATGACCATATGAACATACAAGAAGTCTATGTTTATGGACAGAAAACTGGCAAGGGGTATAACATTGGAAGTGTAAATAAAAAACAATATCCAATTTTTAAAAACTACATACCAGACATGCCTGGGATGCCAGAAGAGACTACACTCTGTCCACATTTCTGACTCCAGAGGAAAACACCAAATGCCATCTGGGACCCTGGTGCATGGGGGCTCCCAGAAAGGGTGGCGCAGGTCCTCCTGGTTGCTGTCTTCATGGAGAGCTCATAAGAAACACCCCACGAGCAAACTGGAGCCCCGGGACCACAGGTAAGACCAACTCCAAGTGACCTGCCTAGTGAACTCAGGACACAGGCCCACAGGAATAGCTGAAGACTTGTACACAGGAAAAACTACACGCCCAAAAGCAGAACACTCTGTTCCCATAACTGGCTGAAAGAAAACAGGAAAACAGGTCTACAGCACCCCTGACACACAGGCTTATAGGACAGTCTAGCCACTGTCAGAAATAGCAGAACAAAGTAACACTAGAGATAATCTGATGGTGAGAGGCAAGCGCAGGAACCCAAGCAACAGAACCCAAGACTACATGGCATCATTGGAGTCCAATTCTCCCACCAAAGCAAACACTGAATATCCAAACACACCAGAAAAGCAAGATCTAGATTTAAAATCATATTTGATCATGATGCTGGAGGACTTCAGGAAAGATGTGAAGAACTCCCTTAGAGAAACACAGGAAAATATAAATAAACAAGTAGAAGCCTACAGAGAGGATTCACAAAAATCCCTGAAAGAATTCCAGGAAAACACAATCAAACAGTTGAAGGAATTAAAAATTGAAATAGAAGCAATCAAGAAAGAACATATGGAAACAACTGGATATAGAAAACCAAACAAAGAGACAAGGAGCCATAGATACAAACTTCACCAACAGAATACAAGAGATGGAAGAGAGAATCTCAGGAGGAGAAGATTCCATAGAAATCATTGACTCAACTGTCAAAGATAATGTAAAGCGGAAAAAGCTACTGGTCCAAAACATACAGGAAATCCAGGACTCAATGAGAAGATCAAACCTAAGGATAATAGGTATAGAAGAGAGTGAAGACTCCCAGCTCAAAGGACCAGTAAATATCTTCAACGAAATCATAGAAGAAAACTTCCCTAACCTAAAGAAAGAGATGCCCATAAGCATACAAGAAGCCCACAGAACTCCAAATAGATTGGACCAGAAAAGAAACTCCTCCCGTCGCATAATAGTCAAAACACCAAATGCACAAAACAAAGAAAGAATATTAAAAGCAGTAAGGGAAAAAGGTCAAGTAACATATAAAGGCAGACCTATCAGACTCATACCAGACTTCTCAACAGAGATTATGATAGGCAGAAGATCCTGGACAGATGTCATACAGACCCTAAGAGAACACAAATGCCAACCCAAGTTGCTGTATACTGCAAAACTCTCAATTAACATAGATGGAGAAACCAAGATATTCCATGACAAAACCAAATTTACACAATATCTTTCCATAAATCCAGCCGTAAAAAGGATAATAAATGGTAAAGCCCAACAAAAGGAGGCAAGCTACACCCTAGAAAAAGCAAGAAACTAATCGTCTTGGCAACAAAACAAAGAGAAGAAAAGCACGCAAACATAACCTCACATCCAAATATGAATATAACAGGAAGCAATAATCACTATTCCTTAATATCTCTCAACATCAATGGTCTAAACTCCCCAATAAAAAGGCATAGATTAACAAACTGGATACGCAATGAGGACCCTGCATTCTGCTGCCTACAGGAAACACACCTCAGAGACAAAGACAGACACTACCTCAGAGTGAAAGGCTGGAAAACAACTTTCCAAGCAAATGGTCAGAAGAAGCAAATGGTGCTGGTTCAACTGGAGGTCAACATGTAGAAGAATGCAGATCGATTCATGCTTATCACCCTGTACAAAGCTTAAGTCCAAGTGGATCAAGGACCTCCACATCAATCCAGATACACTCAAACTAATAGAAGAAAAACTAGGGAAGCATCTCGAACACATGGGCACTGGAGAAACTTTCCTGAACAAAACACCAATGGCTTATGCTCTAAGATCAAGAATTGACAAATGGGATCTCATAAAACTGCAAAGCTTCTGTAAGGCAAAGGACACTGTGGATTGGACAAAACGGCAACCAACAGATTGGGAAAAGATCTTTACCAATCCTACAACAGATAGAGGGCTTATATCCAAAATATACAAATAGCTCAAGAAAAGATAGACTGCAGGGAGACAAATAACCCTATTAAAAATGGGGTTCAGAGCAAAATAAAGAATTCACAGCTGAGGAATGCTGAATGGCTGAGAAACACCTAAAGAAATGCTCAGAAAATTGAACATTGAAGTACCTGAGGACCCAGCTATACCTCTCTTGGGCATATACCCAAAAGATGCCCCAACATATAAAAAAGATACGTGCTCCACTATGTTCATAGCAGCCTTATATATAATAGCCAGAAGCTGGAAAGAACCCAGATGCCCTTCAACAGAGGCATGGATACAGAAAATGTGGTACTTCTACACAATGGAATATTACTCAGCTATCAAAAACAATGACTTTATGAAATTTGTAGGCAAATGGAGGGAACTGGAAAATATCATCCTGAGTGAGGTAACCCAATCACAGAAAAACACATATGGTATGCATTCGTTAATATGTGGCTATTAGCCCAAATGCTTGAATTACCCTAGATGCACAGAACACATGAAACTCAAGACGGATGATCAAAATACGAATGCTTCACTCCTTCTTTAAAAGGGGAACAAGAATACCCTTGGCAAGGAATAGGGAGGCAAAGATTAAAACAGAGGCAGAAGGAACACCCATTCAGAGCCTGCCCCACATGTGGTCCATACATATACATCTACCCAATTAGACAAGATGGATGAAGCAAAGAAGTGCAGGCAGACAGGAACCGGATGTAGATCTCTCCTGAGAGACACAGCTAGAATACAGCAAATACATAGGCGAATGCCAGCAGCAAACCACTGAACTGAGAATAGGACCCCCGTTGAAGGAATCAGAGATAGGACTGAAAGAGCTTGAAGGGGCTCGAGACCCCATATGAACAACAATGCCAAGCAACCAGAGCTTCCAGGGACTAAGCCACTACCCAAAGACTATACATGGACTGACCCTGAACTCTAAACTCATAGGTAGCAATGAATAGCCTAGTAAGAGCACCAGTGGAAGGGAAGCCCTTGTTCCTGCTAAGACTGAACCCCCAGTGAATGTGATTGTTGGGGGAAGGGTGGTAATGGGGGGAGGAATGGGATGGGAACACCCATAAGGAAGGGGAGGGGGAGGATGTTTGGGGGATGTTTGCCCAGAAACAGGGAAAGGAAATAACACTCGAAATATAAGAAATACTCAAGTTAATAAAACAAACAACAACAACAAAAAGTACATACCATGTGTGTTCTCAGCCTGTTTATCCTTTGAGTAGAGGAAGACTACTGCTTTGTTTGAGTTAATTTTATATCCAGTCACTTTGCTCAAGTTGTTTATCAGGCTTAGAAGTTCTCTGGTAGAATTTTGGGGGTCACTTAAGTATACTATCATATCATCTGCAAATAGTGGTATTTTTCTTCTTCTTTTCCAGTTTGTATCTCTTAAACCTCCTGTTGTTGTCTGTTTGTTCTAGCTAAGACCTGGAACACTCTATTGAATAGGTATGGGGAGAATGGGCAGCCTTGTCTAGGCCTGATTTTAGTGGGCCTTGATTGCTTAAGTGGGCTAAAACTTGATTGCTTCAAGTTTTGTCAAATGCTTTCTCAGCATTTAATGAGAAGATCACATGGTTTTTTTTTTCCCCTTCGAGTTTGTTTATATACTGGATTATGTTGATGGATTTTGATGTATTGAATTATACATACGTCCCTGGGATGAAGCCTACTTGAACATGTCAAATGATCATTTTTATGTGTTCTTAGATTCAATTTGGGAGAATTTTATTGATTATTTTTGCATTGATATTCATAATAGGAATTAGTTTAATTTCTCTTTCTTTGTTGGTCTTTATGTGGTTTAGGTATAACTGTAATTGTGGCTTCACAGTAGGAATTTGGTAGTGTTCCTTCTGTTTTTATTTTGTGAAATAGTTTGGACAGTATTGATGTGAGGTCTTCTATGAAGGTCTGATAAAATTCTGCACTAAACTCATCTCGTTCTGGGCTCTTCTTGATTGAGAGAATTTTAATGACTCCTATTTCTTTAGGAATTATGGGACTGTTTAGATGGTTTATCTGATCCTGATTTAACTTTGGTACCTGGCATCTGTCTAGAAAAGTGCCCATTTCATCCAGATTTTCTAGTTTTTTTGAGTATAGGCTTTTATAGTAGGATCTGATGATTTTTTTATTTCCTCAGATTCTGTTATGTCTCCCTTTTCATTTCTGATTTTGTTAATCTGGATACTATCTCTGCACCCTTTGCTTAGACTGGCTAATGGTGTACCTTTCTTGTTGATTTTTTCAAAGAACCAGCTCCTGGTTTTGTTCATTATTTGTATAGTTCTTTTTTTTCCTACTTGGTTGATTTCAGCTCTGAGTCTACTACTCCTGATTGTATTTGCTTCTTTTTGGTCTAGAGCTTTCAGGTGTGCTGTCAAGTTGTTAGTGTGTGCTCTTTCTAGTTTCTTATTGGAGGTACTCAGAGCTCTGAGTTTTCCTTTTAGCACTGCTTTCATTGTATCCCATAAGTTTGAGTATGTTGTGCCTTCATTTTCATTAAATTCTGAAAAGCCTTTAATCTTTATTTCTTCCTTGACCAACTTATCATTGAGCAGAGTGTTGTTCAGCTTCTATATGTATGTTTGCTTTCCATTGTTTTTGTTGTTATTGAAGACCAGCCTTAGCCTTAGTCTGTTATTATATGATAGGCTGCATGGGGTTATTTCAATCTTCTTGTGCCTGTTGACACTTGTTTTGTGACTGATTATATGGACAGTTTTTGAGAAGGTACCATGAGGTGCTGAGAAGAAGTTATATTCTTTTGTTTTAGACTATAACATAACATAAGTCATTTGGTTCATAACTTCTCTTAGTTTCTCTATGTCTTTGTTTGGTTTCTGTTTCCATGATCTATCCAAATGGCTTATAGTAGGGTATTGAACTCTCCCACTATTCTTGTGTGAGGTGCAATGTATGCTTTGAGCTTTAGTAAGGTTTCTTTTATGTATGTAGGTGCCCTTGTATTTGGAGCATAGATATTCAGGATTGAGAGTTCATGTTGCTGGATTTTTCATTTGATGAGTATGAAGTCTCCTTCCTAATATCTTTTTATATATTTTGGTTGAAAGTCAATGTTATTCGATATTAGAATGGTTACTCTAGCTTGTTTCTTGGGACCATTTGCTTAGAATTTTTTTTCTAGTCTTTTACTCCAAGGTAGTATTTGTTTTGGCACTGAGGTGTGATTCTTGTATGCTGCAAAATGATGGGCCCTATTTACATACCTATTCTGTTAGTCTATGTCTTTTATTGGAGAATTGAGTTCATTGATTTTTAAGAGATATTAAGAAATAGTGATTATTATTTCCTGTTATTTTCATTGTTAGATGTGGAATTGTGTGTGTGTGTGTGTGTGTGTGTGTGTGTGTGTGTGTGTGTGGGTGGGTGTCTGTCTGTCTGTCTGTCTGTCTTCTTTTGGGTTACTTTTTGCGGAGTGTAATTTCCCTCCTTGTGTTGGAGTTTTCCATGCATTTTCCTTTGTAGAGCTAGATTTGTGGAATGATAGTGTGCAAATTTAGTTTTGTCATGGAATATCTTGGTTTCTCCATCTATGGTAATTGAGAATTTTGCTGGATATAGCAGCCTGGGCTGGCATTTATATTCTCTTAGGATCTGTATGAAATCTGTCTAGGACCTTCTAGCTTTAATAGTCTCTGGTGCAAAGTCTGTTATACTTCTGATAGGTCTGCCTTTATATGTTACTTGACCTTTTCCCCTTACTGCTTTTAATATTCTTTCTTTGTTTTGTGCATTTGGTGTTTTAACTAACTTGTAACAGCAAAAAAAATTCTTTCCTGGTCCAATCTATTGGGAGTTCTGTAGGCTTCTTGTGTATTCATGGGCATCTCTTTCTTCAGGTTATGAAAGTTTTCTTCTATAATTCTGTTGAAGATATTTACTGGTCCTTTAAGTTGGGAATCTTTACTTTCTTCTATACCTGTTATGCTTAGGTTTGATCTTCTTATTGTGTCCTGGATTTCCTGAATATTTTGAGTTAGGAGCTTTTTGCATTTTGCATTTTCTTTGACTTTTATGGCAATGTTTTCTATAAAATCTTCTGCTCCTTTGATTCTTTCTTCTATCCCTTGTATTCTGTTGGTGATGCTTGCATCTATGACCACTGATCTCTTTCCTAGGCTTTCTATCTTCAGGGTTGCCTCCCTTTATGATTTCTTTATTTTTTCTATTTCCATTTTTAGATCTTGTATAATTTTGTTCAATTCCTTCTCCTGTTTGGTTGTGTTTTGAAATTCTTTAAAGGGATTTTTTTGCTTCCCTTTAAGGGCTTCTACTTGTTTACTTGTGTCCTCCTGTATTTCTTTAATGAAGTTATTTATGTCCTTCTTAATGTCCTCTATCATCATCATGAGATGTGATTTTTAAATCTGAATCTTGCTTATCTGGTGCATTGGGGTATCCAGGACTTGCTGTGGTGGGAGAACTGGGTTCTGATTGTGCCAAGGAGCCTTTGTTTCTGTTGCTTAAGTTCTTGTGCTTGCCTCTTTCCATCTGAATATCTCTGGTGTTATTTGTTCTTGCTGTCTCTGACTGGAGCTTGTCCCTCCTGTGGGCCTGTGGGTCTGTGATCTTAGGTGTGAGAGCACTCCTGGGAAACTACCACTTTCTGGGCAGGATCTGGGACTGGAGGGCCGTGGTACAGTCCCACCTCTGGGTGCAGATGAACACTGAAAGAGATACCAAACTTTGATACTCGTGTTTTTTTTTTATTAGTCTATCACAGGTATGCTGTTATAGAGTAGAAACATAACTAGAAAGAGGGGTTTGTTTTGTTTTCTTAGTTTACATTTTATTATTACAGCAATATTCATTACAACTTCCATCAACTTTTCTTTCTAATAAAATGTGGTGGGTCCTCATATAAAATCCCTAGGTGAAGATCAAATTGGGCATAGTATGAGACATTGAGTCAAAGAATAAAAATTAACTTTTTTAGTTCTTATTTTAACAATGTCAAGGTATAGAGAGTAGTTAAGTGATCCTGATTAGTACACAGGATAGTACACCCTATGCATCCATTTGTTCTACCAATTTCTTTTCATTCTTGCCTTGAGTAACCCAAGAGAACAGCTCTAGGTATGGCTTGCTTCTTGGTCATCTACGTAGCTACTGAGGGAATTTGTCCAAATATCTGCTTCCCACCAAACTGTGGCAATAATGAAGTCATAGCCTAAATGGTAAATCCTCTGTACTCACTTGTATCTGGGAGAAAATTCTGCTTGAGTGTGTTTTACCATAAATAGTTACTTCAAATGGTACCCTTTAAACATAGGAATTTTAGTAAACAATAGTTTGCTCTCCTCAAAAACATGCATTTGTCAAAAAAAAAAAAAGGAACTATATGTGTTATGCTATCAAGTGTGGTTTTGACAGAAAGAACTTTGATTTTTTTCCCCATCTTTATTAACTTGGGTATTTCTTATTTACATTTCAATTGTTATTACCTTTCCCAGTTTCTGGGCCAACATCTTCCAACCCCTCCCCCTCTCCTTCTGTATGGGTGTTCCCCTCCCCATCCTCCCCCTATTACAGCCCTCCCCCCAATAATCACATTCACTGGGGGTTCAGTCTTGGCAGGACCAAGGGCTTCCCCTTCCACTGGTGCCCTTACTAGGCTATTCATTGCTACCTATGAGGTTGGAGCCCAGGGTCAGTCCATGTATAGTCTTTGGGTAGTGGCTTAGTCCCTGGAAGCTCTGGTTGGTTGGAATTGTTGTTCATATGGGGTCTCGAGCCCTTTCAAGCTCTTTCAGTCCTTTTTTAACTATGTTCCCATGAACACAAAACTTTGTACATCTAATTACATAATTTGATGTAGGAAACGGTTTTTGTAGAGTAGCTTCTGGCTCCACATCAAAACTCATTTTCCTGTACAAGGCACATGTTACCTTTGTCAGGCATGAAAACTAATGGTCACATGTGAATAGAACCTGTAGAACTAACATAAAAGCATGCCATTGCCTTGGGTATTAAAACAATGGTAAGTTAGCAGAGTTACTACAAGCCACAAAAGCATGTGCCACAAAACAACTAAATGTATGCCCAGATTAATCTCTATTTAGCCAGATTTCCCCAAATATTTCCAGTTTTTTCCAAACCAACAAGGAAAATTCTATCAAAAATCCAGAGTACACAGAGAGAACAGACAGAATAAGCTTCAGGTTAAATATCTTTTTATAAATTTTATCAAACGTATGACCATACGGTAAAATGCAGGGCCTTGGAAAGGAACTTAAGCTTCATAGCAAATCCACATCTAGGCACAGGTCACTTCCAACATCAGGCATTGTTCAGGAAATCATGAATCCAGGAGTTAAACAGTACAAGGTTACACTCCTTGGTTTACAACTTGATAGCTGGAAAACCTTGGGAAACTTTTAATGTGTGAAATAAATTCTTTGGGGAAGACATTATTTTTTATTTCTTTTGAAAGAGTCTCATGTAGTCCAGGCTATCCTCCAACTTGCTATGAAGCCAAGGTTGACCTTGAATTCCAAATGCTCATACTTCCACCTCCAAAGAGCTGGGATTATCCACATGTACAACTATGCTTAAAACAATAAACAGAATTCTGTAATAAAATGGGGGCTCTTCTACATTTACGTGTTTATCATATTTAATTGCCACAGAATTGTATATAGTTATGAGATACAATATAATTATATATATATACATATAGATGGATGGATAGATAGATAGATAGATAGATAGATAGATAGATAGATAGATAGATTGATAGATGGGGTAATTAACATTTCTATAGCCTTATATATTATTATTTGTGTTTAGAGCCTTCAGATGACTCTCTCCTGTCATTTTCTAAAGTATATAATAGATTGTTGTAAACTATAGTCACCCTGTGATACTGTAGAATACTAGAATTTTTATTTCATCAAATGTTGTTTTGATGCCTAGTAGATAGCATCCTCCATCCCCCAGCTCCCTGTTTCCCCAACACCAATTCTGTTCTCTCTTCTTTAAGATCAACATTTTTAGCATCCACACATGAGTGAGAACATACAGAATGTGTTTTTTACTCAACAGCACTGTCCTCTAGTTCCATCTATTCATCTACTTTGTTTGACAAGTTTCTTAATCTCTCTAGCTTTATTTTGCTTACCTATAAAACAGACCTCCTAAGCATCTGCATGATAGTGCTCCTGGAGACAAAAGCACACTAAGAAGATATTAAATATCAGATAGTTCTTATTTTCCTCACCCATATGGCCCCCTAAAAACCAACAGTTACCTTGTGTGGAGCATGTTCAAGCATGTGTACTTTGCTTGCTGAGATTAAAAGTCTCTGTGGAGCCTCTTCAAAGCCTTCATCTTGACCTGACTTTGAAATCAGAGATCCAATTTCAATGACAGTGTCCATCATCCCTTCTGGCTGTGAAAGCTTTTGAATGATTTAGGGCTCCACTCCTATATGTATTTCTCAAAAGGTGGGGAGTCTCTATTCCTTTCTGCAGCAAAGGGAAAGAATACAATTAGCTTTAAATGTGATAAGGCTTCCTAGGTCTTTAAATTCCTTCTCCTTAAAAAGGTTTTAGCACATCAATTTGATGTGAGCTGCTGTTAAAGCCAGCTTTTTTTCCTTCAGATTTATCAAGCCAAAAATTAGTCTGATCCTCAGCTGTTGAAAGTACACTGGTTCCAAAAGATATGTCAACAAATTGTCTGAATAAAAATTGGAATTTTCACTCAGTTGCGAAGCAACCCAATGGAATTTTCTCATCCACTTTCCAAAATGTAATGGTCTAAGTGAACCAAAGTCCTTAAGCCTTGGCCATGATAGCTTCTTCTTTCTGCTTTGACCTTGTTCACAGGTTTAAAGATGAAAGCAGATAGGAATGAAGGGGGTCATGTGGCAGAGCTAAGACCAAAAGGAACTGGATTCACACAGCAATAGAGCTGAAGAACCTTCAAATAAGTAGCTCAGTCTGCCTCTCCATGCCCTACTCACAGATATGACCCTCCAGAGAAACATTTGCCATGGTCTCTTCTCTGACTTACTGTCAACTAAACTAGTATTCAGGATGGATGGTTAAAAATTTACCATACATGGACCAAATTTATAAATTATGGTCCATGTTCTTGGCACTTATGATTTCCAAGAGAATCAAACTCACTATTGCCTAATCACTGAGTGGATCATTCATCATAGTCCTTCACTGCTCTGAAATCATCACACTCCTCTTCCCATTACCTTCATGCATGAAAAAAGATCTGATCTCTGCCTGGTTATGTAATATGTGAGCAACCACACTTCTGAGTATATAGTTTTCTCCTAATTAAATCTGTTTACTGCCAGGGCACTCCAGCAAAACCTCAGACATTTTCCTCCCTACTCTTCAGTGGGTACTTGCTCATAGGTGACCATGGCAGTAACCCACTTTATCACAAGCATCCTGTGGGCATCCTGTGGGCATTTCTAATGGAATGTTCACTGTTCTGCTCCTAGCTTGGAATTTTCCACCTCTCCCTGGGTATCTGTTGTCTCTTGCATACTAATTCCTATATCAAAGTTCTTGATTTCAAACAAAATGTGTGCATGTACACATACATTCACACCACACCCCCTATACTTTCTAGCCTCAGTACTGATGGCACAGTCTCTAAAATATTTCTCAATAGCTGTTACTTAGATATTTCCTTACTACCTAGACTATTGAACTATATAGGCAAGAGCATTAGATTGGCTGGGCATGTTCATGTATGTTATTCCAAGAGCATCAGAGAATCCCTGTAGTGTATATGAAAACAGCAGAAGTCCTGTCCAGCACTTACTTTGCATTCTCTAGTAAACTCTCAAGATAAAAAAGATGTATTGTGTGGGGTAATTACTTTGTTTGGGGGGCTTTGAAACAGGGTCTTGCTATATAGCCCAAGCTTATGAAATCTCAAACTCATATCTCAGCCTCCTGCATATCTGAGTGATCCTAATACATGTGCATAGTTATACCACAAGCTTTACCAAATGTTCATGTCTATTCTACTGCAATTATTTGAGTATTATTCCTTATGCATAAGAAGTAAACCAGTCCAGCACTTTGTTTATATTTCTTTTTTTTTTTTGTATTAGCATATAGTATGGTATGTGGTTTAGAATAAGTAATCAAGAAAAGTATGGGTCATTGCTGGTTTTGTTTTTTAAAGAGAAGCAGATAGCTATTTTTAGAACCATAGGATTGCTTCCACTTTCTGCCTGCACCCAGAGCTGACCCTGTGACAAAGCTCTCTGTGCCCAGATCTCCTGGGGAGAGAGCAGATTCTCAGAGGTGCAGACAATCCTTAGAGCATAGGTGAGATCAACACTTCTGCCCACATTTCTGGCCCAGGAGGATTCTGCCTGGAGCCCTCCAGACACAAGAACCAGACAAGGACAGCCTGGGACAGGATCCTTCTGGTTTCCACCTGCGGCCTGATTTGACCCTGTGACACAGCTCTCTGTACCCAGATCCCATGGGTAGAGAGCTGGATCTTCAGGAAGTGCTGACAATCCTGAGAGTACAGGTGAGACCAACAGTTCTGCTCACATTCTTGACCCCAGAGGAATCTGCCTTGAGCCCTCTGGACAAGAAATCGAGGAGCAGTCTGGGACAGGACCCGTCCAGTCTCCTCCTGCACCCGGATCTGACCTGGTGACAAAGCTCTCTGTACCCGGATCCTGCTCTGAGAAATCTGGTCTCCAGGAGTGCTGACACACTGGCTTACAGGAGGATTAAGCTACTGTCAAAGACAGCAAGACCAGCTAACACCAGAGATAAGCAGATAGCCATAGGCAAGGGCAAGAACCTAAGCAACAGAAACCAAGGCCATGTGGCGTTATCAGAACCCAGTTCTCCAACCACAGCAAACCCTGGGTACCCTAACACACCAGAAAAGCAAAATTTTTATTTAAAATCACAACTCGTGATGTTGTTAAAGGACTTTAAGAAGGACACAAACCATCTAGGATCTAAAAGTGGAAATATACATAAAAAAAAGATATCACAAAGAGAGACAACCCTGGAGCTAGAAAAACCTAGGAAAGAGATCAGGAGTCACGGACGCAAGTATTACCAACAGAATACAAGAAATAGAAGAAAGACTCTTAGGAGCAGAAGATTAAAAAAAAAAATTGACAGCACCATCAAAGAAAATGCAAAACACAAAAAGCTCAAATCCCAAAACATCCAGGAAATCCAGAACACATGAGAAGGTCAAATCTAAGGATAATAGGTATAGAAGAGAGCAAAGATTCCCAATTTAAAGGGCCAGTAAATATCTTCAACAAAATTATTGAACCTAACCTAAAGAAAGAGATGCCCATGAACATACAAGAACTGGGCCAGAAAAAGAAACTCCTTCTGTCACATAATAATCAAAACCACAAATGCACAAAACTAAGAAAGAATATTAAAAGCAATAAGAGAAAAAGATCAAGTGACATGTGAAGGCAGACCTATCATTATTATACCAAACTTCTCACTAGAGACTGTGAAAGCCAGAAGATCCTAGGCAGATGTCTTACAGACCCTAAGAGAACACAAATGGTACATTCAGCACAGGCTACTATATCCAGCAAAACTCTCAATTACCATAGATGGAGAATCCAAGATATTCCATGACAAACCAAATTTATAGAATATCTTTCCACAATTCCAGGCCTACAAAGTATAATAGATGGAAAACTCCAACACAAGGAGGGAAACTACACCCTGGAAAAAGCAAAAAATTTCCCCATCTAACAATGAAAATAACAGGAAACAACAATCATTGGTCCCTAATATCTCTCAACATCAATGAACTCAATTCACCAATAAAAAGACAGACTAACAGACTGGATACATAAAGAGGACACAGCATTTGTTGCATTTGGGAAACACACCTCAATGACAAAGACAGATACTACCTCAGAGTAAAAGGGTAGAAAACAATTTTCCAAGCAAATGACCCCAAGAAAGAAGCTAGAATAGCCATTCAAATATTGAATAAAATCACTTTTAACCAAAAGTTATGAAAAAGGATAAAGAAAGAACACTTCATATTCACTAAAGGAAAACTCCACCAAGGTGAACTCTCAATCCCAAATATCTATGCTCGAAATGCAAGGACACCTTGCATAAAAGAAACATTCATAAAAGAAACCCTACTAAAGCTCAAAGCACGCATTGCACCTCACACAAGAATAGTGGGAGAATTCAAAACCCCACTCTCCTCAATGGACAGACCATGGAAACAGAAATTAAACAGGGACACAGAGAAACTAACAGAAATTATGAACCAAATGGATTTAACAGATATCTATAGAACATTTCATCTTAAAAACAAAAGAATAGGGGCTGGAGAGATGGCTCAGTGGTTAAGAGCACCCAACTGCTCTTCCAGAGGTCATGAGTTCAATTCCCAGCAACCACATGGTGGCTCACAACCATCTGTAAAGAGATCTGATGCCCTCTTCTGGTGTATCTGAAGACAGCTACAGTGTACTTATATATAATAAATAAATAAATCTTTAAAAAAACAAAACAAAACAAAAGAATATGCCTTCCTCTCAGCACTTCATAGTTCCTTCTCCAAAATTTATCATATAAAAGAGGCCTCAACAGATACAAGAAGATTGAAATAATTCCATGCATCCTCTCTTCAATAACAACAAAAATGACAGAAAGCCCGCATACACTTAAAAGCTGAACAATGTTCTACTCAATTATAACTTGGTCAAGGAAAAATAAAGAAATTAAAGGCTTTTTAGAATTTAATTAAAATAAGAGCACAACATACCCAATTATGGGATACAATGAAAGCACTGCTAAGAGGAAACTCATAGTTCTGAGTGCCATCAAAAATAAACTGGAGAGAGGATACATTAGCAGCTTGACAGCACACCTAAAAGCTCTAAAACAAAAAGAAGCAAATATACCCAAGAAGATTAGAGGTCAAGAAATAATCAACCTCAGGGCTGAAATCAACCAAATAGAAACAAAAAGAACTATACAAAGAATCAACAAAGCCAGGAGCTAGTTCTTTGAGAAAATCAACAAGATAGATAAACCCTTAACCAGACTAACCAGAAGGCACAGAGACAGTATCCAGAATAACAAAATCATAAATAAAAAGAGAGACATAGTAACAGAATCTGAGGATTTTCAAAAAATCATCAGATCCTACTACAAAAGGCTATACTCAATAAAACTGGAAAATCTGCATGAAATGGACAATTTCCTAGACAAATATCAGGTTAACCAAAGTTAAATAAGGATCAGATAAACTGTCTATAAACAGTCTCATAATTCCTAAAGAAATAAAAGGAGTCATTAAAAGTCTCCCAACCAAAAAGAGCCCAGAACCAGATGAGTTTAGTACAGAATTTTATCAGACCTTCATAGAAGACCTCATACCAAAACTGTCCAAACTATTCCACAAAATAGAAACAGAAGAAACACTACCAAATTCCTACTCTGAAGCCACAATTATGCTTATACCTAAACCACACAAAGACCCAACAAAGAAAGAAAACTTCAGACCAATTTCCCTTATGAATATCAATGCAAAATTACTCAATAAAATTCTCACAAACCAAATCCAAGAACATATCCTAGTGATCATCCCTCATGATCAAGTAGGCTTCATCCAAGGGATACAGGGATGGTTCAATATTCAGAAATTCATCAACATAATCCACGATATAACAAAACTCAAAGACAAAATATACATGATCATCTCATTAGATGCTAGGAAAGCACTTGACAAAATTGAACACCCCTTCATGTTAAAAGTTTTGGAAAGGTCAGGAATTTAAGGCCCACACCTAAAAATAATAAGACCAGTATACAGCAAACCAGTAGCCAACATTAAACTAGATGGAGTGAAACTGGAATCAATTCCACTAAAATCAGGGACTAGACAAGGCCGCCCACTCTTCCCCTACCTATTCAATATAGTACTCAAAGGCCTAGTCAGAGCAATCAGACAACAAAGGGATACAAATTGGAAAGGAAGATGTCAAAATATCACTATTTGCAGAAGATATGATAGTATACTTAAGTGACTCCAAAAATTCCATCAGAAAACTCCTACAGCTGATAAACAACTTCAGAAATGTAGCTAGATATAAAATTAACTCAAATAAATCAGTAGCCTTCCTCTAATCAAAGGTTAAAATAGGCTGATAAAGAAATTAAGGAAATAACACCCTTCACAATAGTCACATATAATAAAACATACCTTGGTATGACTCTAACCAAGCAAGTGAAAAATCTGTATGACCAGAACTTCAAGTCTGTGAAGAAAGAAATTAAAGAAGATCTCAGAAGATGGAAGGATCTCCCATGCTCATGGATTTACAGGAGTAATACTATTAAAAATGGCCATCTTGACAAAAACAATCTAGAGATTCAATGCAATTCCCATCAAAACTCCAACTCAATTCTTCATAGAGTTAGAAAGAACAATTTGCAAATTCATTTGGAATAAAAAAAAACAGGATAGCAAAATTATTCTCAACAATAAAAGAACTTCTGGGAGAATTACCATCCTTGACCTTAATCTATATTACACAGCAATAGTGATTTTTAAAAAAAATCTGTATTGTATTTATACAGAGACATGCAGGTAGATCAATGGAATAGGATTGAAGACCCAGAAATGAACCCACGCACCTATGGTCACTTAATCTTTGACAAAGGAACTAAAACCATCCAGTGGAAAAAAAGATAGCATTTTCAACAAATGGTGCTGGTTCAATTGGAGGTCAGCATGTAGAAGAATGCAAATCGATCCATGCTTATCACCCTGTACAAAGCTTAAGTCCAAGTGGATCAAGGACTTTCACATAAAACCTGATAATACTCAAACTAATAGAAGAAAAAGTGGAGAAGAACCTGGAATACATGGTTACTAGGGAAATTTTCCTGAACAGAACACCTATAGCTTATACTCTAAGATCAATAATTGACAAATGGGACTTTATAAAATTGCAAAGCTTCTGTAAGGCAAAGGACACTGTCATTAGAACAAAATGGCAACCAACAAATTGGAAAAGGTCTTTACCAATCCTACATCCAATAGAGGGATAATTTCCAATATATACAAAGAACTCAAGAAGGTAGATTCCAGAGAACCAAATAACCATATAAAAAAAATGGGCTATAGAGCTAAATAAAAATTTCTCAGCTGAAGAATATGGAATGGCTGAAAAGCATCTAAAAAATGTTCAACATTCTTAACCATCAGGAAAATGCAAATCCAAACAACCCTGAGATTCCACTTCAAGAACCCAGATGTCCTTCAATAGAAAAATGGATACAGAAAATGTGGTACATTTAAACAATGCAGTACTACTCAGCTATTAAAAGCAGTAACTTCACGAAATTCATATGCAAATTGATAGAACTACAAAATATCATGCTGAGTAGGTAACCCAAACACACACACACACACACACATACACACACACACACACACACACACACACACACACACACACACACACCACATGGTATGCACTCATTGGTAAGTGGGTATTAGCCCAAAAGTTCAGATTACCCAAGATAAAATCCACAGACCACATGCAGCTCAAGAAGAAGGACGATCAAAGTGTGGATGCTTCAGTCCTTCTTAGAAGGGGAAACAAAAATATTCACAGGATGAAACACAGGGACAAAATGTGGAGCAGAAACTGAAGGAATGGCCATTTGGAGACTGAACCACCTGGGGATCCAGCCACCAAACCCAGATAATATTGCTGATGCCAAGAAGTGCAAGTTGATAGGAGTCTGACATAGCTGTCTCCTGAGAGGCTCTGCCAGAGTGTGACAAAAACTGAGAAGAATGCTCACAGTCAACCATTCAACTGAAAACAGAGTCCCCAATGGAGGAGTTAGAGATAGGATTGAAGGAGCTAAAGGGGTTTGCAACCCCATAAGAACAATTACAATCAACCAGAGCTCCTAGGGACTAAGCCACCATCCAAATAGTACACATGGACAGACCTATTGCTCCAGCTGCATATGTAACAGAGGATGGCCTTTTTGGGCATCAATGGGAGGAGAAGCCCTTGGTCCTGGCAATGTTCAATGTACCAGTTTAAGGAAATGTCAGGGTAGGGAGGTTGGAAGGGGTGGGTTCATGGGTGGGGGAATACCCTTGTAGAAACAGGGGAAGGGGAATGGGAGAGGGGTTTTATGGATGGGAAACTGGATAAGGGGATAACATTTGAAATATAAATTTAAAATATCCAATTAAAAAAAAAAAGAATGAAAAAAAGAACCATAGGATTATCAATTCAATCTGAGGAACTAAATAGCAACTAGTTAAAGATGAATAGCTATTCTACAAAGTAGTTAAATCTCCCTGATCTGAATATATATTCAACAAAATAATTAATTCTCTTTAGATCAGCAGCAGGAATAAAAAAATTAAGAAATCAAGACCAACTCTAGGAAGAAGTGCCCAAAAATTGTGCTGACCAAGCAAATAAGCCAGAATCAAAATCTAAAGTAATGCTCTCTGCCTCTCACTTTGGCTGAGGAAATATCACTGAAGGTTCTTATCTACCAACCATGACATCTATGTCAGAGTCTCCCAAGGAGCCAGGATAGCTGCTGACACTCTTGAAGGGAGGCTGAGCTTTGAAACAACCAACAAGCACCCGAGGAGCCATTTTGAGCGTATGGAACACTCACAGACTATGTGGTCACGAAAGACCCAAACACCAAGCATTGAGGGGAGAGAGGTGTCCAGTATACCACTGCAGAGGAAATAAGTACAGCTATGAATGTACAACCACACAAAGTGGATGGGAAGGTGTGGAACCAAAAACACCAAACACCAAACACCAAACATTGAGGGGAGAGAGGTGTCTAGTATACCACTCAGAGGAGATAGGTACAGCTATGAATATACAACCACACAAAGTGGATAGGAAGGTGTGGAACCAAAAACACCAAACACCAAGCATTGAGGGGAGAGAGGAAATAAGTACAGCTATGAATGTACAAGCACACAAAGTGGATGGGAAGGTGTGGAACCAAAAATACCAAACACCAAGCGTTGAGGGGAGAGAGGTGTCTAGTATACCACTGCAGAGGAAATAAGTACAGCTATGAATGTACAACCACACAAAGTGGATGGGAAGGTGTGGAACCAAAAAGAGCTGAGTCAATAGAAGAGTCTCAGATACTAGGTGCCTCTTAACTATGAAAATGATCTTTATTGGTTGTCTTAAAAAAGACACTGAAAAAACATCACCAGTATGGGAAAATTGAAGTGATTGAAATCATGCCTGATAGAGGCAAAAAGAGAAGCTTTATTTTTTTCTACTTTTGATGACCATGACTCTCTGGATAAGATTGTCATTGAGAAATGTCATACTGCTGATGGCCACACTTGTGAAGTAGTAAGAATAGCACTGTAGAAGCAGGAGGTGGCTGGGGTTTTGTCAAGCTACAGAGTGCAAAGAAGTTCCAGAACCTTTGGTGGAGGGGTCAGAAAGGTGGTTTTGGTGGCAATGACAACTTTGGTCAAGGAGGAAACTTCTTTGGTCATGGTGGCTTTGGTAGCAGCTATAGTTGTGGTGCACATGTCTGTCGGTAGTAGGGATGACTATAATGGATCTAGTAATGATAAAAACAATCACAATTTGACATTGCAGAAAGTCTGCAATGTTTGGACTAATGAAAGGAAGAGTCTCTAGAGGCAGGAGCCATGGATCTTACTGAGGTGGAAGCCAGTACTTTGCTAAGCTAAGGTGGCTATGGTGGCTCCACCTGCAGCTGCCCTGTGGTAGTGACAGGAGGCTCTAATTACTGCCAGGAAATGCACCTTAGCAGGACAAGAGAGCCAGAGAGGGACAGGGAAGCTACAGGTTGCCACAGGTTCATGAACTCATCAATGCATAGTTGTCTACATATCTACAAAGAAGACATGTTTTGGACAATATTCATGTGTATGAGCAAAACACCTCCAGGGCTATATTTGTGAATAATTGTATAACAGCCTGTTTGAGTTTCCATTTGGTGGTGAGTTAAAGCATTCCAACAAAGGGTTTAGTCTAGACAGTTTCACCCATGCTGTTGATTAATAAATGTAATAGTGTAGCCATGATACTGAATAAATGTGTTGTTTTTTATGTGCTCTATAAACAGTATACTCTGAAGCCATCTTGGTCAACTTTCCCAACAGTATGAAGCTAGAATTCCTTCAGGGTGCTGCCAAGTTGCATTTGAAATTTATTTATGATTGTTTAGGTAGAGAATCTACTGTCTTCAGAAACCTTGGGGTAGTTAAACTGTCAGTTACTATTATGGCTAATGAGTTTGACCATTGAAAGGATCATCCAAGCAAAATCACAATTCGGTTATAAAATGATTGTTGGAACATCCTAAGTAATTTCAAAATTAAATAGTGATATCAATAAAATAATAACAGATGGGAATGAGTCTTGTGTAAATAAGTCTATGAATCCTATTATCATGTGTAATCAATAATTTAATTCTCTTGAAAAGATCTAAATCAACAAAGCTAACCATTCAAAAACATTAACCTCCATTTCTTCCTTGAAAATGCTCTCTGGAATACTGAATTTTCTAAACTTGGACAAAGCGGTGCAGGGTAATACAGCTCTCAGGTAAAGCTGAAGGTTTCAGGAATGGCCCACAGAGCAGGATAGATCAGGGACAGCTTGGAGAAGACAAAGGCAGGAAATCAGGGAACTCCTTTTTCTCACTAATGGCTAGAAAGGGGGAAAGTAGGAGACAAAGTTTGTGTGTGCTGAGTCCTAAGGGGTAGATGTGAACTAGAGGGTCAAATGTCAAGACACCCATCTCCATTAGGCAGCTGAACACTTGGGAGGGTCACACCGAGGAAATAGACTAGACATGTCAGCATGGTGAAATGCAGGGTAGACCATTTAGTACTGTGACCCCAGGCATTAACATAAGTAAGTCTATGAATCTCTTCATACAATTAAAACTCCAGATCACTTTTAAATGTGTTCCATATTAAGTTAATAATTTAGAACATCTTCTGCCATGCTTCCTCTAAATTTTTGATGATCCTATAGTGTAGACAATAGAAGTTCAGTCATTTCAGAGAGTGCCTGGGAATCTGAGGGGTTCTATAGGTGTTACTCCGCTAGCCAGTACACTTCTTAGCATTCGGAACACAGGCTTTCCTGCTTTGTGGATAAAAAGACATAAAGGATAGCTTTAAAATATGTCATGACTCTATCAATATTAGTTATTGTAAGTGAACCTTTTGAATTTCAGTATTCAACCAGGCACCAAAGGCATTCCTGCTTGGAGATAAGTATCCCTTGGTAGGACATTCATTGATAATTTTGCAGGGATTCACTCTTGGCCAGAAGCAGTAATGTCGTGGATTTTTCTGGCAGGGGAAAAATGTGCATTGGCTCCTTGACTTTCCTCAAAATAAGACAACTCAGAGTATCTCTGGTGACAGTATTTTTTTTTTTTTTTTGTCTTCTGGATTTCATTACAGTTTCACTTTTTTTTTCACTTTTTAAAAACAGTTTATTTATTTTTTGTTTTATGTGTGTATTTTCCTGTATATTTACATGTATGCCTGGTGCCACCAAGAGCAGAAAAGCATATCAGATTCTTTGGATGAGTTTTATTTCTTTTTAGAGTTACATTTTCCCATAGCAATTAAGAAAACACAATCACTGGCTGGAGAGATGGCTCAGTGGTTAAGAGCACGGACTATTCTTCCAAAGGTCCTGAGTTCAATTCCCAGCAATCACATGGTGTTCACAACAATAATAGGATCTGATGCCCTCTTCTGATGTTTCTGAAGACAGCAACAGTGTACTCATATACATACATACATACATACATACATACATACATACATACATACATACATACATACATCTTTTTGAAAAAGAGAGAAAGAAAACACAATCATGCTGGGTGGTGGTGGTATACGCCTTTAATCCCAGTGCTCAGGAGAAGCAGGTAAATCTGTATGAGTTTAAGGTCAGGCTATGAAGTGAGTTCTAAGATAGCCAGGGCTACATGAAGAAACCCTTTCTCAAAACAAAACAAAACAATAAAACAACAGAAAAACCCACAATCAGGAAATTATGAATTCCAGATTTATGATCTTAGTTGCTCAACACTGAGTCAAATGGGCAAAGCTGCATAGAGATGATCAATTTCCCGCCTCCAGAAAGTTGCCTCAGATTTGGTGTGACGCACACCTATAATTCCAGCACTGGGAAGGTAGAGGTTGGGGTTTATGGCCATCCTCGGTTACAGAGTTTGAGGCCTGCCTGGAAAACATGAGACTTTGTCAGGAAAGAAAGGAAAAAAGACATCTCAAGGAAAACCTGGCAATGGTGTCATCTTGGAGTGACTGTAGTAATTCCAGGAAAATCTTTTAAATATTTGTAGCAAATCTTCAGGACTTCTTGCAGAAAGTTTTCTCATCTGTCTCCCTATCTCCTCCTCTTCTGATAAATTATAAGCAAATACATACAGATGCTATATATACATCCATCATCCTCATGTACAAAGGTGAATATTACTCTAAGTGTGACCCCTAAACTTGAGTGTTTAGATTCCCAGAAAAGTTCCCTCCCCCATTATTTTCATGTCCTAAGTTCTTTTTTAAATTTATTTTTTTAATTTCATTTTTCTTGAATATTTTATGTATTTACATTTCAAATGTTACCCCATTTTCCCCCTCTTCCATACCCTCTCCTCCTTCCCCCTGCTTCTATGAGGATGCCCCCACTCCTACACACCCACTCCCACTTCAACGCCTTGGCATTCCACTACATTGGGGAAATAAGCCTTCACAGGACCAAGGGCTTTTCCTCCTATTGATGTTTGACAATGACATCATCTACTACATATGAGGCTGGAGTCATGGGTCCTTCCATGCGTACTCATTGGCTGGGGGTTTAATTCCTGGGAACTCTGGTGGGGTCTGGTTGGTTGATATTGTTGTTCTTCTTATGGGATTGCAAACCCCTTCAGTCTTAAGTTCTTAAGAATGCATCCCTCTCTCCTTCCCTGCTCAGGCAGCTCTGTCTGTGTGAGTTGTGAGTCAGATGTGAAAAGGCCCCTCTGTGGACACCATGCTCCTGTTACAGGTACATGCTGACCTGTTGTCGATGTTGCAGGAATGTACCCTAAACCATTATAGTAGGTCAGAACAACGTGTCTGGTTCTGGAGCTGCTTCCCTAAGATGAAGTGGATGGGTATTTGTGCCAAGGACACCATTTCCCTTGTTTCTAAAGGGAACATCTGTCTCTTGCCTTCTCATCCACTCTTCTCTCCTCATCTCCTTTCCACTTTTGCTGCTTCAGAAGGAATCAGATGTGCAGCCAGTGGAACTAAAGGAATTACTGACAGGCAGGAGCCACCAAAGTGCCACAGGTCATTGTGCATTTTCCCTGGGCCATGGGGTTCCACTCTCCCCTTTTATGTCAGTCTGTGACATGACTCTCAGAACAATGCTGCCTTGTTCTCCCGTTATTTCAAAGATTGTAGAAAACAACTCTTTCTCCCCACTCACCCACCCCCACCCTGGGATAAACAGCCCTTTGGGTGAGGAGATATGCTCAAAAATCTCCCTTTCCCTCCAGTCCCTAAGCCACTAGTGTCAGCCCAGTAGCCTGGGACAACTTGAATCTCTCCTATTTAGACAATTTATTTTTCATTAGCATGGTTCAAACACATGTCATCAGATTTACCCTGGGATTTCTCAATCCAAAGCTAAGGTTATCCTCTTTGCCTCATACCCTTCTGCATCCCTAAGCAAGAAGAGGTTCAGGGTCAGGGACATATCCTGTAATGGTGTAGTGTTACCTGTTCAATCTCTAAGTGCACCTCAGCTGAGTGGCACACTCGGGAGAACCTAATGTCACCACTGGAGAAAAACAGCATCATGAACTGGGAGAAAGCTTCACAGAAGAACCTTAGTTTTAGAAGCATAATTAGACTTAGAGCACAACATCTGCTTTATATCTGAAGCTGCTTTGAGATTGGGGTTTGGAAGACTTTCTGCAATGGTGGAATAAAATGAACCAATGACAAATTTCCCAAGTCAGGAGAAAGTGGGGAGATGGAGTAATCTACATCCAGTTCCAGACCTTTGTAGTCCTCAAAAGTGAGTAATAGAACTCCAACAGTCAGATAACTGTTCATGAAGAGAACTGCCCACCAGAAAGATACTTAAAATATAGACCAGTGTTCTAACAATTCCAGAAGAAATAAAGATATGCTTTGTTGTTGTTGTTGTTGCTGTTGTGGCTGCTACTGCTGCTGCTGCTGCTGTTGTTGTTGTTGTTGTTGCTGCTGCTGCTTTCTTTTTCCCAACATATTGTTTATTAACTATTTGGCAATTGTATACAATGCACTTAATCACACTCTCTTCCAATTCCTCCTAGGTCCACCCTCCTACCCTTATGCTCTCCCCACCCCTAAAAATATACCAAGTCCAATCTGTGCTGCCTATATACTCATTGGAGTATGGAATAAAAGTATTCTGAAGAGACCTTTCTGTTCTCCTCTTTGGCTGTTGGACTGTTGAAACAATGGGCTCTCAGAAATTGTTTCATTATGCATGCTTCTTGCCCTCTATGGAAATTGAAACCTCATGACAGAACACTGATGATGTCTTGGAGGGGCCACAGGACCTCTCTATTTCTTCTTCTTCCCAAAGGGGTCACATGGAATACATCTCCTTTCTCTGCTTTTTACTAACGTGTTCTCCCATTAGTTGGTCTATTGAGGACAGGCATCTCAGTCTAGCTTGTTAGGGTTACCTAGGCCCAGGCTCACTTCACAATTCTGATAAAGAGACAATAAGGGCAGGTCTAGGGTCTTACCAGGCAGGGCAGGCTGGGTGAGTAAACCTATCAGAGAGACCTCTCTAAAGATTAAAGCTACAGCAGGACATGGGCACTGTCCTAGAATGAGGACAGCCTCAGAAAGCCTATTGGGGGAAGGGGAGAGGACAAATTATGAAAGCTGTGAGTGTGGAGAAACCATAAATAGTATAACTATAATACAAAATATTCTCGCTCTTATCTTTCTCTCATTGCAATTGCTGCTCCTGCCTCTGCTTTCAAAAGATGGTCCATGGTAATAAACTTCAGGCCTTTCTATGCGTTGAAACAGTGACTTGTATCAAGTATGAACTACTTTACCAACTTAAGACATGCATCTCAGTTGCTACTAAATCATCCAAAGACTCATGTGTTTTTATTAGTGGGAAGTCTATCTCCATCTTGGGATACCTTCTTCTCAATATCCAAGAACCTCAGAAATTCACTTAACCTAAAGGAAACCCAGGCTTGAAGTGAGAAATACAGTTACTGTGGGTATTCTGCCTCAATCTTATCACCATTGTGTGCTATTATGTGCTATTATCACTTATGATTTGCTATTAGACATCAGTCCTGTGTGGATCTAATGATCACAGTAAGTAACACCTGCATCAGTAGTGGTACCTACCCTCTTTTGCTTCAGGCTGATACACTAAGGTACAGTTCTCCTGAGCTAGAATCAAGCTAACAGGATTCTAGCCTCAGCCATACATTGTACCCTGGCCCTCTACAAAAATTCTTTTGGGCTTTAGGGAAGTCCAGAGCAACCAATGCAGATATGTCTATGTTTCAAGATGTCTGCAGAGGGGCTTTAGTATACCAAACAAATGTTCTGTTAGATTCTCTAAAACCACCTTATAGAGGCATCCTAGACTAAGGCTTTATGCACCTATTCTTATGGGACAACTGCCATGTACATGTATTCTGTCCCTTCCTCCTGCCTAGCAATTCTTTACCTTTACTCATCACTGGCTGTGAGTGGTAAGAGGCACCTGCTAGAGATGAGACTTGGAAGGTGACTGCTACCATTCCATCCCTTCCAGGGGACCATGGCTTCTCACACTTGCCATCTGTGAGGACCACCATTGTTGGTTTCCCTAATCCTTCCCACACTTCACAACATGCGCCTTTACAAAGCTAGCTTTGCATTCCCAGGCAGTTCCTTTGGTGTCATCTGTTTCCTACTGAAAACATAACTGATCCATCAGCTTCCCTAAACTAGTCTGGTTTAGTCAAGCAAACTCCACTTCTGGTTACTGAAATGTGTATGCTCAATGCTTTCCCATGGCCCAACTCAAGAGGACTGGCAACCAGAAGTATTCCATAGCTGGAAGTTTAAAATGACTACTTTATTAATACAAATACAATGCTAAATAATACTAATAAAAGATTTCCTCTATAGAGCCCCATAAACAATTTTTTCTATAGCAACATTCAGTGGGTCTGGGCCAATGGCAAATTGATTGTGACTAATTTGGTCTTTTGGTAATTGGTAATGGGTGAAGTGATTTAATAAGTTGATGTTTGGTTAATTGACCTGTTTCTTTTATCATCTTATGTATATGAGTGTTTTACCTGCATGTATATAAATATACTGCCTATGTAAGTCTGGTAATGGCAGCAAATAAACAAGGGCAGTATATTCCCTAGAACTGGAGTTACAGACAATTGTAGGACACTATGTGGGTGTTGGAAACTGAGACTAGTCCTCTAGAAGAGCAGTCAGTGTTTGTACTTGCTGAGACCTCTCTTCAGCCTACATTATTAGCCTGTTTCTACACACAGCTTCCTTGACTTGACCTTGAACCAACCTGTTTCCTCACATTGGGTTTGAAGTCTTATGTCTCCCAGAACACTCTAAGATCACTTGAGAATACAAATCTCTTGCCAGGTCTCTTTATACTTTCCAACTTCTGTCCAAGGGCTGAATGCAATGTTTTTGGTAATGATAACTCAATAAATGCTTGGGGAAGTGAGTGAATAAAAGTCCACAATGAAAAATTGTGAACACAGTGTTGCGTGCACACCCACACACATACACACACGCACACACAATTATAGACTTATGGGCAGGTCAATCGATTTTTCTCATTATAGTACTCTGACTATTTCTAATAAAGCATTTCAAAAATACTAGTAATTTCCTAAATGGTGTTCCACATACACCTATTTTCAAATTGAATTTCCAAACTCTACAGGCTATTTTAACTGCCCCATCCACAAAACTCTCTCTTGAAATTTAAAACTCAAACCAGAAGGCTGACCAGAATCCAAACATGAATATGGTGGATCTGTCTTCGGATTCTAAAATAGCACCAGAGAAATGACTCTCCCCACAGTATTTTTAGTAGTGTGAGGGAAGGAGCTCCCTGCACAGTTTCTTGGCAGACTCACAGTCTGTCACTCCTGAGCCTGTCCTGTGAATCCTTCCAGCTTCCCCACCAGTCAGCATCTTTGCTGCTGCCTGTGGTCCATGGAGCTCATCAGCACTCTTTTGTCCAAGTTGAGACATCTAAGACAGCAGAGTTCAGCAGGAGATGGTGACACACACCTTTAATCTTAGCAGTCGGGAGACAGAGGCAGGTTTATCTCTATGAGTTTGAGGCCAAGCTGGTCTATATACTGAGGCCTACCAGGCCTACATAGAGAACACCGGTCCCAAACAAAACCAGCAGAGTTCAGTAGGGATGGGGTGGGGGTGGGGAACCCAATCTACTGAAACTCAGTATACATTCCAGGAACAGTGTTGTAAAACGGACCAACTCATGTTTGTACATACTAAGCAGTCTTTGTATTTAATCAGCTGCTTGAAGAAAGAGATACAATGCACTCCTCCTACGGATGAGGAAATAGGATGTCTAAAAAAATACCCAATACCCCATGCTGGTTAACTAGAAACGTCACACTTAATTCATCTGGTATTCCACTGCATTATGCCTATCATTGATTCTCACAAGAAACCCAAAATACGGACTAAAAATTTGTCCCAATTGCTATGAATCTGTAAAATTAAGATTGGAGCAGAATCTCTGGATTTGCACAGCAGAGATTGATGATTATCAAAGCCAGTATGGGGGAGGGGGCATGTCTATTGGGCCCCAAACTTAAGCAACATGGTCAGAGAGAAGCCAGTCCAGGTCAGGACACCCTGGTGACAATGTCAGAATAGTGACATCCTTCCAAGTTTTCCCAAGACAATGTCATCACTGAAAGACAACAAGCTGTGGTGACTTCTGAGTTCCTTTGACACTATCATAATGATGTTAGCTTTGAACCCCTAAGAATCAACTTGTAAGAAAACAATTTCACATGCTCAAGATATAATTTTTTTTTTTTTGTAAAGGAAGAGAAGGCTAGAAGGCAGGTCAATCTATAATAGACAGAGGACAGATAAATAGATGAGATTGATGGATCCATAGATAGACAGATTAATCAAGGATGGAAGGATGGATGCATGGATGCATGGATGAATAGATGATAGAATTATTATTTTTTTTATTATTATTAACTTGAGTATTTCCTATATACATTTCGAGTGTTATTCCCTTTCCCGGTTTCCAGGCAAACATCCCCCTCCCCCCTCCCTTCCTTATGGGTGTTCCCCTCCCAACCCTCCCCCCCTTGCTTCCCTCTCCCCAACAGTCTAGTTCACTGGGGGTTCAGTCTTAGCAGGACCCAGGGCTTCCCCTTCCACTGGTGCTCTTACTAGGATATTCATTGCTACCTATGAGGTCAGAGTCCAGGGTCAGTCCATGTATAGTCTTTGGGTAGTGGCTTAGTCCCTGAAAGCTCTGTTTGGTTGGCATTGCTGTACATATGGGGTCTCGAGCTCCTTCAAGCTCTTCCAGTTCTTTCTCTGATTCCTTCAACGGGGGTCCTGTTCTCAGTTCAGTGGTTTCCTGCTGGCATACCCCTCTGTATTTGCTGTATTCTGGCTGTGTCTCTCAGGAGCGATATGCATTCACTTTTTGATCATCCGTCTTGAGTTTCATTTGTTCTAGGCATCTAGGGTAATTCGAGCATTTGGGCTAATAGCCACTTATCAATGAGTACATACCATGTATGTCTTTCTGTGATTGGGTTAGCTCACTCAGGATGATATTTTCCAGTTCCAACCATTTGCCTACGAATTTCATAAAGTCATTGTTTTTGATAGCTGAGTAATATTCCATTGTGTAGATGTACCACATTTTCTGTATCCATTCCTCTGTTGAAGGGCATTTGGGTTCTTTCCAGCTTCTGGCTATTATAAATAAGGCTGCGATGAACATAGTGGAGCACGTGTCTTTTTTATATGTTGGGGCATCTTTTGGGTATATGCCCAGGAGAGGTATAGCTGGATCCTCAGGCAGTTCAATGTCCAATTTTCTGAGGAACCTCCAGACTGATTTCCAGAATGGTTGTAGCAGTCTGCAACCCCACCAACAATGGAGGAGTGTTCCCCTTTCTCCACATCCTGCCAGCATTTGCTGTCACCTGAGTTTTGATCTTAGCCATTCTCACTGGTGTGAGGTGAAATCTCAGGGTTGTTTTGATTTGCATTTCCTTATGACTAATGATGTTGAACATTTCTTTAGGTGTTTCTCGCCATTCGCATTCCTCAGCTGTGAATTCTTTGTTTAGCTCTGAACCCCATTTTTTTTAATAGGGTTATTTGTCTCCCTCAGCGTGTCTAACTTCTTGAGTTCTTTGTATATTTTGATATAAGCCCTCTATCTGTTGTAGGATTGGTAAAGATCTTTTCCCAATCTGTTGGTTGCCGTTTTGTCCTAACCACAGTGTACTTTGCCTTACAGAAGCTTTGCAGTTTTATGAGATCCCATTTGTCGATTCTTGATCTTAGAGCATAAGCCATTGGTGTTTTGTTCAGGAAATTTTTTCCAGTGCCCATGTGTTCCAAATGCTTCCCTAGTTTTTCTTCTATTAGTTTGAGTGTATCTGGTTTGATGTGGAGGTCCTTTATCAACTTGGACTTAAGCTTTGTACAAGGTGATAAGCATGGATCGATCTGCATTCTTCTACATGTTGACCTCCAGTTGAACCAGCACCATTTGCTGAAAATGCTATCTTTTTTCCATTGGATGGTTTTGGCTCCTTTGTCAAAAATCAAGTGCCCATAGGTGTCTTGGGTTCATTTCTGGGTCTTCAATTCTGTTCCATTGGTCTATCTGTCTGTCTCTGTACCAATACCATGCAGCTTTTTATCACTATTGCTCTACAATACTGCTTGAGTTCTGGGATAGTGATTCCCCCTGAAGTCCTTTTATTGTTGAGGATAGTTTTAGCTATCCTGGGGTTTTGTTATTCCAGATGAATTTGCAAATTGTTCTGTCTAACTCTTTGAAGAATTGGATTGGTATTTTGATGGGGATTGCATTGAATCTGTAGATCGCTTTTGGTAGAATGGCCATTTTTACTATATTAATCCTGCCAATCCATGAGCATGGGGAGATCTTTTCCATCTTCTGAGATCTTCTTCAATTTCTTTTTTCTTCAGAGTCTTGAAGTTCTTATTGTACAGATCTTTTCCTTGCTTGGTTAAAGTCACACCGAGGTACTTTATATTATTTGGGTCTATTATGAAGGGTGTCATTTCCCTAATTTCTTTCTCGCCTGTTTCTCTTTTGTGTAGAGGAAGGCTACTGATTTATTTGAGTTAATTTTATACCCAGCCACTTTGCTGAAGTTGTCTATCAGCTTTAGTAGTTCTCTGGTGGAACTTTTGGGATCACTTAAATATACTATAATATCATCTGCAAATAGTGATATTTTGACTTCTTCTTTTTCCGATCTGTATCCCCTTGACCTCCTTTTGTTGTCTGATTGCTCTGGCTAGAACTTCAAGAACTATATTGAATAAGTAGGGAGAGAGTGGGCAGCCTTGTCTAGTCCCTGATTTTAGTGGGATTGCTTCAAGTTTCTCTCCATTTAGTTTAATGTTAGCAACTGTTGTGCTGTATATGGCTTTTACTATGTTTAGGTATGGGCCTCGAATTCCTATTCTTTCCAGGACTTTTATCATGAAGGGATGTTGAATTTTGTCAAATGCTTTCTCAGCATCTAATGAAATGATCATGTGGTTTTGCTCTTTCAGTTTGTTTATATAATGGATCACGTTGATGGTTTTCCGTATATTAAACCATCCCTGCATGCCTGGGATGAAGCCTACTTGATCATGGTGGATGATTGTTTTGATGTGCTCTTGGATTCGGTTTGCCAGAATTTTATTGAGTATTTTTGCATCGATATTCATAAGGGAAATTGGTCTGAAGTTCTCTTTCTTTGTTGGGTCTTTGTGTGGTTTAGGTATAAGAGTAATTGTGGCTTCATAGAAGGAATTCGGTAGTGCTCCATCTGTTTCAATTTTGTGGAATAGTTTGGATAATATTGGTACGAGGTCTTCTATGAAGGTCTGATAGAATTCTGCACTAAACCCGTCTGGACCTGGGCTCTTTTTGGTTGGGAGACCTTTAATGACTTCTTCTATTTCCTTAGGAGTTATGGGGTTGTTTAACTGGTTTATCTGTTCCTGATTTAACTTCGGTACCTGGTATCTGTCTAGTAAATTGTCCATTTCCTGCAGATTTTCAAGTTTTGTTGAATATAGGCTTTTATAGTAAGATCTGGTGATTTTTGAATTTCCTCTGAATCTGTAGTTATGTCTCCCTTTTCATTTCTGATTTTGTTAATTTGGACACACTCTCTGTGTCCTCTCGTTAGTCTGGCTAAGGGTTTATCTATCTTGTTGATTTTCTCAAAGAACCAACTTTTGGTTCTGTTGATTCTTTCTATGGTCCTTTTTGTTTCTACTTGGTTGATTTCGGCTCTGAGTTTGATTATTTCCTGCCTTCTACTCCTCCTGGGTTCAAGATATAATTTTAAATAACATAATGTTTTTTAATTTAAAAAGATTAGAAACATCGTCTTTTGCCCTAGCTCTCCCAGCATATGAAGAACAAGCTGAAAGACGGCATTTTGCTACTTTCAGACATGGCAGCTGTTTTAAAATCAATTTGTGAGATTATAGTTTCCTACAAGCCTTTCACTCCCCTAACTGCCTTTCAAATGAACAATGGTGAAAGCCCCAGGGAGTTCCCCCCAGCACAGAGCAGGCCATAATTCCTTGCATCAGCAGATCAAGTTACAGGTGTGCATGAGAGCTGCTTACACATCTATTACTGTGTCTTCTAACCATGTGAGAGACTTCTCCCTCTCACTTCTCATCTACTGGCTTCAAATAATACTTTTCGTGTCATCAAGATTAAACTAGCTCTTAGGAAAACCACCTTGGCTAGTTGCAAAGCTTCTCTTTCATACAACTGATCAAGTTGTTCATCTCGTCTGTAAAATGGGGAAAATGTAAAATTCAAGTGGAACCTGTTGGCACATGCTTTAATCCCAGTACTGGGAAGAATAAGGCAAAAGATATGCGAGTACAAGACTAGCCCAGGCTATATAATAAAACTTTACCTCAGAATTTATCATTATTATTATTATTATTAATGTTTTATAACTCAAAGCACTTGTGTGGGGACTCAATTGATATAAAACAGGGAAACTACACAATGACTGGAACATCATCAGGGCTCACAAAATTTTGAATTTGTCAACAGGAAATCTCTATCATAGTCCAAATTTACCCCCTCACTGACTCTCATGTTGTTTCCTAATTTCTTTTTTGCTATCTACTAAAAAAAATAATAGATTCAAAAGTCAAAGAGAAGATTCAATGAAGTAACATAAGAAAAACTGGTTTGTAAATGCAAGAAACATCAATTTTCAATATTATTAGTAAAGTAAAAGACTTGCACCATAAAAATTTTAACATTGGAAAAGAATATTGAAGATATCAAAAGATAGAAAGACCTTCTACACATATAGATTGGCAAGAGTAATATCATTAAAGTGGCTATCACATCAAAAGCAATTTACAAATTAAATACAATTGCCATCAAAATTCCAGTGCAATTCTTCACATAAATTGAAAAAAATAATTTTAAATTTCATATGGAAATGCAGGGGCACAGAAAAAGACTTTCTAAATAGGATCCCAATAAGACAGACACTAAGGACAACAATTACTAAATGGACCGCATGAAGCTAAAAAGCTTCTCTGACCCGTCCAGCGGGTCCAGTTATTCAGGGTTCCAAAGAGGCGCTACCTGAGGGTCAAGGGGGGGGGAGAAAAGAAGGAGACCAAGCAAGGTTCTGTTGTCAAGGTCTCGTTTATTGGGGTGAGCGTTACAGCTTATAAGGCATTCAGATCGGGGAGTGCCCTTTGTGAAACACAAAGGAGGGAGGGGCGAGGGTATTCAGGCAGTGATAGCAAAAGCAGAGAGATCAGGCAGTAAACAAAGAGGTCAGGCAGTGGAGACATCTAGTGTTTTCTCAGGAGACATCTGGTATTTGCTCGGGCTGAAGCATTCCATGATTGTTATCTTCCTGTGCCATAAATTCATGGGATAGGCTTTTGTCCAACAATCTCAAGACTTTATGGCAGTTGTCTTAGGGCTGAGTATCTGTGGCCATACAGTCCAGAGTCACGTAGTCACTTTGAGCTATACAGTCACAAAGCAGCCAGGCCCAAATCCAATATGGCTCCCTACACTTCTCTACAACAAAAAACACTATCATTTAAATGAAAAGACAACCTACAAATGTGGAAAAGAAATGTTTGCCAGTTAAATATCTGACATGATTAGCATCTAGAATAATACAAAGAATTAAAAAAATACTAAGCATCAAAACACCAATTTTAAACTGTGACATGGAACTAAACCAAGTTATCAAAAGATGAAAAATATATTTCAAAATATTCAACATTCTTAGTCATGAGGGAAATGCAAAATTAAAAACTTCTTTCATCTTACTCCAAACAGAATGAGAAAACAAAAACAAACAAACAAACAAAAAAAACACATAGCATATGTGTGATATGAGGAAAGGAAGCACATGTTCACTGCTGGTAAGTATAAACTGCTTCATCCACTATAGTTTGGTTTATCATACTATTACTATTACTGGATGTAACACCATGGTCAAAGCAACTTGGAGAGAAAAGGGGGTTCGAGCTCACATTTTTCCATCACTGTTTATCATCAAAAGAAGTCAGGACAGGAGCTCAAGTAGGAAATCAACCTGGAGGCAGGAGCTTATGCATGATGGCTTGGAGGGTGCTGCCAACTGGTTTAACAATTGTGTCCCTATGACTTCCTGCAGCCTGCTTTCTTATAGAACTCAAGACCATCTGTTCAGTGATGGTCTTACCACAGTGGACTGGACCCTCCCATATCAATCACTAAGACAATGTCCCACAGCCCTGCCTATAGCCCAATCTTCTTGAGGCATTTAGGATCTCTCCTCTTTAGTAAGTCTAACTTGTGTCAAGTTGACATAAAAGTAGCAAGCACATAGACCTACCATAAGGTCCAGCTACTTTGGCATGTACCAAAGGACCCCATATCCTACTATAAAGCTTCCAGCTCAACCATCGGTATTTCTCTATTTAAAATGGTCAGGAAATGGAAACAGCTTATGTGTCTATGTGAACATTGTGTGTGTGTGTGTGTGTGTGTGTGTGTGTGTGTGTGTGTGTAAATAGACATATTTGTAAATAGATAATATATGTGAATAAATAATGTAAATGTGGTACATTAACACAATAGAATGTTATTCAGCTGTTATGAATCAAAATTATAAAAATTTGCAGATAAGTGAGTGGCACTAGAAATTATCATTCTGAATGAGGTAACATACCCCCAAACACAAATTTTTTATCATTTGGAAATATTAGCTTTGAATCTTCATAGATGTGTGCTTTGTCGGGAAATCTGAGGGAGGCACAGAGGTCCTTGTACTCACAGATAAGCACTAAGGAAACCAGAAATACTAAATACATGGGGCTGTCCTTTGACCCTGAGGGATGCATGACCTGTTAGACACCCAGAAGGCTGGAAGCTGATGTGGTTAATAGCCTGGTTACCTGTGAGGTCTAGATCATATGGGATCCTCCTCCAGACCTTTTACATGGGTTCATCAATCTATAAAACCTATCGTTATAGAAAATGTCACATGTAGTCAATTTATGTAACCTATTGTCATGGAAAGTGTCACATGTAGTCAATCTATAAAACCTATCTTTATGGAAGGTGTCACTTGTTCTTTACAAAGAATTTCAATGTAGTCACATCTTAAGCTTTATTGTGCACACAGAATTGAATTAATTATCACCAGAAAAATTTTCACAAATTGTACTGTGCTTGAATATGATTAAAATAAACTATTGGGGTCAGACTCCCGAAGTTTGAACCAACACTGGCTACTGAGTTGTGTTAAACCAAACTACCTTGTAGTCTCTGACAATTATTACTACACTGACTGTTGTGGTCACAAAGGCCTGTGCAGGTAAAGGAAGCTTTCATGGGAGGCTAGAATACAGGGTTATATATAACATGGTATAAAAGACTAAAGGGGAATAACACAATAAAGATGCTTAAATTGGGTTTGGAGCAAATGGACACAATTGAGGAAAGAATGCTTAGAGTGACAAATAATACCAAAGTCCATTTAAAAAGACCTATGGAAGCATCACTGTAGAAGCCTCTGAAAATACATACTTATACATAAAAAGAATTAAAATGTAGTTACCTGATAATAGGGCACCAATGTCCCTACAGGATACCACAGGCTAACAAAAAATCCAATGCCAGGAAACTATCACCTCTTTTGAAATTGTTGACCACTGAGATCTGATAAGACAAATATTATAGACCAGTGATCCTGGTTACTACTCAGAACTTGATGGTAAAACCCTATTGCTGACAACATCACATACTTGAGTCATAGAACATACAAAAATTAAGTACTGAATAATAACTCAAAAGTTTTATCCTTACCAGGTAGTTTTCCTAGTGCTGGAAGCTGCTATGTAGGCTACCAGAGAAGAAAAGCTATCATCAACCTTACCTAACAATGAAATATATGAGGTATAATAATGACTGCCCTGGCAAGACACACCCACTGATGCAGTAGTGGTACAAATGTCATGGAAGTAACAAACCATTTTATGATTGGATTTAAATCCTACTCCATAAAATAAAATCCATACCCAGCTATATTATCAGGCTAAGAAGCTTAGCAGCCCTAGGGAAAATCTATTCTTGTCATTTTTATAAACGGATGTACACACACACACACACACACACACACACACACACACAGAGAGAGAGAGAGAGAGAGAGAGAGAGAGAGAGAGAGAGATTAATATTTTTTCTTTTGTACTTTTTATTGGTTCTTTGTGAATTTCACATCATGAACCCCAATCACATTTATCTCCTCATTCCCCTCGTACCCACCCTCCACTCTTGCAAACTCCTCCACAGAGACAAAAATCTCATCGTGGAAGCTGCAGTATGTCACAGTGTGCCTCACAGTATAGTTTTCCCATTCTTCTTTGCTTGCAAATGTTCACTGAAATGGTCATTGGTCTGGGTTCAATGCCTCTGGCTTCTGCTACACTATTGATACTAGAACCTCACTGGGACTTCTCTTGGATGTCTTGTTGTTGTCCTGAGTTATGGAGATCCTGCAGCTTTGTATCTGTAGGACAACTCCATATTCATGCATTCCAGCAGTTCACTGATAGGGTAGATGTTGGAGTGAACCAAGAATGCCCTCCCTGCCAAGGTTAATGATAATCAGAGACAGACTGGGAGGTGAGGGTATAGCTAATGTCTCAGCAAAATAGTAGACCACTGAGACCTTCAGAACAGCCCTCAAGACTGTGGAAAAGAACTCTAAAAATGTAAGTTTGAAAATATATAATTTCTCAACTATGCAAAACATAAGGATGCAATAAAAATTATATAAGGAACTTCACAGAGTCAAAGGAACAGAGGCAGAAAGATACTAAGAAAAATAAAGAAATTTAGGGAGTGCTGATCACAGGGCAAGATCCCACCCAGCTAAGTAAATACAAAGTAAAGTTCGTTTGTTTGTTTGTTTGTTTGTGCTTACAAAAGCAGGCAGATTTCAGGTCATCCTGGGATTGAGAGAGTTTGGGTCCAGGACCAGGTGTGGTAAGAATGCTAATTCCAGGGTTGGGGGTTTAGCTCAGTGGTAGAGTGCTTGCCTAGCAAGCGCAAGGCCCTGGGTTCAGTCCTCAGCTTTGGAAGAAAAAAAATAAAAAGAAAAAAGAAAAAAAAGAATGCTAATTCCAGGGTGTGATTCCACCCAGCTTTCTTATTGACTGTGTTTGTGCTTGCTGTCTCTTTCCAAAATCAAGGGTTTGGGGCCAGGAGATGCTGATTCATGGGATAATCAAAACAGAACCTGGGGTAATGACAGAATTGATATGTAAATAAAAGACTGGGCTTTTGGTTTGCAAGAGATGAGCTAACTAGAAAGTTTTAGAATTACAAAAAGAAAAAAAAAAAAAGAAAGAAAGAAAAAAGCTGTCTTAAGAGCCATCTGGAGATCTCCAGAGAAAGCAGAACATACTGAGAGCAATCTGGAAAGCTGTCTTGAGCAGAACATAGGTCATCAGCTTGGACTCATGGCTTGACTTTAAGTTGTTTGTTTCACTGCTCCCAGACACTGCTTCCTCAGAACCCCTCTCTAAGATGATGCTGGTCTTTGGCAGCTATAACAGAGCAAGTGAGGTGCCTTATGTAAACCTGAGTTTGACTCTCAAAACCTACATCAAGGTGGATATAGAAAACTGACTCTATAAAGTTATTTTCTGACTTCCACCATGTGTTATGCACACTATGGCATGCATGTGAGCATATGTTCTGAAAGACCAGATCTCTTGGGTTCAGACTCCATCTTAGAGAAGCTGACCTAAAGTTGGACTCAAGTTAACTAAGAAATGGGCACCTAGCACCATTTTCCAGGTTACTCCCCAACATATCTGTACCTCCGGGTTACATGCCCGGCCCTGGCACTTCACTTCGTAACAATTCCCAATCAGGAGAAAAGCAAAAGTTAAGTTTATGTTTTGGATCCCAGCACCAGCCAACTATCTTAAAGAACAAATAAAATTCTATATTGGCTCCCCAATCATATGTGTGCCAGGTTAGATACCCCCTTCTCACCCCTATAAAATCCTGCTTAAAATTAGACTTGGGGCTCCACCTTCCCATCCTTTTGTGTCAGAATTGGAAGGGAGCCCAAGCTACAACTTGAATAAAGAGACCCTAATGTGATTGCGTTGGAATCAGCTCCTTGGTGGTCTTTTGGGGTTCATGAATGCTTCCTGACACAACAGTACATGTATATACATATAATAACAATAATAATTTTAAGAGATGGCTCTGATATCACTAGATGAATAAGTTATAGCACTATACATATGAGAAGCCAAACAGACTCCATCTTGGGACTGGCCCCCATTTTAAAAGAAAAACAGCCTGAAAATTTGACCTACACCTGAACCCAAGCTGTACCCAAGTTCCAGGAAGAACCACATAACTTGTCTCTGGCCCATACACCAGAGTTACCCCATAGCTACTTGCTAACAACAGTTAATCAAAGATTAGTCTAATTGTTTCAGATGTACTTTCAGACTGCTCATAATTGTATATGGTCTTGCTTTGGAGCACCATCTGTCAAGTTACAAAAGTCATTCAATTAGATGTTTGCCAGGATGGACCCCCACCCCCCCTTCACTTACTTCCATTTCCTATAAAACCTTGTTCTACTAGGGCTCAGGGCTTTACCCTCCCATCTTGATACATCAGTGATGGTGGTGAGCCCAAGCTCGAGCTTCAATAAAGACCCTCATGTGATTGCATCAGAATTGTCTCCTTGGTGGTCTTTTGGAGTTCACAAAAAATTCCTGAATGGGCACAATACATGGTTTGTAACTGACTAAAATGCCATTAAGTGGAGCATGGGTGTACTAATCTTTTATCTATACAAACATACCCATGATAAAGTTTAATTTACAAATTAGGGATAATAGGTTACCAACATTAAGAATAATTAAATAGAACAATTAAACACTCCCATAGTCCAGCTACTCAAGAGGTTGAGGAGGTTTTTTAAGGTAGCTATTTGTTATTAGATTAGGAAAGAGCAAGTTATCAGATCACCATGAACTGGTCTTCAATAACAACAAAAATGACAAAAAGGCCACATATACATGGAAGGTGAACAATGTTTTACTCAATGATAGCCTGGTCAAGGAAGAAATAAAGAAAGAAATTAAAGACCTTTAAAATTTAATGAAAATGAAGGCACAACATTGTGTCCCAAATTTATGGGACACAATGAAAGCTGTGCTAAGAAGAAAACTCTTAGCGCTGAGTGCCTCCAAAAAGAAACTGGAGAGAGCATACACTAGCAACTTGACAGCACACCTAAAAGCTCTAGAACAAAAAGAAGCAAATACACCCAAGAGGAGTAGAAGGCAGGAAATAATCAAACTCAGAGATGAAATTAACCAAGTAGAAACAAAAAGAACTATACAAAGAATCAACAAAACCAGGAGCTGGTTCTTTGAAAAGACCCTTAGAGAGACTAACTGCAGGGTACAGAGGCAGTATCCAGATTAACAAAATCAGATATGAAAATGGAGACATAACACCAGAAACTGAGGAAATTCAAAAAAAATCAGATCAAAAGCCTATACTAAACAACACTGAAAATCTGCATGAAATGGACAATTTGTAGACAGAAACCAGTTACCAAAGTTAAATCTGGATCAGATAAACCACCTAATCAGTCCCATAACTCCTAAAGAAATAGAAACAGTCATTAAAATCTCCCTACCAAAAAAAGCACAGGACCAGATCTGTTTAGTGCAGAATTCTATCAGAATCAGACCTTCATAGAAGACCTAATACCAATACTCTCCAAACTATTCCTAAATACAAAGAGAAGGAACACATTCATTCTATGAAGCCACAATTATGCTTATACCTAAACCACACAACGACCCAACAAAGAAAGGGAACTTTAGACCAATTTCCCTTATGAATACCGATGCAAAATTACTCAATAAATTCTTGCCAACCGAATCTAAGAACACATCAAAATGATCATCCATTATGATCAAGTAGGGTTCACGCCAGGGATTCAGGGATGGTTCAATATTCAGAAATCCATCAATGTAATCAACTATATAAACAATCTCAAAAAAAAGGATCATCTCATTAGATGCTGAGAAAGCATTTGACAAAGTTCAACATACCTCCATGTTAAAAGTCTTGGAAAGATTAGGAATTCAAGGTCCATGTCTAAACTTAGTAAAAGCAATGTACAGCAAACCAGTAGCCAACATCAAATTAAACGGAGAGAGCATGACAAATACAGAGGTGAATGCTCGAAGTCAACCATTTAACTGAGTACAGAGTACCCTGTAGAGGAATTAGAGAATGGATTGAAAAAGTTGAAGGGGCTTGCAACCCCATAAGAACAACAATAGCAATCAACCAGAACTCCCAGGGACCAAACCACCATCCAAAGAGTCCACATGGACAGATCCATGGCTCCAGCTGCTTATGTAGCAGAGGATGGCCTTGTTAGGCATCAATAGGAGGAGAAGCCCTTGATCCTGCCAAAGCTAGATGCCCCAGTGTAGGGTAATATCAGGATGGGGATGTGGTAATGGGTGGGTGGATAGGTGGGGAAACACCCTCATAGAAGCAGGGGGAGAGGGGATGGGATAGGAAGTTTATGGATAGGAAACTGGAAAAGGGGATAATATTTGAAATGTAAATTTTAAAAATCCAATTTAAAAAAAAAAGGGAGGAGCAAGCTAAACACATAGCCTCAAAACATATCCTTTTGGTTTTTGACCTCGAATTTGAGGTCAACACAGGCAACATGGATTCTATCTGACAATAATTATTACTGCATGTTTACATTACTACATTATTACATGTTACAATTCAGATCATATGAATATGCCTAGTCCTTCTGTCTCTATCTAAACTCCTCTTTTGTAAAGCATCTATTGTACCTGATTCCTACATCTTTTTAATATTGGAAAATAAAGCAACAGTAGATTAGGGAGATATCCTGATAAATAAATTATTTTAATTTATTGTGCTTTATCTATTGGCATAACTTTTAATATGGCTTAAATTTTTCCCTTTCTTCTTTTCTTTTGAATAATGGTCAAAATCCTTAGATATTCTGGGCTTTCTCACTAATTCTACAAAGCCCCCTCTTTACTGTAGCTGCTTCTACGGAGCAGCTGCTGGCGCAGTCCTCTCACTGGGCCTTCCAGCTTTCTGGTACCCTAACTCTAAAGGCGAGGCATGGCTTCCTTCCTTTCCCTCTCTTTCTTCCCAGCTACTACCACACTTACAGCTTACCTGCCCTGTTTGTTTGGGTTTTTTTTTTTCTTTTAAACTCTAATAAAATTGTTTTCAAGCTTTCCTTTTGAGTTTATTTCTAAGCCCTCTTATTAATGAAAATGAGGTTCTTAGTGAGCCTAAATAAGACTCATTTTCCCAGTAACATAAATATACTGTGTTGATATCAGGAACTACTTTTACCTCCAGCAGTAACATCACCTCATCACCTGCACATCTGTTGCCATGGCAATGGCCATCCATTCCCTACTAGTATACCTTTGGTTTAACTCCCACCTTCACCTGGGAGCAGTTAAGTCACATTTCACAAAAGAGGCGGACCTTTCCTGCCCCATCTCTCTTCTTTTTCCCTCTCTTTTCTTTTCCCTTTTTTCCTCTCTCTCTTTTCCCTCTTTTACCATCTTCCCAACCCCCTTGTCTCCACCATTCCAATAAACCTCCTACATTTAAGTCCATGTTGGCCTGGTATGGTTATGACACCAGCTGTAATTTCCATCTCAGCATTGGTGGCCCTCCCTGAGACGACCATGCCTGGCCCACTACCATGGCTGCTGCCATGTGCCTGCATCACCCAAATTTGATCGTTGCTGCTACATCTTTCAGTCTGCTGCCTGCTGCCGAACTCACAGACTTCCAGCACATGAGTTGCTGCTGCTGCTGCTGCTGCTGCTGCTGCTGCTGCTGCTGCTGCTGCTGCTGCTGCTGCTGCTGCTGCTGCTGCTACCACACACAAACTTCTACATGACCTCTGCCCACTGTGGTTTAACACGTGGTGTTAGCTCTTACCACATGGGTCACTTAGTCAGACAAGCCCTCCCCAACCATACGGTTTCACGTTTCCTTCTACCAGACCACTAAAATCCTTGCACAAACACCAGCAGACTGGTAGGCTTTTTCCTCCAGTTGGCAAGGAGGACCCCTAATTTCCAAGATAGGGCCTGGCTAGCCTTTGTGGGAAGGGGCTTGGTCCCCACACCAAAGTCCAAGATAAGACTTCAACCGTTGGGTGAATATTCTCTCAAAAACTGTTCCTCACCCCACTCCCACTCTGGGCTTTTACAACCAATTCGAAATTCCCAGGCCTGAGTAGGGACACTTTCTGGTGAGTCTGGGACTTGCCATATACAGCCTCTGGGAATCTAAGTGTCAACTCAGTTTCTCTTTCTCACTAGCCTACCCCAGAGCCACCTTGCTTAAGCTCTCCAGATCCCTCCCCTCCTCCTGGGCCAGGATGCCCCAATCACCCTGCACTGGCACCTACCTTCACTCCTCCAGTCATCTGCTCCAAGGCCACAGCCAAACCCCCAAGCCCTTCATCAGCAGGAATACCTAACCCAGCCCTAGTCCTTCCTTTAAGGGATGTTGTTGAGGTAGATGGCCTTGTCAGGGTACATATTCCTTTTTCACTTAATGAACTTTCTCAGATAGAAGGCAGACTGGGTTTCTATACCTCTAACCCATCCACCTTCATTAAAGAGTTTCAGTACATTGCCCAATCTTATAGCTTGACTTTCCACAATGTACATATGATCATTACTAATAATTTACTTCCCGAGGAACACCCATGAGTTTGGGAACAGGCAAAAATACATGCAGATGGGATTCATCAAACAGATGGAACATATCCAATTGGATCTGAGGCAGTACCTGACCAAGATCCCTGATGGAATTATAATTCCACAGGTGGTATTTTAGCCAGAGATAGATTCATAACCTGCCTCCTGGCTGGTCTTCGAAAGGCAGCCTTAAAACCAGTAAATTTTGAAAACCTCCAAGAGATCATCCAGGAAAAACAGGAACACCCATCCCAATTTTTAGAATGCCTCACAAAGGGTTTATTACAGTACACTAATCTAGACCCTGAAAACCCAGAAGGTAGCAACCTCTGATGACTTCTTTTCCCAGAGCTACCAACATAAAAGGCAACTTAAAAAGCTAGAGAGGAGGTCCTAACTCCACAGGCAGAAATTTTGGCACTGGCCTTCAAAGTATACCATGGAAGGGATGAGAAGGCACGCAGACAAAAGTACCATATGCTGGCAAAGGCTGTCCAACAAGCCCCAGCTATCACCCCAGACTCCTGGTCTTCTAAGGCTAAGAGATCACCTGGCTCCTACTATAGATGTGGTCAACAGGGTCATTGGACAAGGGCTTGTTCTAACTTCTGCAAGCCAAAAGGGCCATGTCCTAGGTGACATCAAGAGGGACATTGGGCTGTTGATTGCCCTCATGTTGTGCAGGACAGAGGGACATTACTCCCAGGTAACCCTCCAGCTGATCTCCTAGGATTGGCTATGGATGACTGAAGAGACCTGAGCTCCCTTGGTCCAACCACCACCATCACCAGCAGGGAGCCCCAAGTAGCCATCATGGTATGTGGGAAGCTCATCTCCTTCCTCTTGGACACTGGGGCCACTTATTCAATCCTGACAGTTTTGGGGACCAACTTCTCTCTCCCATTCTCCTATTGTTGGGATAGGAGGACAGCCAGACCTCACCACTTAGTTACATTTTTAGGGGTGTACCTCTCACCCATTCCTTTTTGATAGTACCAACATGTCCTGTCCCATTATTGGGAAGGGACCTTCTAGCTAAGTTGGGAGCCTCTATTTCCTTTGCTCCACCCGTTCACCTAAACCTAAGCTAACCAGCAGCCCTTCTGCTCCTCCTTTTAGCCAGTTAACCTACTAACAGTAACATATTTCTTCCTTTATCAGCTTCTCAGGTAGACCCCCAAGTCTGAGAGGTCCAGAACTCCTCTGTTACTAAACAAACAGACTTTCCAAATAGGGTCCAGAAACTGCTCCATGGCTGGATGCCAGGAACCGATCCAAATTACCGTCATCTCGGTCTCGGTTATCTCATCTAAGTGCTATGATCTGTTTACTTGCTTTCTCTTTGACCAGACAAAGGACGATTGTAAAAAATGGCCAGATGAATATGGGGGCTGTCCATATTGGTTTTGTCAGACACATATGCTAGGATCACGGACCAATCACTTCTTCTATCAACAACACAAAACACTCTTTGTCTGCATACAAGATCCATGGAATCCCAGGTGGAAGACAGGAGTGGTTGGTAAACTCTACTGTGAAAATCAAGCAGGGTCTCCAATAAGTACTATCCATTTAGAGAAAATATGTCTCAATTGCCCAACCTCTAGATATCAGAAAAGTAGGGGAAATAATCAGACACTCCTTTTTGACAGCCTTACCTTTTTGACATCACCCCTCATAAATGGCACTAACTTGTCATTTCGCCCTGACCTTGGTGTACCAACTCCTTAAAGTCACCCAATCTAGTCCCTTTAAAGATTGTTGGCTATGTGTGCCCCTGGAATGAACTCAAAGCTGCCACTTACAGCCTTTCCAGTGATACTGCCCAATAACCTTACCTCACCTTTTGTCAGCTGCCCTGACTCTGATGTCACCATGACTCCATACCTTTTCTCTATCCTTCTTTTTGATGTCAAACTGTTTTAAAACATCTAGGACACATTCTGTAGGGACAGTAGGGTCCCTAGACTGCAATAGGACCACAACCCTTGACTCCTTGTCTCTGCCACAGTGCCTGGCACCAATCTAAAACCAATCCTTTGTGGCACTGAGGTATAACATCGCCTGCCTGTCAGCTGGTCAGGAGTTTGCACGTTGGTGCTCCTTTTCCCTGAACTAGGAGCAATCCAGGGAAATGAGCCCCTGCCAGTCCCAGCTGTAGATATGACAGCTGCCCAACATAAGAGGGCAGTTCAGGTCATGCCACTCTTGGTCACTACAGGAATAGCCATAGGTGCTGGCACTGGGGTTGCAGGGATAACGACTTCATGACCAAATATAATAAGTTCACTTAGGAGATTAACAATGATTTTCAAATAATGTCTGAAACCATGCTTACTATCCAGAAACAGATCAATTCTTTGGCAGCTGTGGTGTTTCAGAATTGACAGGGGCTGGATGTCCTGACAGCTAAAGAAGGTGGTCTTTGCCTATTCCTCCAAGAAAAATGCTGTTTCTAAATCAACCAATCTGGGATAGTGAGAAATAAAATCCAAGAGCCACAATCAGACATGCAAAATTTCAAGGAATGTGAGACCTCCAATTCCTGGATTTTCGAAAACCCTATATGAAAGTGGATACTCCCTTCATAATGCCTTTCCTAGTCATCTTTCTGGCATTACTATTAGCTCCCGGACTCATTAATCTTGCCTCTACATTCCTTCAACAACAGATGCAGAAAATTTCTAACCAAACTATTAATCAGTTCTTGTTACAGGATTACTCTCCACTATCCATGGAGGAGCCTGACACAAATGTTTACCAAATGGAACCTGATGGTGAGTCAGCTATACCCCCAAATTGACAATGCTCAAAACAGCAGGAAGTAGCCTAAGAGACACAGCGCCTCTTTTCCCCTTTCACCACCAGCTTCCCCTCCCCTTTTCCTTCTTCTTATTCTTGTGATAAGAAAAAGGGATGTATGTTGGTATCAGGACCGGCTTTCACCTTCAGCACTGACATCACCTGGCCACCTGTGCGTCTGTTGCCCTGCCAATGGCCATACATTCCTAGCATGCTTTTGATTTAGCTCCCACCTTCACCTGGGAGCAGTTATGTCACAGACTTTACCTGCCCCTCCCCTCTTTTCTTTCTCTCTCTTCTCTTTTCCCCATTTTTTCTCTCTCTTCTCCCTCTCTTAGCCCCCACTCCCTTGTCTCTGCCATCCCAATAAACCTCCTCCATGTGAGACTGTGTTGGTCTGGTGTGGTTTGTTCAGACATGAGTCCCAATTTCTATCTCAAACACTATGTGCTGTGAGAACATACCAAAGTGACTTGATGACATGTTTCTTAGAACATATATCCATCACTAGGCAATGTATAACTGAATTGAACTGTTTCTAAATGACCATAGAGTGCCAAGTACATGATAAACATTCAATAAAGTGGCTGTCTCTGTTTATGTCTGAATGTGATGGTCCTACAAACACAGACAATGGGTCAGATCCCACTTTTGTTATCAAGAAATACAACAGGGTGGCATTTTCTTACTCACAGCCTAATGTCTCATGTACAAGTCCAATAGGATGCTTTTTGAGGCAATGTGCTTAGCCTGCTTCTTCTTAATCTAATTCAATACAACTAACAGAAATCAAAGCTGATGGACAGAATTTGTACTAACTGAGCTACCAACCAGATATGTGACCATGAATGTAACAGATTCTCATGACTAATAAACATTGCAGGAATCAGTTGTTGTGTTTTTTGTTTTGCAGGAATCAGTTGTTGTGTTTTTTGTTTTGTTTTGTTTTGGATTTTGGTTTTGTTTGTTTGTTCGTTCATTTTGTTTTGTTTTTGAAGCATTGCTTGTTCCACACCCTGCTCAGGCACCTTCTCTAAAAGCTCTACATGCAACATCTTCCTGCAGCTTTCCTTAGAAGCCTCTGGGAGTACTACTCCAAAGGACAGCCAAAACAGGTGCAACATCTAGAACAGAGAAGAGCTAGGCAGGGAGGTATCAGAGCTAGAGGTGTCACCCCCAATTCTCTAAGTTACACAGAATAGCAGCAATGTCAGTCAGTTTTCCAAGGAAGATTCTTGCAAGAAAATGAACTGAAGTTGCAGTCAGGACTCAGGCCTTATCTTTTCTTTTTAATTCTTCAGTTCCAAATACAATAGATCCCATCCCTAAATTGCTATGTATTGCTTCAAATGCAAGAAACACAGTATGTTCTGTTTTTATGGTAATTGACAGTCTTGTTAAGGAAATGTAGACTCCAGTTACTGAAGCAATTGTTAACTTAAGCAGTACCAGTATTCCGCATCTGGGTGGCTCAGCTGCCACCACAGCAGTCCCCCTGCTCTCACAGTAGGCTTCAGTACACTCCTGCCTTCACAGTAGGAGCTTGTTTTTGCTGTCAGTCCCATGCTGCAACTGAAGATTCCACATTACTATAGCTGACATTGGAGAGAAATGACTTTGGGTATATTTATTCCTGCAGAATAGGATTCTCCTCAGTGAATTACAAATCCACCATTTAATAGAGATCAGAATATAATTAAAGTTTTAATACATGTGTCTGCATATGTGATAAAAAGCTAAGCAGTGGGTTGGATAGATGATAGCTCAGTGGTTAAGAGTGGTTAAGGCTGCTCTTCCAGAGGTCCTGAGTTCAATTCCCATCTGATGCCCTCTTCTGGTGTGTCTGAAGACAGCAACAGTGTATTCACATAAAATAAAATAAAATAAAATAAAATAAAATAAAATAAAATAAAAATGCATTTAATAATTCAGGAACTGTGTGGAAAGGCCTCGAGCCCAACCAACTGAATTGATGAGGTGTCTCTTGTCAAGAATCTTTACTGGGAATCCATAGAACACAAGTGGACATAGCTCTCCTGACAAGGTGATAGGCAACTGAAGAATTTGGCTACACTCTTCTAAAACATGAAACTCACAAAACTGGAGGATCTCAGGTCCAGAATATAGATCCCTGTCCAAAGCATAACAGGGATTAGTTGGCAGAATGAAGCTTCCATAAAAGTATCTTTAAGTAATATACAACTCTAAGTTATAACTTGGTTTGGATATTGACTCTAATCTCTTACAATAATGATGTTAGGAAAACTCAAATGAAGTGTGCAGTTTTACTTAATCTCTTAGCAATTTCCTCATATCTGAAGTCTTATTTTTAAAATTTTAAACATTTTACTAATTTAGTGTGTGTGTGTGTGTGTGTGTGTGTGTGTGTGTGTGTGTGTGTGTGTGAAAGAGAGAGAGAGAGAAAGAGAGAGAGAGAGAGAGCTCTTGCCCTCCACACAGACACAAGAGATGAGCTTGTGTTTTCAGGTCTGCACAAATACCTCTAACCACTGAATGAACCATTAGGTCACAGGCTGTTCTGTTCTTCATTCATGAGGCTCCATGAGACTCGGCTTTCCGAGCCCTTTTTTAAAATTTATTTATTTATTTATTTATTTTTTATTTTTTTATTTATTTAGAGACATGACCTCAATTAGCTAAGGATATATATGATCTTGAATTGATGATCCTCCTACCTCCACTCCCATGTGCTGAGATTACAGATATATACCAGCATACACAGTTTATGCAATTCTGGGGATTTAACCCAGAACTTTGTGCTTTCTAGGCACATACTCTACCAACTGAGTTACATCTTCACCTTCTTTCTGATTTTGTCATTTCTACCTCAGCTACTGCATATTCTACAGTATGCTATTTCTGTGCTTCACAAAGTTGTTCATCGAACAAGTGAAACCTGGCTCTAAATGTTTTTGGCAATGTAGAAGATTTTTCCCTCATTTCATATACTGTCTTGTATCTGTCTTCCATTCCTCCCTCTCTTCAGAATCTCAAGGTCAATCCCAAGACATAGTCTTTTGGCCTTGCTACTATATATGACTATATATGACTTGCGTCTTTATAAGAAAGAACAATATACAAAACAAAAGAGACAATGTCATGTGACAAGAGAAGCAAAGAATAGGGTGACACATATAACAAGTTGAGGAGTGGCAGTACCCACCATAGGCATGGTGTGAGACAGGAGTAAATCCTATCGCTGAGACCCATAGAACAAAGCACCCCTACTGACACTTGAATCCAGACTCTGCCTTCTCAGCTATGAGAGATCAAATCTCTCCTGTCTGAAGCTACATAGTTTGTAGAAACACATCAATGCAGCCCTGACACACACATAGGACATGTTCATCCCTATCTATATGTCAGGGTCATCTCAAGGTTCTTAAACATGCACATGCTAGATCTCAAGGGTCCCCCTTTCCCTTTTTCTAGAAGGGAGGGGGAGTTTCTAGGGTTATTAGCTTTGCCTCCTTTGTCGCTATCATTTAACCAGAACTTCCCCTTAAATTTCATGACAGGGTGCCTTATTGCCGAGGGAAATGAGCCCTGAGGCCTCCTTAAAGGTCTTCTAGTTCTCACATTGTGTCTGGAGATGATAATTGGATAGTAAGAATGAGACATCTTCATTTATGGTTTCTATGGCCATTGCCCTGTGTTCAACTTCAGGATATCATCCAAAGGACTTGCTGCCCTCAACCACTCCTGATGCCAAACCTTAGACTAGAATCCCCAGGGAGGGCACCTGAGAGAAAGGCTCATTCAGAATACAGACAATTGTGGGAAGTGATCACAGGGAGCAGGAAGCAGCACAGGACAGTTGTAAAGGGAGGCACTGAAGGGAAGCTGTTTCTTCCATGGGTATTTCCACTGAAACCCCAGAAGAAGGGATTTGGAAGGGCTCAGCAGGATGAGAATATGATCAAAATATATTCAAATGAAAATTTGTTGATTTTTTTGTTGTTTTTTTTTAATTTTTAAAATTTTTTTATTAGATATCTTCTTTTACTTACATTTCAAAGGTTATTCCCCTTCCCGGTTTCCTGTCCATAAGCCCATATTCCCTCCCCTCCCTCCTTCATACGAGTATTCCCCTATACATCCCCTTGTTGCCCCCTAATATTCCCCTGCACTGAGGGTCCAACCTTGGCAGGACCAAGGGCTTCCCCTTCCCCTGGTGCCCCAACAAGGCTATTCTCTGCTACATATGCAGTTGGAGCCCTGGGTCAGTCCATGTATAGTCTTTCGGTAGTGGTTTAGTCCCTGGAAGCTCTGGTTGGTTGGCCTTGTTGTTTTTATGGGGTTGCAAGCTCCTTCGACTCTCTCAATACTCCCTCTAACTCCCCACAAGGAGGTCCTACTCTCAGTTTGGTGGTTTGCTGCTAGCATTGACCTCTGTATTGGACATGCTCTGGATGTGTCTCTCAGGAGAGGTCTATAGCCAGTCCCTTTCAGCATGCATTTTCTAGCTTCATCAATCTTATCTAGTTTTGGTGGCTGTATATATATGGGTCACATGTAGGCCAGGCTCTGAATGGCCATTCCTTGAGTTGCTGCTCTAAACTTTGCTTCCATATCCCCTCCCATGGATATTTTCCCCCCTCATAGAAGGAGTGGTAACGTCTGCATTTTGGTCATCCTTCTTCTTGAACTTCCTGTGGTCTGTGGATAGCATGTTGGGTAATTCGAGCTTTTTGGCTAACATCCACTTATCAATGAGTGCATACCAAGTGTGTTTTTCTGTGATTTGGTTACCTCACTCAGGATGATATTTTCTAGTTCATTCCACTTGCCTATGAATTTCATGAAGTTATTGTTTTTGATAGCTGAGTAGTACTTCGTTGTGTAGATGTACCACATTTTCTGTATCCATTTCTCTGTTGAGGGACATCAGGGTTCTTTCCAGCTTCTGGCTATTATAAGTAAGGCTGCTATGAACTTAGTGGAGCATGTGTCCTTATTATATGTTGGAGCATCTTTGGGGTATATGCCTAGGAGTGATAAAGCTGGGTCCTCAGGTAGTACAAAGCTCAATTTTCTGAGGAACCTCCAGACTGATTTTCAGAGTGGTTGTACCAGTTTGAAGTCCCACCAACAATGGAGGAGTGTTCCTCTTTCTCCACATTTTCATCAGCATCTGCTATCACCTGAGTTTTTGATCTTAGCCACTCTCACTGGTGTGAGATAGAATCTCAGGGTTGCTTTAATTGGCATTTCCCTGATGACTAAGGATGTTGAACATTTCTTCAGGGGCTTCTCAGCCATTCAATATTCCTCAGTTGAGAATTCTTTGTTTAGCTCTATAGCCCATTTTTAATAGGGTTATTTGGTTATCCAAAGTCTAACGTCTTAAGTTGTTGCATATATTAGAGAATAGCCCTCTATCACATGTAGGATTGGTAAAGATCTTTTCCCAATCTGTTGGTTAAAGTTTTGTTCTATTGGAAGGACTCAGCAGGATGAGAATATGATCAAAATACATTCAAATGAAAATTTGTTTTAAATAATGGAACTATAATAAAAACAAAATAATAAGATGAAGCAGAGAAGAAAAGAAAGAAAGAAAGAAAGGAAGAAAGAAAGAAAGAAAGAAAGAAAGAAAGAAAGAAAGAAAGCTCAACTGTTAAAAGCTAGATTTAAAACTGAAAATACAAGAAAGTCTGAGAAAGTTCATAGAACTCAGTCCAGAATATTTCTACCCAAGGGCCAAAGAAGATATGAAATTAGTCATTACAAGAGGGCTGCTCCTAGACATATTCCTTGTACTTCTGGTAGACTTACATATAGGTGAAGATTCCCTCCATAGATGTAGAAATACCACTACAGACATGTTCAGGTGACAACATTAGGCCATTTCACATCAGACACACTGAAGAGAAATAAGAGACCCACAGACCAACACATCTGTACTATTCTATACCAGAGTCATGCACTGAGGGCCAGAAGTCAGCCAACCTGGGTCTTAGGGACTTGAGTTGGGACAAATTCTGGTATGGAATCTGATGACACTTTCCCCTACTACCCCCAACAAATAGAACCCTTATTGTCTTCTTAAGCACTTGAGTCTACAAGAATTAAAGGCCATGTGTTTAAGTGCAGAGTAATTAGTTACATATTTAGTCAAAGCTCTTCCAGGCATTTCTAGCTGCTGTGCCAAGTATACAATCTGGTGGAGCTTCAAAGAATTCACACATCCTATGTAAGATCAAGTCAATCTGTCACCTCTAGACTCAAATTCAAAATTCTAGGGTTTATTATCTACTTTCTAGTGAAAATTGTACTCTAAATGAATGTTGTCACTTGGGGCTAACTTACATACTTTTTTATTTATTTATTTTATGTATATGCGCACACTGTAGCTGTCTTCAGACACACCAGAAGAGGGCACTCGATCCCATTACAGTTGTGAGCCACCATATGGTTGCTGGGATTTGAACTCAGGACCTCTGGAAGAGCAGTCAGTGCTCTCAACCACTGAGCCATCTCTCCAGCCCCATACTTTTTAAAATATACTAGAGTTGGTCCTAAAAGAAATGGAAAAAAATATAAATTAAAAAATTAATCTAGTTGTTTAGCATAAAAATATGGAGACTTTTTACCCCATCCTCTACTTTATGCAAAATAGAGCCAGGCTGAGCTATCAAATAAAACAGCTATTATCATTAATTAAAATGTAGGGCAACAGCATGACCTAGATAAGATATAGAGGACTGTGGCCACCATTCCTGCTGTGAATATAAAGGAATGCTAATTCTTTCAACAGTGAACAAGCTCTTATTATATTAGGTTGAGTTATATAACTCCTTTATTACAAAGTTGAAAATTCCATATTATCTAAAGTTCTCAAATGGGATTCCATGAACTTTGTTAGATTTGGTACACACATTAAAACTAATAACAACTCCAAAAATTTTTATACACACTTATAAGAAACTTGTTTTATAATGTCATGAAGATGCCATTTCATTGCTTCCTTTTTCTTTTGAAAAACCATCCCAAAACAAAGACAATAGGTAACACAAACCCAACTATCAAAGCACATGTTGTCAGTCCCCAGATGCAAACTATAAGAGTGAACTGACCAATGCCAGAAGTAGTTGCTGAAAGAAAGTACTTATGGCTATACATGTCAGAGGCTCTGCAATGCAGGCTACATGTACAGGAGAGAAACTCCAGTAATTCCTGATCCAGAGCAAGATTACTGGATCAGGAACAAGACTGTGGTGGTTGGCAAAATGCAGAATAGACTGAAAAGGGAGTATCAATAAGAAAAATTGTCTTGGTTAGGTTGGTCTATGGGATTTCTCTTAGTTGTATTCATTGAGGTACCCTGAATGAGGATGGTACCATTTCATGGATGGGGTCTTGGATTGGATAAGAAGGCAAGCTGAGTATGCTTGTATTTATGATTCTCTGCCTACATTGGATGTAATGTAACCAACTCCCTCAAGCTCCTGATTCACTTCATTACTGTGATAGACTGGTACCTGGAACTCTAAGCTAAAATCTAACACTCTTTCTCCCAAGTTGTTTTTTATTGGGGGGTACTTTGTGTCAGGAACTAGACGAGGCAATAAGACAAGATCTGAGAAGGACAGAAGAGTTGAAATGAATGATGAGTCAGTTATCTTATTACATGTGCAGGAGCAACCTGTCTGTGAGGCAAGGCGACTCACCCAAAATTCATAACCTGGGAATAACAAGCAGAAGAGACTCATGTGTAGGATTTGAAATCTATCAATCTGGAAATGACACAGGTCACTTCTCACAAAAAGCCCGTTTGTATTGACTAAAAGTAACTTTTCTTATTTGCAAGAATTTTATAATAAAGTTTATAAAATTGTTTTTATAAAGTAACTAAGATTATACAGCATGTGCAGCAGCCTACACACACACACTTCTACAAAGAGCTGGTCTTAGAAAATCCTGTCTCTTGGAGAAATAATATTAATTAAAATGATCATAAAAATATTCTACAGAGATGGTGTTTATAATGGAAGAATGCTGGAAATATGGTAAGTGCCCTAATTTCTACTGTCATAAAACACCATATCCAAGGCAACTTACAGAGGGAAGCTTCATTTTGACTTATGGTTCCAGAGGGCTAAGAGTCCATCACCAGTCCACCTTGCCAACATTTGCAAGTGGTCAGTGCACCTATTTTCTCTGAAAGCTGGTAAAAGATCATGGCTCCTGGCCAGCTTACTTCATTCAGTGCATCTGACAACACTGGCTTTGTGGAATTTGCCAGAAACCTCCAGTCTCTTGGTTAAGTTTAGTCTCTTCCAAAGCCACAGCAAAAGCACCCAGGGATGCTAGTCTGCCAGTCAGAGATGTGTCTGAGCTAACAAGGTTTCCTGAAATGATGGTGGTGGGCTGCATAGAAAAACGTTGCATCCTCCTGTCCATGCTGAGATCTTGGCATGCAATATTCCAGAAGACAATATTAATGTGACCAGACTTGATTTCAACCTTATTACAATCATTGCCTACAACTTGTACTCCTTTGTAAAGACTGTGGCTTCTCTAGATGTAACAGTTGAGGCAGCTTTTAAACAAATTGATATTGGTAGAATGACCTTACTGAGAGCTGCCATCAAAACACACTCAGGTGATAGTCATGTGAACCAGAGGATTATGTGGCACTGTCTGAAGAGATGCAGAGTATTATAATAAGGACATGTCCCTGGAAACTAGGTGCCACTTAGTCTTGAAGGAATTTATTTATACTGTACAATATGATGAAGCAATTTCAGATTACTTCAGGGAACAGTACCGTAAAGGTATTTCTCAGATGCCTTTGAGGTATGGAGTGAACCCCCATCAGATTCCTGCTGTATATGCTAAAGTCCAAGTTGCTCATCATAGTTCACAATGAAGCCCCTGGAGTCATAACCTTGTGTGATGCTTTGAGCACTTTGTAGTTGGTGAAAGAACTCAGAATTAAATATTCTAGCTATACCTTCTTTAAAGCTGCTGTTGGAATTCTACTGGTGAAGATGAGACTAGTGTCCCATGCCCTCCTCTCTGCCTGATCTCTTCTCTGCTTGACCTATGACCTCTATCTGACCCTCACACCTATAGCCACTGCATATGAAAGAATAAGAGGAGTAAAAAACCAATGTCTTGGCAGTGCAGGCACCGCCCGGACCTGAAACGAGCCAGTCAATAGTTCTCTGCACCCAAACCCCGTGGGAGGGAGAGCTAAACCCTGACAGGGGCAGACACACCTGGGAAGCCAGAGGAGACTACACTCTGCCCACATTTCTGACTCCAGAGGAAAACACCTAACACCATCTAGGACCTCGGTGCACGGGGGCTCCGGGAAAAGAAGGCGCAGGCCCTCCTGGTTGCTGCCCTCATGGAGAGCTCAAAAGTAGCCCCCCCACGAGCAACTTGAGCCTCGGGAACACAGGTAAGACCAACATTTCCGCTCCGAGCGACCTGCCTGGTGGACATAGGACACAGGCCCACTAGAACAGCTGAAGACCAGTAGACAGGAAAGACTACTCACCCAAAAGCAGAACACTCTGTTCCCACAACTGGCTGAGAGAAAACAGGAAAACAGGTCTACAGCACTCCTGACAGGTCTACAGGACGATCTAGACACTGTCAGAAATAGCAGAACAAGGTAAAACCAGAGATAACCTGATGGCAAGAAGCAAGCACAGGAACCCAAGCAACAGAAACCAAGACTACATGGCATCATTGGAGCCCAATTCTCCCACCAAAGCAAACACTAAATATCCAAACACACCAGAAAAGCAAGATCTAGATTTAAAATAGCATTTGATCATGATGCTAGAGGACTTCAAGAAACACACGAAAAACTCCCTTAGAGAAACGGAGGAAAACATAAATAAATAAGTAGAAGCCTATAGAGAGGAATCACAAAAATCCCTGAAAGAATTCCAGGAAAAAACAAACATGTGAAGGAATTAAAAATGGAAATAGAAGCAATAAAGAAAGCAAAAAGGGAAACAACCCTGGATATAGAAAATCAAAGGAAGAGACAAGGAGCCATATATACAAGCATCACCAACAGAATACAAGAGATAGACGAGAGAATCTCAGGAGCAGAAGATTTCCATCGACACAATGGTCAAAGATAATGTAAAACTGAAAAAGCTACTGGTCCAAAATATACAAGAAATCCAGGACTCAATGAGAAGAGATCAAACCTAAGGATAATAGGCATAGAAGAGAGTGAAGACTCCCAGCTCAAAGGACCAGTAAATATCTTCAACAAAATCATAGAAGAAAACTTCCCTAACCTAAAGAAAGAGATACCCATAGGCATACAAGAAGCCTACAGAACTCCAAATAGATTGGACCAGAAAAGAAACACCTCCCGTCACATAATAGTCAAAACACCAAACGCACAAAATAAAGAAAGAATATTAAAAGCAGTAAGGGAAAAAGGTCAAGTGAAATATAAAGGCAGACCTGTCAGAATCACACCAGACTTTTCGCCAGAAACTATGAAGGCCAGAAGATCCTGGACAGATGTCACACAGACCCTAAGAGAACACAAATGCCAGCCCAGGTTACTGTATCCTGCAAAACTCTCAATTAACATAGATGGAGAAACCAAGATATTCCATGACAAAACCAAATTTACACAATATCTTTCTACAAATCCAGCACTACAAAGGATAATAAATTGTAAAGCCCAACATAAGGAGGCAAGCTATACCCTAGAAGAAGCAAGAAACTAATCGTCTTGGCAACAAAACAAAGAGAAGAAAAGCACACAAACATAACCTCACATCCAAATATGAATATAACAGGAAGCAATAATCACTATTCCTTAATATCTCTCAACATCAATGGCCTCAACTCCCCAATAAAAAGACATAGATTAACAAACTGGATACAACGAGGACCCTGCATTCTGCTGCCTACAGGAAACACACCTCAGAGACAAAGACAGACACTACCTCAGAGTGAAAGGCTGGAAAACAACTTTCCAAGCAAATGGTCAGAAGAAGCAAGCTGGAGTAGCCATTCTAATATCAAATAAAATCAATTTTCAACTAAAAGTCATCAAAAAAGATAAGGAAGGACACTTCATATTCATCAAAGGAAAAATCCACCAAGATGAACTCTCAATCCTAAATATCTATGCCCCAAATACAAGGGCACCTACATACATAAAAGAAACCTTACTAAAGCTCAAAACACACATTGCACCTCACACAATAATAGTAGGAGATTTCAACACCCCACTCTCATCAATGGACAGATCATGGAAACAGAAATTAAACAGAGACGTAGACAGACTAAGAGAAGTCATAAGCCAAATGGACTTAACAGATATTTATACAACATTCTATCCTAAAGCAAAAGGATATACCTTCTTCTCAGCTCCTCATGGTACTTTCTCCAAAATTGACCATATAATTGGTCAAAAAACGGACCTCAACAGGTACAGAAAGATAGAAATAATCACATGCATGCTTTCAGACCACCACGGCATAAAGCTGGTCTTCAATAACAATAAGGGAAGAACGCCCACATATACGTGGAAGTTGAACAATGCTCTACTCAATGATAACCTGGTCAAGGAAGAAATAAAGAAAGAAATTAAAGACTTTTTAGAATTTAATGAAAATGAAGGTACAACATAGCCAAACTTATGGGACACAATGAAACCTGTGCTAAGAGGAAAACTCATAGCTCTGAGTGCCTGCAGAAAGAAACAGGAAAGAGCATATGTCACCAGCTTGATAGCACACCTAAAAGCTCTAGAACAAAAAGAAGCAAATACACCCAGGAGGAGTAGAAGGCAGGAAATAATCAAACTCAGAGCCGAAATCAACCAAGTAGAAACAAAAAGGACCATAGAAAGAATCAACAGAACCAAAAGTTGGTTCTTTGAGAAAATCAACAAGATAGATAAACCCTTAGCCAGACTAATGAGAGGACACAGAGAGTGTGTCCAAATTAACAAAATCAGAAATGAAAAGGGAGACATAACTACAGATTCAGAGGAAATTCAAAAAATCATCAGATCTTACTATAAAGGCCTATATTCAACAAAACTTGAAAATCTGCTGGAAATGGACAATTTCTTAGAGAAATACCAGGTACTGAAGTTAAGTCAGGAACAGATGAACCAGTTAAACAACCCCATAACTCCTAAGGAAAGAGAAGCAGTCATTAAAGGTCTCCCAACCAAAAAGAGACCAGGTCCAGACGGGTTTAGTGCAGAATTCTATCAGACCTTCATAGAAGACCTCATACCCATACTATCCAAACTATTTCACAAAATTGAAACAGATGGAACACTACCGAATTCCTTCTATGAAGCCACAATTACTCTTATACCTAAACCACACAAAGACACAACAAAGAAAGAGAACTTCAGACCAATTTCCCTTACGAATATCGACGCAAAAACCTCAATAAAATTCTGGCAAACCGAATCCAAGTGCACATCAAAACAATCATCCACCATGATCAAGTAGGCTTCATCCCAGGCATTCAGGGATGGTTTAATATACAGAAAACCATCAACGTGATCCATTATATAAACAAACTGAAAGAACAAAACCACATGATCATTTCATTAGATGCTGAGAAAGCATTTGACAAAATTCAACACCCCTTCATGATAAAAGTCCTGGAAAGAATAGGAATTCAGGGTCCATACCTAAACATAGTAAAAGCCATATACAGCAAACCAGTCGCTAACATTAAACTAAATAGAGAGAAACTTGAAGCAATCCCACTAAAATCAGGGACTAGAAAAGGCTGCCCACTCTCTTCCTACTTGTTCAATATAGTTCTTGAAGTTCTAGCCAGAGCAATCAGACAACAAAAGGAGATCAAGGAGATACAGATCGGAAAAGAACAAGTCAAAATATCACTATTTGCAGATGATATGTTAGTATATTTAAGTGATCCCAAAAGTTCCACCAGAGAACTACTAAAGCTGATAAACAACTTCAGCAAAGTGGCTGGGTATAAAATTAATTCAAATAAATCAGTAGCCTTCCTCTACACAAAAGAGAAACAAGCCAAGAAAGAAATTAGGGAAACAACACCTTTCATAATAGACCCAAATAATATAAAGTACCTCGGTGTGAGTTTAACCAAGCAAGTAAAAGATTTGTACAATAAGAACTTCAAGACTCTGAAGAAAGAAATTGAAGAAGACCTCAGAAGATGGAAAGATCTCCCATGCTCATGGATTGGCAGGATTAATATAGTAAAAATGGCCATTTTACCAAAAGCAATCTACAGATTCAATGCAATCCCCATCAGAATACCAATCCAATTCTTCAAAGAGTTAGACAGAACAATTTGCAAATTCATCTGGAATAACAAAAAACCCAGGATAGCTAAAACTATCCTCAACAATAAAAGGACTTCAGGGGGAATCACTATCCCTGAACTCAAGCAGTATTGCAGAGCAATAGTGATAAAAACTGCATGGTATTGGTACAGAGACAGACAGATAGACCAATGGAACAGAATTGAAGACCCAGAAATGAACCCACACACCTATGGGCACTTGATTTTTGACAAAGGAGCCATCCAGTGTAAAAAAGATAGCATTTTCAGCAAATGGTGCTGGTTCAACTGGAGGTCAACATGTAGAAGAATGCAGATCGATCCATGCTTATCACCCTGTACAAAGCTTAAGTCCAAGTTGATCAAGGACCTCCACATCAAACCAGATACACTCAAACTAATACAAGGAAAAGTGGGGAAGCATCTCAAACACATGGACACTGGAGAAAATTTCCTGAACAAAACACCAATGGCTTATGCTCGAAGATCAAGAATCAACAAATGGGATCTCATAAAACTGCAAAGCTTCTGTAAGGCAAAGGACACTGTGGTTAGGACAAAACGGCAACCAACAGATTGGGAAAAGATCTTTACCAATCCTACAACAGATAGAGGGCTTATATCCAAAATATACAAATAGCTCAAGAAGTTAGACCGAAGGGAGACAAAAAAAAAAAACTATTAAAAAATGGGGTTCAGAGCAAAATAAAGAATTCACAGCTGAGGAATGCCAAATGGCTGAGAAACGCCTAAAGAAATGTTCAACATCTTTAGTCATAAGGGAAATGCAAATCAAAACCACCCTGAGATTTCACCTCACACCAGTGAGAATGGCTAAGTTCAAAAACTCAGGTGACAGCAAATGCTGGCGAGGATGTGGAGAAAGAGGAACACTCCTCCATTTTTTGTGGGATTGCAGACTGGTATACCCATTCTGGAAATCAGTCTGGAAGTTCCTCAGAAAATTGGACATTGAACTGCCTGAGGAACCAGCTATACCTCTCTTGGGCATATACCCAAAAGATGCCCCAACATATAACAAAGACACATGCTCCACTATGTTCATTGCAGCCTTATTTATAATAGCCAGAAGCTGAAAAGAACCCAGATGCCCTTCAACAGAGGAATGGATACAGAAAATGTGGTACATCTCCACAATAGAATATTACTCAGCTATCAAAAACAATGACTTTATGAAATTCATAGGCAAATGGATTGGACTGGAAAATATCATCCTGAGTGAGGTAACCCAATCACAGAAAAACACACATGGTATGCACTCATTGATAAGTGGCTATTAGCCCAAATGCTTGAATTACCCTAGATGCACAGAACACATGAAACTCAAGAAGAATGACCAAAATGTGAATGCTTCACTCCTTCTTTAAAAGGAGAACAAGAATACCCTTGGGAGGGAATAAGGAGGCAAAGTTTAGAACAGAGGCAGAAGGAACACCCATTCAGAGCCTACCCCACATGTGGCCTGTACATATACAGCCACCAAACTAGATAAGATGGATGAAGCAAAGAAGTGCAGGCTGACAGGAACCGGATGTAGATCTCTCCTGAGAGACACAGCCAGAATACAGCAAATACATAGGCGAATGCCAGCAGCAAACCACTGAACTGAGAACAGGACCCCTGTTGAAGGAATCAGAGAAAGAACTAAAGAGCTTGAAGGGGCTCAAGACCCCATATGAATAACAATGCCAAACTACCAGAGTTTCTAGGGACTAAGCCACTACCTAAAGACTATACATGGACTGACCATGGTCTCCAACTGCCTAGGTAGCAATGAATAGGCTAGTAAGGACACCAGTGGAAGGTGAAGCCCTTGGTCCTGCCAAGACTGAACCCCCAATGAACATGATTGTTGAGGGGAGGGCATAATGGCTGGAGGATGGGGAGGGGAACACCCATAGAGAAGGGGGGAGGGGTTAGGGGGATGTTGGCCCAGAAACCAGGAAAGGGAATAACAATCGAAATGTAAATAAGAAATACCCATGTTAATAAAGATGAAAAAAAGAATCGACATATAGGACCTCAAAACATTGCAAAGGTTCTGTAAGATAATGGACAGTGTCAATAGGACAAAACGGCAACCAACAGATCGGGAAAAGAGCTTTACCAATCATGCATCTGATAGAGGGTTAATATCCAATATAGACAAAGAACTCAAGAAGTTAGACTCCAGAGAAACATATAGCCCTATTAAAAACTGGGATACAGAGCTTCTTTGTTTCAAGGTTCCCTGGCTTGAGTCTATGTGACTTGTCCCTGGGCCACCCCTCTCTCACTTAGAAAATAAAACTCTCAGGCTGATAATCTGAAATTTCTTGGTGCCAACTTACTTAGAAAGCAAAACTCTAATTCTCATGCTGATTTGGCTCTCGGGCCTAGAGCAGCACCACAGGGGACCTAGAGCCTGGGCAGAGACCTCCCCCACCCTCTACCCCCACCCCCCAACCCCCAACCCCGGGTTTCTTTGTTTCCAGGTTCCTGCTCAAGTCCATGTGACTAGTCTCTCAGCAGCACCTTTCTCTCACTTAGAGAATAAAACTCTCTCAGGCTAATAATCTTAAATTTCTAGTGGATTCTTGTCTAACACGTTGGTTGGTCACCTGTATGAATGGGAGACAGAGAGTAACAAGAGGTAGCGTGGCATGGTGCCTGGTGCCCTGCACCATATTTTTATTAATTGCTACTGCATCCTTATCCTTAGGTTCATATTCCGGGTATCAGTTTGCCTTTCTTGACTATTTTCCATTGGGAGATTTACAAAATGCTTTTGTTATTGTCAGTAATTTCCTAGAGAAGGAATCTGTTAAAGCAAAACAAGATAATAGGCTTGTTACATTTGTGCTGTTTACCAGTGTTAATTTTTTATTAGATATATTTCTTTACTTACATTTCAATTGTTATTCCCTTTCCCTGTTTCCTGCCCATAAGCCCCTATCCTCTCCCCCTCCCCCATATGGGTATGCCCTTCATCTGAAAGATCCCCAGAGCAGGGAGACCCTCACTCAAGTCTCGGGATGACGGGACCCCCCCCCCCGCCAAGAACTCACACAAGATGATCCTTGCTGTAATCACATGAGATTTATCAATAGGAACCAGTGCACTGGGGTCGAGACTCATATCCCACGCAGGGGCAGTGGAGTTCGACCGCGAGAGGCTGGGAGAAAGAGTATTTAAAGGAAGAGGCTGTGAACCCCAGGGGATGAGGGGATGTCAAAGGGGAATGTCAAAGATACCACAAGTTACAGGATTGTTTTATGGCTCCAGGAGATAAGGGGACGCCAAAAGGTTTTATGACCCCCTGGTTCCTGAAACAGAGCTACTAAATCAGGAGGAGGGTCGGGTCCTCAGATCCTCATTATTCTTATCTCTTGTCCTATCAGGGTAAAAGTTTGTCAGAGTTGATGAAGCATCTGCATTTGAAACACATCTGGTTAGGCTTGGGCAGCAGGTTTCCTGGAATGCTCTCTGCAGGATGCAATGGCTGGAAGGCTTAAACAAACATCACAGGGGCAGAACAGTTACTCACACCGGGTGATAAGCGAAGTAGTTCTCCTGTATTTTTAACAATCTGTCTTCCTGAGGCAGGTCCTGTTGCTGAGTTTTGGGCTAATTTAAAACTCTATCTCTCACATCCATCCCCCTTACTGCCCCCCTCCATATTCCCCTGCCCTGGGGGTCCAACCTTGGCAGGACCAAGGGCTTCCCCTTCCACTGGTGCCCCAACAAGGCTATTCTCTGCTACATATGCTGTTGGAGCTCTGTTTAGTCCCTGGGAGCTCTGATTGGTTGTCATTGTTGTTCTTATGGGGTTGCAAGCTCCTTCAACTCTTTCAATACTTCTACTTCTCCCCAAAGGGTTCCTGTTCTCAGTTCAGTGGTTTGCTGCTAGCATTGACCTCTGTATTGGACATGCTCTGGATGTGTCTCTCATGAGATATCTATATCCAGTCCCTTTCAGCATGCTTTTTTTTTTTTTTTTTTTTTTTTCTTCATCAATCTTTTCTAGTTTTGTTGGCTTTATATATATTGGGCCACTTGTGGGGCAGCCTTTGAGTGGCCATTCCTTCACTCACTGCTCTAAACTTTGCTTCCATATACCCTCCTATGGATATTTTTTTCCCATTTTAAGAAGGAGTGGGAGCATCCACATATGGTCATCCTTCTTCTTGGTCTGTGGATTGCATCTTGGATAGTTCCAGCTTTTTGGCTAATATCTACTTATCAATGAGTGCATACCAAGTGTTTTTTTTTTCTTTCTGTGATTCGGTTACCTCACTCAGGATGATATTTTCTAGTTCATTCCAATTGCCTATGAATTTCATGAAGTCATTGTTTTTGATAGCTGAGTAGTCCTCTATTGTAGAAATGCATCACATTTTTTGAATCCATTCCTCTGTTGAAGAGCATCTGGGTTCTTTCCAGCTTCTGGCTAAAAGGCTGCTATGAACATAGTGGAGCATGTGTCTTTGTTGTATGTTGAAGCATCTTTTGGGAATATGCCCAGGAGAGGTATAGCTGAGTCCTCAGATAGTTCAATGTCCAATTTTCTGAGTAACCTCCCACCAACAATGGAGGAGTGTCCCTCTTTCTCCACATCTGGGCCAGCATCTGCTGTCACCTGAGTTTTTGATCTTAGCCATTCTGATTGGTGTATGGTGGAATCTCAGGGTTGTTCTGATTTGCATTTTCCTGATGACTAAGGATGTTGAACATTTCTTTAGGTACTTTTTGGCCATTCAATATTACTCAGCTGAGAATGTTTTGTTTAGCTCTGTACCCCATTTTTAATAGGGTTGTTTGACTCTCTGGAGTCTAACTTCTTGAGTTCTTTGTATATTTTGGATATTAGCCCTCTATCTTTTCCCAATCTGTTGGTTGCTGTTTTGTCCTACTGACAGTGTCATTTGCCTTACAGAAGTTTTGTAGTTTTACGAAGTCCAATTTGTCCATTCTTTATCTTAGAGCACAAGCCATTGGTGTTTTGTTCAGGAAACTTTCTCCAGTGCCCATGTGTTCGAGACTCTTCCCCACTTTTTCTTCTATTAGTTTGAGTGTATCTGGTTTGATGTGGAGGTCCTTAATCCACTTGGTCTTAAGCTTTATACAGGGTGATAAGAATGGATCAATTTGCATTCTTCTACGTGCTGACCTCAAGCTGAACCAGCACCATTTGTTGAAAATGCTATCTTTCTTCCATTGGATGGTTTTGGCTCCTATGCCAAAGATTAAGTGACCATAGATACTTGGGTTCATTTCTGGGTCTTCAATTCTATTCCACTGATCTATCTGCCTGTATCTGTACCAATACCATACAGTTTTTATGACTATTGCTCTGTTATACTGTTTGAGTTCAGGGAGGTGATTCCCCCAGATGTTCTTTTATTGTTGAGTATAGTTTTAGCTATCCTGGGTTTTTTGTTATTCCAAATGAATTTGCAAATTGCTCTTTCTAGCTCTATAAAGAATTGAGTAGGAATTTTGATGGGGATTGCATTGAATCTGTAGATTGCTTTTGGCAAAATGGTCATTTTTACTATATTAATCCTGCCAATCTATGAGCAAGGAAGATCTTTCCATCTTCTTGTTCTAGAGCTTTTAGGTGTGCTGTCAAGCTGCTGGCATATGCTCTCTCCTGTTTCTTCTTGCAGGCATGCAGAGCTATGAGTTTTCCTCATAGCACTGATTTCATTGTGTCCCATAAGTTTAGGAATGTTGTATCTTCATTTTCACTAAATTCTAAGAAGTCTTTAATGTCTTTCTTTATTTCTTCCTTGACCAAATTGTCATTGAGTAGAGCATTGTTCAACTTCCATGTATATGTGGGCTTTCTGTCATTATAGTTGTTATTGAAGACCAGTCTTAGTGCCTGGTGATCTGATAGGATGCATGGAATTATTTCTATCTTCCTGTATCTGTTGAGGCCTGTTTTGTGACCGATTATATGGTCAATTTTGGAGAAGGTACCATGAGATGCTGAGAAGAAGGTATATCCTTTTTTATTTAGGATGGAGTGTTCTATAAATATCTGTTAAGTCCATTTAGTTCATAACTTCTGTTAGTTTCTTTATGTCTCTAATATCTGTTTCCATGATCTGTCCATTGATGAGAGTGGGGTGTTGAAATCTCCTACTACTGTCAGGTGAGATGTAATATGTACTTTGAGCTTTAGTAAGGTTTCTTTTATGAATGTAGGTGCCCTTGCATTTGGAGCATAAATATTTAGGATTGAGAGTTCATCTTGGTGGATTTATCCTTTGATGAATATGAAGTGTCCTTCCTTATCTTTTTAAATGACTTTTGGTTGAAAGTCAATTTTATTTGATATTAGAATGGCAACTCCAGCTTGTTTCTTTGGGCCATTTGCTTGGAAAGTTGTTTACTAGCCATTTACTCTGAGGTAGTGTCTGTCTTTGTCTCTGAGGTGTGTTTCCTGCATGCAGGAAAATGCTGGGTCCTCTTTACATATCCATTATGTTAGTCTATGTCTTTTTATTGGGGAATTGAGTCCGTTGATGTTGAGAGATATTAAGAAATAGTGATTGTCGCTTCCTGTTATTTTTGTTGTTAGAGGTGGAATTATGTTTGCTTGACTCTCTTTTGGTTTCATTGCAAAGAAATTATATTCTTGCTTTCTGGATGGTATAGCTTCTTTCCACATGTTGGAGTTTTCCATCTATTATCCTTTGTAGGGCTGGATTTGTAGAAACATGTTGTGTAAATTTGGTTTTGTCACAGAATATCTTGGTTTCTCCATCTATATAGAGAGTTTTCCTGGATATAGTAGCCTAGGTTGTATTTGTGTTCTCTTAGGGTCTGTATGACATCTGTCCAGGCTCTTCTGGCTTTTATAGTCTCTGGTGAGAAGTCTGGTGAAATTCTTATAGGTCTGCCTTTATATGTCACTTGACCTTTTTCCCTTACTGCTTTTAATATTCTTTCTTTGTTTTGTGCATTTGGTGTTTTAACTATTATGTGACGGGAGGAATTTCTCTTCTGGTTCAATCTATTTGGAGTTCTGTAGGCTTCTTCTATGTTTATGGGCATCTCTTTCTTTAGGTTAGGGAAATTTCCTACTATAATTTTGTTGAATATATTTACTGGCCCTTTAAGTTGGGAGCCTTCACTTTCTTCTATACTTCTATCCTTAGGTTTGATCTTCTCATTGTGTCCTGGATTTCCTGGATGTTTTGGGCTAGGAACTTTTTGCATTTTACATTATCTTTGACAGTTGTGTCAATGTTTTCTATGGTATCTTCTGCCCTGAGATTCTCTCTTCTATCTCTTGTATTCTGTTGTGATGCTTGTATCTATGGCTCCTTGTCTCTTCCTTAGGTTTTCAATATCCAGGGTTGTCTCCTTTGTGCTTTCTTTTATTGTTTCTATTTCCATTTTCAATTCCTTCACCTGTTTGGTTATGTTTTCCTGTAATTCTTTCAGGATTTTTTTTTGTTTCCTCTATAAGGGCTTCTACTTCTTTACTTGTGTTTTCCTGCATTTCATTAAGAGAGTTCTTTATATCTTTCTTAAAGTCCTCCATCATTATCAAAAAATGTGATTTTAAATCTAAATCTCGATTTTCTGGTGTGTTTGGATATCCAGTATTTTCTTTGGTGGGAGAACTGGGCTCTCATGATGCCAAGTAGTCTTGATTTCTGTTGCTTAGGTTCTTGCGCTTGTCTCTAGCCATTGGGTTGTCTCTGATGTTTGTTTGTCTTGCTGTTTCTGAGAGTGACTTGACCCTGCTTTAGGCCTCTGTGTCAGCACTCCTCTAGAACTGTTTTCCTGTTTTCTTTCAGCCTTTCCTGAGAACAGGTGCTGTCATTTCAGGTGTGTTGGTGCTCCTGGAGACTGTCTTCCAGCTCTAGGCATGGGCAGGAATCAATGGGTCCTGCCCCTGATTGCTCCTAGGTCCTTGCACCCAGGGGGCACAGTTGGCACTATGTGATTCCCTCTTGGGTCTGGACTGTGGGCAGAAGGTAGTCTCCTCTGACTTCTCAGGAGTGTCCAAACTTCTGAGGGTCCAGCTCTCTCTCCAACGGGATTTGGGTGCAGGGAGCTGTTTGAACAGTTCAGTTTGATCCTGGGCACAGACCAGAAATGCAGGTATCAGCAACTGTCTGTTCCTATATCCCTATGTCCAGAGGCCCTGTGCCATTTCCCCTTGGACTGGGGATGTGGGCAGAGGTGTGCAGAAGTGGCAGTCTGTGCTGCGGACTCAGGATGTCTACATTCCTGGGTGTTTAGCTCTTCCTCACGGGATTTGGGTGCAAGAAACTCCAGTGTTAATTTCTTAAACCAACCAGCCTAATATAAAGGTAACAAGACTGCTGAAAAATCAGCTAATGCAGACAGCTAGGAAACCACACAAGGTGAGGCTGGGTGCTAGCCTACCAGATACCACGTGTATCTCAAACCATGGTGTGATCCTATCTCTCCACAGCTGGAATGTATAAGTCCAGGAGCAAAGAGATGCCAACATTTTCTCTTACCATTCTACCTGGTGACTTTTTTAAATCTTGTGTAAACAACTCAGAGGAATTCTGTGTTCCATGAACATGACTCTGGACTCAGTAATAAGTCTGGAAACCTTAGTGTCCAGGGAATCATGGTTCTACCAGGAAACATGGTCACCATTCTGATGAATTCTGAGACTGCCCTTTGCCTATGAGTTAATAGACAGAGGAAGGTAGTCGTTCTGTTTGTCAGGGTGATTGAGCTCAATTACCAGAAGGGTGTTAAATTGTGCTACACAATGGGAACAGAACTGACCATGCCTGAAAAACAAAAGGGTCACTGGGACACTATAAAGTCTTCCTGTGCCCAGGTCAAAAGAATAGTACAACCCAATTAGGATAAAACACCCAAAGACTCAGATCCTACCATAAAATGAATGTTTGGGTCCTTTTTTCAGGTAAAGCATTCTGCTTGAGTCCATAGTTTAGTTCAGGCTGCTATGGTAGAATACCAATGCCCAGCTGGCTTAGACACTGAGCTGCTCTATTTATATATAGCTCTACGAGCTGGAAGCCTGACATCAGGTGTCAGCATACTTGTCTTCTAGACTTCTGGTGTATCAACATGTAGCCAAAAGCATGGAGCTGAAAGACTCTCCTTCATCACTCTAAACAATGGCAATAATACCACTCATGAAGATGCCAGAACCTCACCTAACCCTAATTACTCCTCAAAGGCTCTGCCTCCTAGGGGCACATAGGGATAGGGATTCAACATACAATCATTTTATCTTAATCATCAGGGAAAATGCCAGCAGAAGATGAGGCAAATAAAAGCAATCATGATTATAAGGTAAGTCTTATAAAGATCAGTCAGGAAGAAGTTATAGCAGCTATATTTTATAGTAATAAATTTTTCTCTACCCTCTTCTCTCAGAATCTCATCACCTTAAATGAAGAATAATGGTGATTCTTAACAGTCTAGCATTTAACTGAGTGTGTGATGAAATTGGTAGAATACTATCAATGATATGATGACAGATGCAGAGCTATATGCTTCTTGTTTTAGGACACAAACTTGGCTGCATAAAGGATGAAAGTGGGCATAGAAGTGAAAGGAATGGACTCTGCTTAACTTGTTTGTCTCTTCACATTCCCTGTTCCCTCCTTCACTCCATCTCCTGCCTCCCAAAACTAAAGCAGTGACCCTCCTTGTCTTCTAGCCCCTGGTAGTGTTCAGATGGTGATAAATACCCAAGCAATAAATGGAGGGCAGGAGACTGAGGGTGGGAGTTTCTGCCCACCTCCCTCACTTTGGCCTCACCCCATCCCCACCTGTATCCCTCAGTATAAAGTGTTAGCTCTGCTCTCTCAGCTCTGTCATCATCTATTTCAAAAGTATTCTCCTTTCATCTACTCTTCCAAAGCCAGGCCTTCCTGGTTCCCAGATTCATCTTTCTCCCTTGTGAGTTATACCCTGCCCTGTGAGTAATTGTATCATTACATTCTCTTCCATTTATCCTGTGGGGCTGCCATAAGCCTGCTGCTGAGATCCATCCACTCTCCCAACTAAAACACAGGTTCCAAAGGCAAGGTCTGTGCCTCACTCAGTGCTTCATCAATTAAAGCATATAGATAGCCTCATATTTAGTGTGTGTCTCTTAAACATCTGTTGAGCAAGTGAAGTAATAAGTGAGTATCTGCAATACAGGACAGACTACAGTAGTATAAAGACAGGACCAAACTCAGCAGTGAAAGGCTGCTGGCTGAGACCCAATCTATATAGCCTCAGAGCTGTTCTAATGAATATGTGGGTAAATCTTAGTTATCAGCTCAATTAAATCAAGAGATACCTAAGAAATTAATCAAGTAAACTTCTGGGTGAGACTATGAGGGCATCTCTAGAGGTGACAATGGAACAGCAACCAATGAGGAAAGACAGAGTGGCCTAAGAGTAGTAAGGGAACCCAAGTGGGAGAAGGAAATGAAGGAAGTCTCTCTCTCTCTCTCTTTCTCTCCCTCTCTCTCTCTCTCTCTCTCTCTCTCTCTCTTTCTCTCTCTCTCTTTCTCTCTCTCTCTTTCTCTCTCTCTCTCCATCCCTCCCTCGCTCCCTCAGACTGTCTTGATGTCAGATGATAAGCAACTTTATTCTATCTGTCCTTCTATCATGATGTTCTGCCTCACCGCATGATGAGGTACAACATACCAAAGCCTAAACTGACTGGTGCCCTTTTGAAATAAGTCTGACCAACATATACATTTGACAGTACACATAATGCATTGGTGAGCTTTATTATTACATTATATTTATTTGTAGTTCACACAGTGACAAAATCCTAGCAAGACCTTTAGCTAAACATTTCCCCATCAAGTTGTTGTATGAAATAAACAGCTAACCACATGCTCCAATCTCACTTGCAATCCTTAAATAATACTGCAGATAAATTATGCCAAAGCTCAGTAGAAACTTCTGTCAATAAACTAGATCACAGATGGATTAAACCCACCAAAATACTTTTCTTTATTTGGTAAGTCTAGTTTCATTGCAATTGCTGTTAGGAAACACTGAAAAATACTTTTCATGATCATTTAAACACAGTAGCACTTGTGTAGTACAAGGAGAATTACCAAGGCTTCCCATATTTGAAAAAAAAATTTATTTGGGGTTAGATAGATGGGTCAACAGTGAAGAACAACTTGTTGCTCTTGCAGGTGACTGGGTTTAGTTTGTAGCACCTACGTGGTAGCTCACAACTGTCTGGAACTCCAGGGGATCTGACACTCTCTTCTGGCTTCCACTGGTGCACATACACACAGTCAAAGCACTCATGCACATAAAAATAACATAAATCTTCTTAAAAGATATTTATTTTAAATTTTCCATGGCAAAAGAACTTTTCTCAACAGAGAACTCACACACTAAAAATAGTTAAATCTGACCAGCCCTTTTGGCAAACTGTGCCCTATTGGGCTCATTTAAACCACACCTGTTTGAAAGAGGGTTACAGAATTTCTGTAAGTTATGACCTGCATCTCTTCATTTAGGATTAATGAAGGGTTTTCTACATAATATTTATACTTCAGGATCAAGATTGTATATCTGCCATATCCTGGGTCACTCACTGCAGAAAACATCTCCTTTTACCTAATCTTGGATAATCAACCTTAATTTGTCCCACTCTATATCTAAAAAGAACATTATTTGGAGTCATCGTGACTTGAATTCAAATTCCATCATTTTTTTCAGACACACAGACTCTGAGATCCTTTGTCCCTATTTATAAAATTTAACTATTAATAACCACTTTACAGAGCTGTTATCGGGTATATCAAAAGTGGATATAATGTCTCCTTTTGTATCCAGATATTTAACAAGTGACAGCCAAAGCAGTCATCCTTGTCCTTGTAGTCATGACAATCACACCCATCCAGGCATCCAATATTCTGCCTTAATTTTGAAAATGCTCAGTAGTTAGGAAGCTAAATTATTCAAAATTATTCAGGAGGGCAGGGTGAATCACTAGTGAATCAGTTGTACCTTTTTTTTAATGATATATACTCTTGTGATAGTAAGACAGGTTTCTTGAAGCCATGTTACTATGGAAAACATATATATGTATAATTGAGAGAGCAAGCATATATCTCAGTTGGAGTCAGAGAGCCAGTGCAGGCCAAAATATAGGTCAAGTCAGGCATTGTGGCCCATGCCTGTAATCCCAGTGCTCAGGAGGCAAGACGTCAGTGAGTTAAAGGCCAGTTCAGGTGACTGGGTTGGGGATAGGCAATACGATAAATGTAGTTTCTGTGCTTTCTGGTTACTGTGGATGTAGATAAGATAGATTGTTCATTTACTGTATGTGAGCACCTCACTTCATTTACAACATCACCAAAACCAAACAAAACAAAAATGAAAACAATAAATAAAATATAGGTAAAGTCTGAGCTGTAAAAAGCCCCCAAAGCCCATGAATATTGCCAAACACCAAAGTCTTTATAATGTGATTTTTGTTATTTGTCATTTGCTAACTATTATTCATTTAATCAACTATGTTTCTTTAGTCACATAATGAATGTCACATGAATGGAAACAAAATGTCTGAACAACTTGAAACATCTAGCTACTAGTATCTTATATAAACAAGATGACAGCAGAGAACACTCAGTAAGCCCATCTAATAAAATCATGGATCCCAAGAGTCCAGTTATATGATAATATTACTATTGGCACAGGAATTAGAAACTTTTATAAAGTAATTAATATACCAGATTACCCTTTCTACTCCTCCTTTTTTTCAGACAGCCTATGAGCCAAAAATATGGCTCATTCTTTCGAGTTATCAAGCATCATTTTTTTTTATTTGAATAGTTTAGTACAAGAATGATTTGGGAAAAGATTAAGCATATCAGATTTTGCAACAAGCCACATGGGTAGAGGGTTTTGATGGATAAACTGATTTTATGTCTTGTTGTAGTCTGCTGTTTTTCTGATAGTGAACAAGCCTATCAACAAACACACTAAGCTCCAGCAGGTGCCCAGAACTAATTTTGTTTGGAAACTATTTTTGAAAGCTAAGTTTAATAACAAGTCCTACCAAACATCTCCTCTACCTATTTTCTAACTCCCTACAATGCAAGTAATTGGCAGATATAAAATTTCTATATTCTTAAGCCTGTCACAACCCCTGAAAGGAAAATGGTAAAAGGCTTGTACCATATTTCCACTTAACGCAGTGCTTCCTGGACTACCTAGAGGCAAAGTCTGCACTTGCTCTTCAACTGAGAGAGCAGGTGTTGGACAAAGGGTCAGAGTACTAAATGTCCTAGACTTGAGTTTTGACAAGGCTCCCTGGCAGTGCATCATCTTAATCACTCTGAAAAGTATGGAGACATAATAATTGCCATCAGAGAGGTGGGTATTTGCTATGAAGAGCAAGCATGAGTATATATGTAACATACAATCCCACTTTCCTTCCAACTGTCTTTGTTTAACAAGGCAAGGCAAACTTGCTTTGTGTGCACTGCATCACAGAGAGTGCACCAACAGAAAGCAAAGCAAACACCTTCCCTCATCGTAGCCCTGGAACATGACTTTAGCAGCTATTATTTCCCTGTTTTGTAGATAAAAAAAACTGAACCGTAAATGGGTAGAATCATTTTTCTAAAGCCTAGAGAAAAAGATAAGAGCCCATATTTCATCTGGATCAACCAACCCTCAAACCCAGTTCTTTTTCTCCAATTCTATCATTTGACATAGAATTTTGCTCACAGATAATACTCTGAGTTATTCCAGGTAGTTCCCTGTATTCTTTGAAGATTTGATAAATAAAATGATGAGGACCTATTCTTGAGAATTGTAAGAAGGCAGGGCTATGTCCCTGTGACTGTCCCTGACAGTGTAACAACCAGACCCCAGGTGTGGGAGAATAAGGGTGCTTTGTACTGATGAAATTCAGAAATATGAAAAGGACCAGGAAGAGAAAATGGTGGCCCAAAGCCAAGGCCAAGAGTTAAATATTCACGTTTTGAGGTTGAAGAGACAATGGGACAGCTGGCCAATTGTCAAGCATTCTGCCCTCATTCAAGAGCTTGTGTGTCACACCCAGACTTTTGCTGCCCTGGGATGCATAGTGTAAGTGTACTATCTGATTCAAGCTTGAGCCTCAAACTCCTAAAACTTATCACTCTTCTATGTGGTCCCCAAGAAAGCTATATGTCAGTGTAAACATATCTTAAATTTATAATTGAAAGAGGATTTTGTTTGTTTCTGTTGGCCCTGCTTTAGTTGACCATCAAAATCACACTATACTATAGACAAGGTGGCACTGCATTCCTGAGGGGTTTGAGGGCCAGAGATGTCAGTGGGTAAGAAATAACATCTGAAGAGGAAACCAGGCATCTAACTGTACATCCCAACTCCTATGTAACAACCACTCACCATTGTGGTAACCATGGGAACCCAGTCACTTTGCCTTCTTGTCTCCTGCTACAATGCATTAAGGGAAATCTGTAAACAATTGCTGAATAGACTTGCAAAGGGACAAGATGTCTGAATATTCCTTTTTTTTTCTTTCCTCATTCTGACTGCCTAGTATTCTGAATGAAATACTCAGGACACTGAGCAAAACTAATCAACTCACTCTTCTGTTCTGATAAGCTGTAATGTTGCAACATTGCAACAAGCCACAATAGTAACTAAACCAGGTCAAGGATTCCAGAATATATTGAGTAAGGATACTCCACAGGGGAGGATCCCATGAAGCAATGTGAAAGAGCAGAGGAAGAAGTCAGGCTCTATCTTTGTCTGGTAGACATGTGAAGTTCTCAATGTACTATTCTATAAAAATCTTACATGTCATTCTTAGAACATGAGTGGAATAAAGTAAGATGCTTCGGCCCATTAGACATTAGACCTCTCCTTGCCTGGTATGAATCTATTTAAGTTCTCTATATGTTTTTTATTGAATATTTTTTATTTACATGTCAAATGTTATTCTCTTTCCTGGTTTCCTATATATAAGCCCCCTATCACCGCCCTCCCCCTTCTTCTATAAGAGTGATCCCCTTCACCAATAACCCCACTTCTCACCTCCCTGCCCTGATATTCTCCTATACTGGAGGAGGGTCTGGCCTTAGTAGGACCAAGGACTTTTCCTTCCTTTGGTGTCTAACAAGACCAACTTCTGCTACATATGCAGCTGGAGCCATGGGTCTGTCCATGTGTGCTCTTTGAGTAGTGGTTTAGTCCCTGGGAGTTCTGTTGGTTGGTATTATCATTCTTGTGGGGTTGTAAATCCCTTCAGCTTCTTCAATCATTTCTCTAATTTCTCCTATGGGAACCCCGTTCTCAGTTCAATGGTTTGCTGCTAGCATTCACCTCTGTATTTGTCATGCTCTGGCTGAGCCTCTATGGGGACAGCTATATCAGGCTCCTGTCAGCATGTACTTATAGACTTTATCAACATTGTCTAGGTTGGTGGCTGTATGTATATGGGCTGGATGCCCAGGCGGGGCAGACTATGAATGGCCATTCCTTCAATCTCTGTTCCAAACTTTGTCTCAATATCTCCTACTATGAATATTTTTGTTCCCCTTCTAAGAAGGACTGAAGAATCCACACTTTGGTCATCCCTCTTCTTGAGCTTCATGTGGTCTGTGGATTATATCTTGAGTAATTCAAGCTTTTGGGCCAATATCCACTTATCAGTGAGTGTATGTGTGTTTTTTTGTGATTGGGTATCTAACTCAGGATGATATTTTCCAGTTCATTCAATTTGCCTATGAATTTCATGAAGACATTGTTTTTGATAGCTGAATAGTACTCCATTGTGTAGATGTACCACATTTTCCATTTCCATTCTTCTGTTGAAGGGCATCTGGGTTCTTTCCAGCTTCTGGCTATTATAAATAAGGCTGCTATGAACATAGTGGAGCATGTGTCTTTATTGTACATTGGAGCATCTTTTGGGTGATATAACTGGGTCCTCAGGTAGTACTATGTCCAATCTTCTGAGGAACCTCCAAAAGATTTCCAGAGTGGTTGTATCAGCTTGCAATCCCACAGCAAGGGAGGAGTGTTCCTCTTTCTCCACATCCTCACCATCATCTATTGTCACCTGAGTTTTTTAATCTTAGCCATTCTGACTGGAGTGAGGTCGAATCTCAGGGTTGTTTTGGTTTGCATTTCTCTGATGACTAAGGATGTCAAACATTTCTTTAGGTGTTTCTCAGTCATTCCATATTCCTCAGCTGAGAATTCTTTGTTTAGCTCTGTACCCCATTTTTAATAGGGTTATTTGGCTCTGTGGAGTATAACTTCTTGAGTTCTTTATACATTTTGGCCTCTATCAAAAGCAGGATTGGTAAAGATCTTTTCCCAATCTGTTGGATGCCGTTGTCCTAAAGACAGCATCATTTGCCTTACAGAAGCTTTGCAGTTTTATGAGGTCCCAATTGTTAATTGTTGATCTTAGAGCATAAGTCTTTGGTGTTTTGTTCAGGAATTTTTCCCCAGTACCCATGTGTTTGAGGCTCTTCCCAAATTTTTCTTCTATTAGTTTCATTGTGTCTGGTTTTGTGTGGAGGTCCTTGAACCAATTGGACTTAAACTTTGTACAAGGTGATAAGAATGGATCAATTTGCATTCTTCTACGTGTTGACCTCAAGCTGAACCCGCACCATTTGTTGAAAATGCCATCTTTTTTCAACTGGATGGTTTTAGCTCCTTTGTCAAAGATCAAGTGACCAAAGGTGTGTGGGTTCATTTCTGGGTCTTCAATTCTATTCCATTGATCAACCTGCCTGTCTCTGTATGAATACCATACAGTTTTTATCACTATTGCTCTGTAATAAAGTTTGAAGTCAGGGTGATTCTCCCAGAAGTTCTTTTATTATTGAGGATAGTTTTCACTATTCTGGGTTTTTGTTATTTCAAACAAATTTGCAAAATTGCTCTTTCTAACTCTATGAATAATTGAGTTGGAATTTTGGTGGGGATTGCATTGAATCTGTAGATTGCTTTTGGCAAAATGGCCATTTTTACTAAATTAATCCTGCCAATCCATGAGCATCAGAGGTCTTTTCATCTTCTTCAATTTCTTTCTTCACAGACTTGAGGTTCTTTTCATACAGATCTTTCACTTGCTTGGTTAGAGTCACACCAAGGTATTTTATGTTATTTGTGTCTATTATGAGGGGTGTCATTTCCCTAATTTCTTTCTCATCCTATTTATCCTTTAAGTAGAGGAAGGCTACTGATTTCTTTGAGTTAAGTTTATATCCAGCCACTTTGTTGAAGTTGTTTATCAGGCTTAGTGGTTCTCAGGGGGTACTTTTGGGTCACTTAAGTACACTATCACATCATCTGCAAATAGTGATATTTTGACCTTTTTCCCTTCCAATTTGTATCCCTTTGATCTCCTTTTGTTGGCTGATTGCTCTCGCTAGGCCTTCAAATACTATATTGAATAAGTAGGGAGAGAGTGGGCAGCCTTGTCTAGTCCCTGATTTAGTGGGATTGTTTCAAGTTTCTCTCCATTTAGTTTGATGTTGACTCCTGGTTTGCTGAATATTGCTTTTACTATGTTTAGATATGAGCCTTGAATTCCTAATCTTTCCACGACTTTTAACATGAAGGGATGTTAAATTTTGTCAAATGATTTCTCAGCATCTAATGAAATGATCATGTGGGGTTTTTTTTTCTTTGTGTTTGTTTACATAGTAGATTACATTGAGGGATTTCCATATATTGAACCATCCCTACATCCCTGGGATGAAGTCTACTTGATCATGATGGGGATGATCCTTTGATGTGTCCTTGGATTCGATTTTTAAGAATTTTATTGGGCATTTTTGCATCGATGTTCATAAGGAAAACTGGTGTGAATTTCTCTTTCTTTGTTGGGTCTTTGTGTGGTTTAGGTATAATCATAATTGTGACTTCACAGAAGGAATTGGGTAGTGTTCCTTCTATTTCTATTTTGTGGAATAGTTTGGACAGTATTGGTATTAACTCTTCGATGAAGGTCTGATAGAATTCTGCACTAAACTCATCTGGACCTGGGCTTATTTTGGTTGAGAGAGTTTTAATATTTGCTTCTATTTCTTTAGTAGTTATGGGATGGTTTAGATGTTTTATCCAATTCTGATTTAACTTTGGTACCTGGTATCTATCTAGAAAATTGTTCATTTCATTCAGATTTTTCAATTTTGTTGCATATAGGTTTTTGTAGTAGGATCTGATGATTTTTTTAATTTCTTCAGATTCTGCTGATATGTCTCCCTTTTCAATTCTGATTTTGTTACTTTGGATACTGTCTCTCTGCCCTGTGGTTAGTTTGGCTAGGGTTTATATATCTTGATTTTCGCCAAAAACTAGCTCCTGGTTTTGTTGATTCTTTTTTGTTTCTACTTGGTTGATTTCAGTCCTGAGTTTGATTATTTCCTACCATCTCCTTCTCTTGGGTGTATTTGCCTCTTTTTGTTCTAGAGCTTTCTTGTGCAGTCAAGTTGTTAGTGTATGTTCTCTCTAGGTTTTTTGTTTTGTTTTTGTTTTGTTTGGTGGCACTCAGAGCTATAAGTTTTCCTCTTAGCATTGCTTTCATTGTGTCACATAAGTTTGGGTATATTGTGCCTTCATTTTCATTAAATTCTAAAAGTTCCTTAATTTTTTTATTTCTTCCTTGACCAAGTTTTCACTGAGTAGTGCGTTGTTCAACTTCCATGTGTAAGTGGGCTTTCTGTCATTTTTGTTGTTATTGAAAACCAGCCTTAGTCTGTGGTGATCTGATAGGATGCATGGGATTATTTCAATCTTCTTGTATCTGTTGAGACCTGTTTTGTGACCTATTATATGATCAGTTTTGAAGAAGGTACCATGAGGTGCTGAGAGGAAAGTTTATTCTTGTGTTTTAGAATGAAATGTTCTATAGAGATTTGTTAAATCCATTTAGTTCATAACTTCTGTTAGTTTCTCTATGTCTGTGTTTAGTTTCTGTTTCCATGATCTGTCCATTGCTGAGAGTGGAGTGTTGAAGTCTCCCATTATTATGTGAGGTGTAGTGTGTACTTTGAGCTTTAGTAAGGTTTGTTTTATGAATGTAGGTGCCCTTGCATTTGGAGCATAAATATTCAGAATTGAGAGTTCATCTTGGTAGATTTTTCCTTTGATGAGTATGAAGTGCCCTTCCTTATCATTTTTGATAACTTTTGGTTGAAGGTAGATTCTGTTTGAATCTCCAGCTTGTTATTCTTTCTTTTTTTGTGAATTTCGTGTTTTAACTATTATGTAATGGGAGGAATTAATTTTCTGGTCCAATCTATTTGGAGTTCTGTAAGATTCTCTTACATATTTACAGGCATCTCTTTCTTTAGGTTAGGGAAGTTTTCTCCTATAATTTTTTGAAGATATTTACTGGCCCTTTAAGTTGGGAGTCTTCACTCTCTTCTATACCTATTATCCTTAGGTTTGATCTTCTCATTGTGTACTGGATTTCCTGGATGATTTTTGGGTTAGGAGCTTTTTGCAATTTACATTATCTTTGATGGTTGTGTCAATGTTTTTTATGGTATCTTTTGCCCCTGAGATTCTCTCTCTTATATTCTGTTGTTGATGTTTGTGTCTATGATTCTTGATCTCTTTCCTAGGTTTTCTATCTCCAGGGTTGTCTCCCTTTGTGCTTTCTTTATTGTTTCTATTCCATTTTAAAATCTTGGATGGTTTTGTTCAATTCCTTCACCTATTTGGTTGCGTTTTCCTGTAATTCTTTAAGGGATATTTGTGTTTCCTCCTTAAGGTCTTCTATTTGTTTACGTGTGTTGTCCTGCATTTCTTTAAGGGAGTTATTTATGTCCTTCTTAAAGTCCTCTATCATCATCATGAGATGTGATATTGAGTGCAAATCTTGCTTTTATGGTATGTTTGGATATCCAGTATTTTTTTTTTAGTGGGAGAACTGGGCTCTGATGATGCCAGGTGGCATTGGTTTCTGGTGCTTAGGTTCCTGAGCTTGCCTCTCACCATCAGGTTGTCTCTAGTGTTAGCTTGTCTTGCTCTGACAGGGGCTTGACCTTCTGTAAGCCTGTGTGTCAGCACTCCTGTATACCTGTTTTCTTTCAGCCAGATTTGGGTACAGAGAGCTATGGAACGTGGTCAGCTTGGAGTGCAAGCAGAAACTGGAAGGGTCCTATCCCAGACTGCTCCTGGGTTTGTGTATCCTGAGGCCTCCAAGCAGGTCACTTGGAGCAGAAAAGTTGGTCTTACCTCTTGCTCTCAGGTGTGTCAGCACTCCTAGTGAACTGACTTTCAGCTCTGTGCTCAGGCAGAAACCAGAAGTGTCCTGCCCCTGACTGCTCATAGGTTCCTGCACCCAGAGGGCACAAAGGGCACTAGGCGAGTTTCTTTTGGGCCAGGAATGTGAGCAGAAGTAGTTGTCTCCTCTGAGCTCTCAAGATTGTCTGCACTTCTGGGAGTCTAGCTCTCTCCCTCATGGGATTTGGGTACAGATAGTTGTGGGACTGGTTGAGCTCCAGGTGCAGGCAGAAACCAGAAGTCTTCACATGTTTTAGATTAATTTTTGGGCTAATATCCATTTATCAATAAGGGCATACCAAGTGTGTTTTCTGTGATTGGGCTACCTCACTCAGGATGATATTTTCCAGTTCATTCAATTTGCCTAGGAATTTCATGAAGGCATTGTTTTTGATAGCTGAGTAATATTCCATTGTGTAGATGTACCACATTTTCTGTATTCATTCCTCTGTTGAAGGGCATATGAGTTCTTTCTAGCTTCTGATTATTGTAAATAAGGCTGCTATGAACATAGTGGAGCATGTGTCTTTGTTATATGTTGGAGCACCTTTTGGGTATATGCCCAAGAGAGGTATAGCTGGGTCCTCAGGTAGTGGAATGTCCAATTTTCTGAGTAACCTCCAGACTGATTTCCAGAGTATTAGTACCAGTTTGCTGTCCCACCAACATTGGAGGACTGTTCCTCTTTCTCCACATCCTCACCAGCATCTGCTGTCACCTGAGTTTTTGATCTTAGGCATTCTGACTGGTTTGAGGTAGAATCTCAAGGTTATTTTGATTTGCATTTCCCTGATGACTAAGGATGTTGAATATTTCTTTTGGTGCTTTCGGCCATTCAATATTCCTCAGCTAAGAATGTTTTGTTTAGCTCTGTATCCCATTTTTAATAGGGAGTATATGGGGGAACACCCATATCGGGGAGGGAGGTGATGAGGGCTTATGGACAGGAAACCAGGAAAGGGAATAACATTTGAAATGTAAATTAAGAAATACATCTAATAAAAAAAACAAAAATATTAATTTTGACAGGTCATTTGGTTTGGAGTATTTATTCATTTTTTCTACATATTCCAATTTGTTTTTTAAGAAGTGTTTCTTTAAAAAAAAACTTTAAAAGTATTTCTGTATTGTTTCTCTGAATTTCACTAGAATCTGCTTTAATTTTCCCATTGACCTTTTAGTTCATTAATTTGAGTCGTATTTTTCTTTCTGCTGGTTAATCTATCTAGGATTTTATCAGTGTTTTATTTTCAAAGAAATATATTGCTCCTTTGGTCTCTGTTTCATCAATGTATGCCCTGATTATTTCTTATAGTCTATTGCTCTTGGTTTGTTTTTCTAAGACCTTGTGCCACTAGGTTAAGACCTCTCTGATGTTTCAACATAAGCTATCATAGCTATAAAATTTCTCTTAGAACTACCATGCTGGGTCTCCTTCCTAATTTTTGCAGTGGTCTAGTATTTGCTCATCACTGTATTATTCAGTTTCCAAGTATTGTAAGCTCTCTGTGGTTTCTCTTCCTACTAGTGCCTATTTTTATACCATTATTATCTAATAAGATATAATGAGTAATTTTAACTCTTGCACTTGTTTTAAGACTTGATTTGAGAAAACATACAGAGTAACTTTATATGGACTCAACAGTTTATACTAGGGAATACATACATAAACACACACACACACACACACACACACACATATAAATATATGTGTGCATACAATATGGACTGTTGAAAAAGAGGCCATGAATTTGGACAGAGCGGTGATGGGTATATTGGAAGGTTTGGAGGAGAAAGAGGGATGGAAGAAATGCTGTAATTAAAATACAATTTCAAAAATAAACAAAAGAAAAACTCTTGATTTGAAGCAGAATTTCCCTAGGTTTTCTAGGCCAACCTCAGACTCAAGCAATCCTCCTGCCTCAGCCTCTACAGTAGCCTGGACTACATAGGTGCACCCCATTGCATATAACATGAACAGTCTTCTTTATTCTCCACAGCTGGACTGCTGGTCACCAAGGTATTTATTGAAAATACTTTTTATTTCTTTGTGGAGAAATACACTTTTCTAATAGAGACTTCTATTTTCTGACCACATTTCTGTTGCAGACTCTGATCTAAACTTAGGAATCTTATGAACCAAACCTTTTACAGTGAAGTTTAGGATATCTCCAACTGTAAGAAAGAGAAGGTTGGAGTGGGTCTGGAGCCTCAGTTGCAGTCCTAGGAAATGCCTATCATCCTAATCTTACCAGAGGGATCATTAACCTTTTCTATTTTAAAATAGTTTTAACTTTCTCATTGTATGTGAATGAATGCTTTGTCTGCAGTCTGCATGTATGTATATATGCCTGGCCCACTCAGAGGCCAGAAGAGAGCATCAGACCCACTGGAATTGGAGCCATGGAGATTTGTGAGTTGGACTCCAAGAGACCAACTGGTGCTCTTTACCACTGAGTGATCTCTCCAGCTCCAGAGGTCATTAATCTTTCCTTTCTTCCCACAGGATGATACATATGGTGAATCATGCCATTTGACAATGTTCTCCTGTAGGGAAGCTAACATTTACTCTTCATTCCCCAGAATCATACAGGTCATTGGCATTGCTGTTGATTACTGTTATGTTTGATATTATCAATGTGACAGGATGAAGAATCACCTAAGAGACAAGCTTCTAAGGATGACTACAAGCTCCTGCTGCCATGAATCCCCTGTCATAATGGAATGCTAAGTCAGGCTAAGACTTAAAGCCCCAGAGACCCTGAAGTAATGATAGGAGCTTTACCTGCTTCCTGCACCAGGTTCCTGTCATGTAGCCACAGCCCCCCAAACCCTGTAGAGAGAATTGTGGCCATCAGTCACATAGGGGTAGTGTCCCCAAACCCCTCCTCATGTAGATGAGGCATTTCAGGCCAAGCCAATAGGAAGCACATGCTGTCAGACCCAACCCACTCCAAAACTGTATATAAGATCCTATTCAGAAGGAATAAACGTGTGAGAATTACTCTGCCCTCTTATCTGTCACAAGAACTGTAACACTGCCTGGAAAGAGAAAGCTCTCCCAAAGCTTTTACCACCAGAAGTTCCCCTGCACTTTGCTCACCAGCCAGATACTTTCCCCTCCCTGCTTATAACCTTTCCCCTTCACTCTAATCCTCCCACCGGGCCTGGCCAAAGGTCTTCATGGATAAGATCTTAGAGGATAGCATTCAGTACATAGACTGACAAAAAAGTAATTGGAAGTCTTCCCCAGTTGTGGACTGTATATGCTACAATACTGACTTTCAGGCAAGATGTGCCTACTGGTGCAACAGTGCTATGACTGTTTTGTGGGTAACCAGCCCCTTTCTAATTTGTGTGGAGGATACTTTTATGTAAACCTGACACAAGGAAGTCATTTGCAAGGAAGATAACTCAATTGAGCAAGTTATCCCATCAGGTTAGACTGTATAAATACTTGTCATACATTTTCTTGATTATCAATTAATGTGAGAGGGTCTAGCTCACTGTGGGCTATATCATCCCTTGATTGGTGGTCTTACATGCTATAAGAAAGCAGTGTGAGGAAGAAGCCAGTTAGCAACATTCCTCTACATCCTCTGCATCAGTTTCTGTCTCAAGATTCCTGCCTTGATTTCCCTCAGTGATGGATTACAAGCTATAAAATGAAGTCAACCCTTTTCTTTCCAAGATGTTTTAGATCATAGTGTTCTATCACAGCGACAGAAATACAACAAGTGGATTTGATGTCTGCTATAAAAGAGGGAATTCATACCTAGTACTATAAACCTGGTGACGTCATAGGCCCCACTGACGTACAATATTTACTATTGTTTTGCTAAATGGACATTGTGTCAAATTAAATATTTATATTTATATACATATATTACTGATAATCTCTACCTTAGCCAGAGAAGCATAGTTTTGCTATAACTGCTAAAACTTATAACTGGTCAAAGTACTGAGAATTGATGACTGTTAAGTCCTCAGACCTAAATAGGACAACTCTACCACCCTCTAGGCACAGAGAACATCATGCAAGAGGGAGCACAAAGTATGTAAAAGTGATGACAGGAAGGAGTGCTGCAGAGTGAGCATTCTTCTGTCCATGACATGGCTGTCCCACTGACTTACTCAACTATTGTTATATGCACAAGACCCATACAATATCTAGTCAGTCAATATTCCAGAATGTATGCAGGGGGAGGGAGCCTATAAGGTCTCAACCCCAACTGTCAACATTCCAGAATGGGTATGGGAGGAGCTGATAAGGTCTCAGCACCAACTGAGGAGTTACTTATTGGTAGCTGATGTGCACAGGGAAAGGGCATCATTTTCTTCAGTGATGTAGCCACTTGTGAATTACCCATGCCCCAGTAAATAAACCCCCAGCCAATCTCACACCAGAAAACTTAATTAAACTCAGAGACTCATTTAAGAGTTGGGAGGGGTGCAATGAGAGCTTGTCTGGAAGAAAAAGTGGTCCAGAGGGAGTGAGGGAGGTAAGAGATGGTAATGTGCATATGCCAAAATACATTATGTACACTTATTTAATCATCAAAAACCACATTTAAAGTTGGGCCAGTGTAGTATCTCAGTAAGTAAAGACAACTGCTACCAAATCTGATGATCAGAGATCAATCTATAGATGTACATAGTGGGAAAAAATAACCAATTTCCACACGTTTTCTCAGACTCCCCCACACACATACTCATAGTATACATGTTCCCTGATCACTATGCAGCAACACACATGTACACATACACCCATAGATATAATTGCAAAAATGTTTAAGGAAACTAAAGCTTTAAAAAAATAAAATCTTGTTGCTCACTGAAGCTTCAATAATTTTAGACTACAAAATAAAGTAACAGCTGATAAATTCATAGAGAAAAATCATAACAAATTTATTCATGTATAGGAACATAAGAACTATACAATAAGGAGGACTCAAAGGACATCTTGAAATTGATGTTTATATAGAGTTATACAAAGAGGCAAGAGCTTGAGAAAACCATAGACGTTTGTCTTATTAACAGATGACATTTCCTAGAAACGGCCACCTGTGGCTCTAGGTCAAGTATGAGACACCAATCATTTCTTCCTGTGCTGTGTTATTGTATATCATGGACCTTCAAAGCACTTATAACTGACACAGACTAGTGATGGTGTAAAGGTTATAATATCAGGTTTCTCAAATTTTTCTTTTTGTTCTTTCCAAGGCAGAAAGGTAGATATAAAATAGAAAACCTTGCTTATGTCTTCCTGGTAATTATTTCACTAATAATACAGGCATCCTTTATATATATATATATATATATATATATATATATATATATTCTAACAAAATGGCATTTAGAGTCATTTTTGTGTCCTTAGAGGTTTCTCTGAATAAACAATTGCAAATAAGCCTAGGAGATCAAGGTATGGTGGTAGATGGCTGAAATCTCAGTACACTTGGAGATAGCTGGACAGATAGACAGACAGGTAGGCAGACAGACAGACACATGCTGAAGAAATATATCTGGGGTTGAGGTGTTTCACTTTTCCAAAGCCCTAATCTTCAACTCAATACATTATCAAAGCCTTAGGTACCAACAGACCAATTTAGATGAACTAAAGAGGCATAGGGCAAATAGACACGGAACTAAGAAATTATTTAGGAACATCAAGAGAAAATGTAGTATCTGTGCTGATGCTGTTGCTGATGCTGATACTGTTCCTGATGTCATCACTACTGTTGCAATTACTAGGACAAGTTGGGGCATCAGGAGTGAACAGGTTTCTATGTTTGTGAGAAAGCTTAGAACAATATTTTCTAACTGATGTTACCACCTCTAGTGGTTTTGGGACATTTGCATGAGTTATTTTATTATCTAGAAAACTGGAAGATGTTGAGTACATTTAGTAGGTCATATCAAAAACATCAGATGAACAGGCTGATAATGATACTCATTAATGTTTTGTCAACTTGGCACAAGCTAGGGTCATCTGGGTACAGAGCATATCAATTGAAAATACATCTGCATCAGATTAACCTATAGGCAAGCATGTGTGGCATTTTCTTGATTAATGATTGATATTGGAAAAACTAAGACCATTGTGGGCAGTGCCACCCTTAAGAAAGTGGTCCTGGGGTATATAAAGAGTAAACCGAGCAAGCCATGGAGAATCAGCCAGTAAGCACCACTCCTCCATACTCTCTGCTTCTGTTCCTGCCTCCAGGTTCCTGCCTTGAGTTCCTGCCCTGATTTCCCTCAGTGATAGAGTGTGACCTGAGAGTTGTAAGCTGAAATAAACCCTTTCCTCTCCAAGTTGCTTTTGCTTGTGGTGTTTTATCATAGCAACAGAAACATAACAAGGATATGCTGCATGAAATATCCAGATCTTGGTGGGTATATCAAACATTCTGCCCAGCTTCCACATGGATTAAATGCCTATTTATAATTATCCAAAATGTATATATCTTTGATGTAAATTAAAAGAACATTCCTGGTTTGGTTTTTGAAACAAGGTTGTCCTGTGTAGCTCAAACTCAAGGATTTGTTCATTTGTCTAACTGTTTAGTTGTCCATTCACTTGTTTCAGATATCACATGTTTGATACACAGACCCAGCTGGCCTCAGAGATTTCCTTGTCTCTGCCCCACAAGTGCTGGGGTTTAAGTGTGCACCACCCTACACAGTACACTCATGGTTCTCTTGTCTTAGCCTGTGGTAGGATTACAGGCAATCAAAACACCTGGATTAAGTACTTCTTGCACTGCTTTATGTACATCAACATTTCAGAATTGTCAATCTTGGACACAATCTTGGAGAACATTGGGTGTGGTTCAGGGATAAGAGTGCTTACCTGGGTTCAAGTTCCAGAATTGAAAAAAAGTTGAGAAAATATTTGGTACTGCTTTGATACAAGCTGCCCATTGTTTTCAGAAGTGATGCTGCCAACGGGACTAACTAGAAGCATCAGTAGGTCTCTTTCCACATGGACATTGTAGAGGCAGAAGAAGGCTTTCACTGGGACAAACTCATAGAATAATCCAGAGAAAGGTCACAGCATTTATTTTTGTGTGGATGTCTTATGGAAGACACACAAAGTATGAGATTGAAAGGAGGCTTCTACAGATGGTTGAACATAAACATCTTGTTCATTGGGGAGGAGGGGATAACTAGTATTTTCTAGCGTAACTCAATGGAGTTGGAGAACATAATAGCCTGGGGCAAAGTCTGTTTCACCTCCAGAAAGATGAGTATAATTCTCTGTGGAATACTGCATGGGAGTATTAATAGAAGACAGTGGGGTGTAGCCTGAATCCTTACCAATGCATGCCAAGTATGTTGAGTTTCCCTGGCCCTTAGGGCAGTCAGCGGAGGTTGGGGACCACCTAGGAGAGAATGGGGGACAAGAGACGTGAAGAAGGACGCCAAGACAAGAGTCTGAACAAGGCGACAATTTTATTTTTCCCCAAGGCTGAATTTATACCATCACAGGGGTAACAGAGGGAGGGGAGAAGTGGGAAACATTTATGCAGGTCAAGGACACAGCTCTTGTGGCCAGGCAATCAGCTGATGTCAACAAGTTGTCAGAAAGGTCACAGGTTTGTCATATCATTAGGCATCCTGACCACCACAAGTTTGTCATATCATTAAGGCAGATGTTGGTTTCTCAGGAAGGTCATAAGTTTGTCATATCACTAGTCATCCTGACTACCAGATTTGTATTAGTCTTCTGCAGCTGGCTGGGGATTTTCCATAAACCCAGTCATATGTACTCTAACCATAATATTAACATCAATAATGGAGGATTTTAAGGGCATCGCTCCTAACATTGAGTCACTATGTCTTTCTTCCTGCAGTGTGAACTTGGTCTTCTCTAATTAATGATATATTTCTTTACATTGAAAATAATCTTTACAAAAGGGGTAGATGCAGGAAGTTCAGTAGGAACTTGATTCTGAGGTGGCTCTGAAGCCACTCCGCAAGTCAAAGCAACCATCCCTGGGATGTCATTTGATGAACCTCAACATCAGCTATCCACCACTGTGATTTCTTACATAAAATCCTAATGTGGGATTTTATTTTTAGACTTGCTATGTAGTTGAGTATGACTATAAACTTCTTCTCTTCCTCCTTTTACCTCTCAAAAGCTGGGGTGATGGTTTATCCAGGGCTGAGGACCAAAGTGGGGATTCTGTGAATTCTGGGCAGGCACTCTACCAACTGAGCTACATCCCCGACCCTTCAATGGCTGCTCTGGTGTAGAAGTACCAAGAAGCACATTTAATCACAAATCACTATTAATTCATTTATCCTTCAGGTTATAGTTGAAGATATATTCAGGTAAGTTTTATCATCTACAAAATACTTTCCAGAATAGTAAAGACAGTGCTACACAGTATCACCTATAAAAATAGAGTTTTGAGTTTCTAACTCCAGCGTTTCCTTTACCTTTATTACTTGGTGTGATAGAGTTAAGAATTATCAGTGCACACTAAGGAGTATATGAAAGTTTGATGACAAGCAGAATGTTTTCATAATTGTGAGGTATTCCTCCATAAACTGTTTTCTAATTGCAAAGAGAAAAAGACTTCATAGTAGAAAACTCTTAATCAGATAAATATTTTTTAAAAATATTGTATTATTTTATATATACATGTATGTTGAGAGAAAAAAATAAAAATGGAATTAAAGATTGAAGCTTGATGTGGTGGTCTAGATCTGAAGTCCCAGCATTTGGAATGGAGAGACAGGAGAATTGTTGTGAATTAAAGGCCATGTCTACACAGTGAGTTCTAAGCCAACCAGGGTGCTATAGCAAGACAGTGTCTTAAAAGAACAAAAAGAAGATGTTGAGAAACCTGATATTATAACCTTTAAACCATCACCAGTCTGTGTCAGTTATAAGTGCTTTGAAGGTCCATGATATAAAATAACACAGCACCTTTGTGCTTGACTCTACCTTCAACTCTTCAACTTATTTATAGTGAACAGTGGTCCAAAGACATTAAGTAGGAAGGTTTTAGGAATAGTAGAATCAAATTTTAAATTGCATGTTGTCCTGAGTAACATGATGAAACTTCAGTCATTCTTTTCCAACATTCCTGAGATGTCAATTATCCCTCATGTAGCATATCCACACTGCATAAACTATCCACCTGTTCATCACTGAGGAGCCATCTTGGTTATCATATCAAATACTATAGAATGACCATGCTTGGGACTAGGTCACCCTTATTACTCTTTATATTGCCCCAGAGGAACAGGAAGAGTAATTCTGATAGTTTAGATATGTCCAAGAGAAGGTTTAAGCTATTTTCTCTAAGTAAAGAATGAACATTTGCTACAGGTATACGTATATAAAAGAGTTCATAATTTGGTATAATCTGAGGCTTCAGGCATGTGAAACTTGGGTTTATACCCCATGATAAAGAGAAAACACTGTATTGTTAAGTTCTCATTTCATAGATATAGACAGACCCATGAAAATGTCTAAAAAGGTAAGAACAATAGAAGATGTTATGAAGGAGAAAGGAAGAGAGCACAGGCTGGAATTTATTTTTCTTTTCTTTTTTTTTAAGTACAGCGACCAAACCGAAGGCCTTTTGTTGTTGGCGCTCTAACATGGGGCTATCTCTCCAACTATAGAATCAAGATTGTTTAAAACTAATTGCCTTTAAACATTTCCTAATGAACCTTACTCATGTTTGCAAATCTTCTTTTTATAAAAACCCAGTGAGAGGTCTGAACATCAGATAATCTGATTGAATTTTTTTTTTTTTTTTTTTCCGGAGCTGGGGACCGAACCCAGGGCCTTGCGCTCTCTAGGCAAGCGCTCTACCGCTGAGCTAAATCCCCAACCCTTGAATTTTTATTACAAGTAAACAAAACCCTTCATATTAAAACCATTTGAAAGGTAGTTCCAACTCTTCACATTCCCTGATGCAAGAGACTTTACCTAGGTTTTGTTACTTTACGACCTGTAGCATTTTCTCAGGTAGCATCAGAGCATGCTGTGTCCTCACCATCAGAGTCTCTCAGGTACAAAATGTTAAGAATGTGGTTAAGTGATCAAAGAAGAATTTAGAAGATGGGAAGATAGGCAGGATACAGCCAAATCTTTAATAATAATTAATAATAATAATAATAATAATAATAATGTAAATGAAAAATAAAAACTGAGACTGAACACATTCCCAAGTAATAGGCATGAACTAGCCATTTCCCTGTCAGTGAATATGGAGACTACAGCAGACCCAGGGGCTGAGAATGAGGCTCCTGAGGCTTTGGAGCAAACAGGAAAGGGTTTCTCCTTCACCCGTGCAGTTGCCATTTTCCTGGCAAACACGCCAGGTGCCCGAAACTTTATCCAGACTGTCAGAGATGTGGATTAGAGAGAAGAACAACAAGGACAAGGGAAAAAAAACAGATCTAGAAGAAAGACTGAAAGATCGAGTCAAAATGCTTACAACCAGAAACAATTCCAGACAAGTTATGTGTTTTTAAAGCACCTAAAAAGCCGCCCAGTGTCAGAAATGGAATAAGGCAGCATGGAGACCCACAGATGGCCCAGAAGCTTCCCCACCAAACACAGAAGAGAGGTCTGACTCAGACTCACAAAAGCATGGAAGGCTGCATGAGCACACAAACAGCTGGAGCTTTGCCTCCTTCTTCCTGAACCAAAAAGGCATTTGGAGTTCTCAACAACCCCACATCCCCCTTGCCTGCCTGCTTCCCAGTCCTCCATGATGCATAGCTTTTGCAACACTTACCTCTTCCTATTTATCTATTTATCCCTGCCTGACATCTGAACAACACACAGACCTCCTCTAAGCCCCTTCATTAACCTTTATTTTCTTTTGCAGCTATCATGAAAGCACAAAGTCATCTGGGGTCATCTAGTCAAGGTTGAGAAGCCTGAGCCACCCACCTGTTTCTGCTCATCAAGGTGAAAGCTGCCAAGTGCTGAGTTGCTTGAAAATGTCCTGTTAAGTCATTTAAAGACATAGCTCTTCTTGTGTTCAGCAAAGCATAACCTTAAGAGAGCATTCTCTTTGCCACAGTCACAGAACCTTTCACTGAGTGGTGTTTGCTATAAAGTAAAACAAGAGTCTGAAAATCTTCTCAACAGAGTTCCTGTCAGTTTATTCCCTTTACAAATAATCGTATTCTTTCATGCAGCCAACCATGTGATCCTGCTCACAGTGAAGTGCATCTTAAAGTTAACTAATCTCTTTTATCTCCAGTACTTTGTTCCTTAGGAAGTAGCTGAGCTGGACAGAAGAGGCGTGTGAATAGCCTTAGGCCCAAGAGCTTGGCTGTCAATCTTACTGTCACATCATAAATTCATTCTAGCTCTTACAGCTGAACTGAAAAACTGTCATTACTTCCTGGGTATCTTCACCCAATCCACTTGCCTTAAAAGTCAAGATGTCTGACCTAGAGCATGATATATAACCCCCTAACTGACGCCCATCAAAACCGTAGGATTTGGATCCAGAATGTGCCCCTGGTGACCCATGTTATAAAGACCTAATGAGAAAGTTTAAGAAGTAGGTCCCTGTTAGAGGGCTAACAGCCACTGGGGACTAACAGCCTCTGAAGGGATAGTGGAAGCCTAGACCCTCCTTTTCAATTTATTTCATATTCCAGCTATAGGAGATAGTAATGGAGTTTTGTGCTTGTCCTGGATTTGATCCCCAGTGTCACAAAACAAAGGAAAATTATAAAAATGCTGTTGCAGGATATATGATCACACTGTGAACTGAGATTGTGTTGTTTACTGGAAAACCAGTTTCTAGTTGTATTGTGGATCAGCCTTAGCACACACCTTTAATCCCTCTGGCTAGAAAGTAGACACACCCTTAGTACACACCTTTAGTCACAAACAACAAAGGTGAAGTTAGTTTGTTGTAGGAAGCATCCATGTTTGAAAATGATGCCGCTCTGAGTGGCAGACAGAATAACAAATCAGAGAAAGATTTGACAGAATAGTATATGCCCAACTCTCAGAGAGAAAAGAGAAACTACGTAAGATGAGAGCAGTGCAGACAGAAAGGAGGCAGTCTTACTAAGACAGTTGAAGAAAAAATAAGCAGGAACAGAATGAGAAGAAACCGGAAAGACTAGAACAGATTGCCAAAGTTAGTTTGAGGCCAAGCAGAACAATTCAGCAGAAGCCAAGAGAAGCCAAATTGAATCAGTCAGCATGGAGAGGGGGTTGAGCCCGAAGTGCTGAGCTGACCAGCCAGCCAGAGTTCAGAAAGAACTAGGAAGGGTGAGCTTATTAAGCAGTAAATCTCAGAAGCTGAAAACATTCTGGGCCTATTTAAATTGTATGGAGTAAAGAAGCCTTCAGAACTTTGACTGGTTTAGCAGACTGAAGCAGTAAGTTCTGAGATGACAATTACATCAGGCAAATAAAGATTCTATTACAACATCTCAGTAACTGTGGGCCACAAAAAACCTCTTTCTTTATAAGTTGGTTATGTCATGCATTTATAACAGTAGCAGAAAACTAACACAAGCCCTGTGTGTGTGTATGGCTGTGACAATGGCTGACCTGGGTCATAGTCTTGAGGCTGATGTAGCTTCCAGAGTTATCTTTCATAGTCACCTCATAGAAGATTCATAACATTCCTATGAGATAGGTAGTTCTTGGGGTTTTATCTTCATTTTACTAACAATATTTGAGTTTCAGAGAGAATCTTATCCAATTAAGCACAGATATTATGAAGCAGGACCTTGTCTCAAACCCTACCAAAATTATTGTCCTTATATAATTTCTCATCAATTTCAACAATCACTAAACTGATAGTATGGGAAATTCTCACATGCTGCTGTTTCCTTCTACCTACATTAAACTAGAAAATTCACACATACAACATGGCTCTAGCATTTTCATCCCAAGAAAAAGTAGATACTATTATCCATGGCATACTAGGTGGCCCAGAGCTAACTGTTCACCATTAAGGTACTTCTGGGAACCATGAACTGCTCATATTGTCCAAGACTCTGTGGGGCCTGGTCAGGTGGGCACTCCTGAGGCTGCAGAGCAGAAGAGACCACCAACACTGCCCACCCCTGCCCACATCCCTGGCCCAAGAGGAAACTGTATAAGGCCTCTGGGCTCCCGTGGGGGAGGGCCCAGGAGCGGCAGGACCCCTGCCTGAGACACCTCCGGAACCTGAAGGAAACAGACCAGATAAACAGTTCTCTGCACCCAAATCCCGTGGGAGGGAGAGCTAAACCTTCAGAGAGGCAGACAAGCCTGGGAAACCAGAAGAGACTGCTCTCTGCACACACATCTCGGAAGCCAGAGGAAAACACCAAAGGCCATCTGGAACCCTGGTACACTGAAGCTCCCGGAAAGGGCGGTGCAGAACTTCCTGGTTGCTGCCGCCGCAGAGAGCCCGTGGGCAGCACCCCGCGAGCGAACTTGAGCCTCAGGACCACAGGTAAGACCAACTTTTCTGCTGCAAGTGACCTGCCTGGTGAACTCAAGACACAGGCCCACAGGAACAGGTGAAGACCTGTAGAGAAGAAAAACTACACGCCTGAAAGCAGAACACTCTGTCCCCATAACTGACTGAAAGATAGGAAAACAGGTCTACAGCACTCCTGACACACAGGCTTATAGGACAGTCTAGCCACTGTCAGAAATAGCAGAACAAAGTAACACTAGAGATAATCTGATGGCGAGAGGCAAACGCAGGAACCCAAGCAACAGAAACCAAGACTACATGGCATCATCGGAGCCCAATTCTCCCACCAAAAAAAACATGGAATATCCAAACACACCAGAAAAGCAAGATCTAGTTTCAAAATCATATTTGATCATGATGCTGGAAGACTTAAAGAAAGACGTGAAGAACTCCCTTAGAGAAACACAGGAAAACATTAATAAACAAGTAGAAGCCTACAGAGAGGAATCGCAAAAATCCCTGAAAGAATTCCAGGAAAACATAAATAAACAAGTAGAAGCCCATAGAGAGGAGACACAAAAATCCCTGAAAGAATTCCAGGAAAAAACAATCAAACAGTTGAAGGAATTAAAAATGGAAATAGAAGCAATCAAGAAAGAACACATGGAAACAACCCTGGATATAGAAAACCAAAAGAAGAGACAAGGAGCTGTAGATACAAGCTTCACCAACAGAATACAAGAGATGGAAGAGAGAATGTCAGGAGCAGAAGATTCCATACAAATCATTGACTCAACTATCAAAGATAATGTAAAGCGGAAAAAGCTACTGGTCCAAAACATACAGGAAATCCAGGACTCAATGAGAAGATCAAACCTAAGGATAATAGGTATAGAAGAGAGTGAACACTCCCAGCTCAAAGGACCAGTAAATATCTTCAACAAAATCATAGAAGAAAATTTCCCTAACCTAAAAAAAGAGATACCCATAGGCATACAAGAAGCCTACAGAACTCCAAATAGATTGGACCAGAAAAGAAACACCTCCCGTCACATAATAGTCAAAACACCAAATGCACAAAATAAAGAAAAAATATTAAAAGCAGTAAGGGAAAAAGGTCAAGTAACATATAAAGGCAGACCTATCAGAATCACACCAGACTTTTTGCCAGAAACTATGAAGGCCAGAAGATCCTGGACTGATGTCATACAGACCCTAAGAGAACACAAATGCCAGCCCAGGCTACTGTATCCTGCAAAACTCTCAATTAACATAGATGGAGAAACCAAGATATTCCATGAAAAAACCAAATTTACACAATATCTTTCTACAAATCCAGCACTACAAAGGATAATAAATGGTAAAGCCCAACATAAGGAGGCAAGCTATACCCTAGAAGAAGCAAGAAACTAATCGTCTTGGCAACAAAACAAAGACAATGAAAGCACACAAACATAACCTCACATCCAAATATGAATATAACGGGAAGCAATAATCACTATTGCTTAATATCTCTCAACATCAATGGCCTCAACTCCCCAATAAAAAGACATAGATTAACAAAGTGGATACGCAACGAGGACCGTGCATTCTGCTGCCTACAGGAAACACACCTCAGAGACAAAGACAGACACTACCTCAGAGTGAAAAGCTGGAAAACAACTTTCCAAGCAAATGGTCTGAAGAAGCAAGCTGGAGTAGCCATTCTGATAGCGAATAAAATTGATTTTCAACTAAAAGTCATCAGACAGGATAAGGAAGGACACTTCATATTCATCAATGGAAAAATCCACCAAGATGAACTCTCAATCATAAATATCTATGCCCCAAATACAAGGGCACCTACATACGTAAAAGAAACCTTACTAAAGCTCAAAACACACATTGCACCTCACACAATAATAGTGGGAGATTTCAACACCCCACTCTCATCAATGGACAGATCATGGAAACAGAAATTAAACAGAGATGTAGACAGACTAAGAGAAGTCATGAGCCAAATGGACTTAATGGATATTTATAGAACATTCTATCCTAAAGCAAAAGGATATACCTTCTTCTCAGCTCCTCATGGTACCTTCTCCAAAATTGACCATATAATTGGTCAAAAAACGGGCCTTAACAGGTACAGAAAGATAGAAATAATCCCATGCGTGCTATCGGACCACCACGGCTTAAAACTGGTCTTCAATAACAATCAAGGAAGAATGCCCACATATACGTGGAAATTGAACAATGCTCTACTCAATGATAACCTGGTCAAGGAAGAAATAAAGAAAGAAATTTAAAACTTTTTAGAATTTAATGAAAATGAAGGTACAACATACCCAAACTTATGGGACACGATGAAAGCTGTGCTAAGAGGAAAACTCAGAGCGCTGAGTGCCTGCAGAAAGAAACAGGAAAGAGCATATGTCAGCAGCTTGACAGCACACCTAAAAGCTCTAGAACAAAAAGAAGCAAATACACCCAGGAGGAGTAGAAGGCAGGAAATAATCAAATTCAGAGCTGAAATCAACCAAGTAGAAACAAAAAGGACCGTAGAAAGAATCAACAGAACCAAAAGTTGGTTCTTTGAGAAAATCAACAAGATAGATAAACCCTAGCCAGACTAACGAGAGGACACAGAGAGTGTGTCCAAATTAACAAAATCAGAAATGAAAAGGGAGACATAACTACAGATTCAGAGGAAATTCAAAAAAATCATCAGATCTTACTATAAAACCTATATTCAACAAAACTTGAAAATCTGCAGGAAATGGACAATTTTCTAGACAGATACCAGGTACCGAAGTTAAATCAGGAACAGATAAACCAGTTAAACAACCCCATAACTCCTAAGGAAATAGAAGCAGTCATTAAAGGTCTCCCAACCAAAAAGAGCCCAGGTCCAGACGGGTTTAGTGCAGAATTCTATCAAACCTTCATAGAAGACCTCATACCAATACTATCCAAACTATTCCACAAAATTGAAACTGATGGATCACTACCGAATACCTTCTACGAAGCCACAATTACTCTTATACCTAAACCACACAAAGACACAACAAAGAAAGAGAACTTCAGACCAATTTCCCTTATGAATATCGACGCAAAAATACTCAATAAAATTCTGGCAAACCGAATCCAAGAGCACATCAAAACAATCATCCACCATGATCAAGTAGGCTTCATCCCAGGCATGCAGGGATGGTTTAATATACGGAAAACCATCATCGTGATCCATTATATAAACAAACTGAAAGAACAAAACAACATGATCATTTCATTAGATGCTGAGAAAGCATTTGACAAAATTCAACATCCCTTCATGATAAAAGTCCTGGAAAGAATAGGAATTCAAGGCCCATACCTAAACATAGTAAAAGCCATATACAGCAAACCAGTTGCTAACATTAAACTAAATGGAGAGAAACTTGAAGCAATCCCACTAAAATCAGGGACTAGACAAGGCTGCCCACTCTCCGCCTACTTATTCAATATAGTTCTTGAAGTTCTAGCCAGACCAATCAGACAACAAAAGGAGATCAAGGGGATACAGATCGGAAAAGAAGAGGTCAAAATATCACTATTTGCAGATGATATGATAGTATATTTAAGTGATCCCAAAAGTTCCACCAGAGAACTACTAAAGCTGATAAACAACTTCAGCAAAGTGGCTGGGTATAAAATTAACTCAAATAAATCAGTAGCCTTCCTCTACACAAAAGAGAAACAAGCCGAGAAAGGAATTAGGGAAACGACACCCTTCATAATAGACCCAAATAATATAAAGTACCTCGGTATGACTTTAACCAAGCAAGTAAAAGTTCTGTACAATAAGAACTTCACGCCTCTGAAGAAAGAAATTGAAGAAGACCCCAGAAGAGGGAAAGATCTCCCATGCTCATGGATTGGCAGGATTAATATAGTAAAAATGGCCATTTTACCAAAAGCTATATACCGATTCATTGCAATCCCCATCAGAATACCAATCAATTCTTCAAAGAGTTAGACAGAACAATTTGCAAATTCATCTGGAATAACAAAAACCCAGGATAGCTAAAACTATCCTCAACAATAAAAAAGGACTTCAGGGGAATCACTATCCCTGAACTCAAGCAGTATTACAGAGCAATAGTGATAAAAACTGCATGGTATTGGTACAGAGACAGACAGATAGACCAATGGAACAGAATTGAAGACCCAGAAATGAACCCACACACCTATGGGCACTTGATTTTTTGACAAAGGAGCCAAAACTATCCAATAGAAAAAAGATAGCATTTTCAGCAAATGGTGCTGGTTCAACTGGAGGTCAACATGTAGAAGAATGCAGATCGATCCATACTTATCACCCTGTACAAAGCTTAAGTCCAAGTGGATCAAGGACCTCCACATCAAACCAGATACACTCAAACTAATAGAAGAAAAACTAGGGAAGCATCTGGAACACATGGGCACTGGAAAAAATTTCCTTAACAAAACACCAATGGCTTATGCTCTAAGATCATAACCGACAAATGGGATCTCATAAAACTGCAAAGCTTCTGTAAGGCAAAGGACACTGTGGTTAGGACAAAACGGCAACCAACAGATTGGGAAAAGATCTTTACCAATCCTACAACAGATAGAGGCCTTATATCCAAAATATACAAAGAACTCAAGAAGTTAGACCGCAGGGAAACAAATAACCCTATTAAAAAAATGGGGTTCAGGGCTGGAGAGATGGCTCAGCGGTTAAGAGCACCTGACTACTCTTCCCGAGGTCCTGAGTTCAATTCCCAGCAACCACATGGTGGCTCACAACCATCTGTAAAAAATGGGGTTCAGAGCTAAACAAAGAATTCACAGCTGAGGAATGCCAAATGGCTGAGAAACACCTAAAGAAATGTTCAACATCTTTAGTCATAAGGGAAATGCAAATCAAAACAACCCTGAGATTTCACCTCACACCAGTGAGAATGGCTAAGATCAAAAACTCAGGTGACAGCAGATGCTGGCGAGGATGTGGAGAAAGAGGAACACTCCTCCATTGTTAGTGGGATTGCAGACTGGTACAACCATTCTGGAAATCAGTCTGGAGGTTCCTCAGAAAATTGGACATTGAACTGCCTGAGGATCCAGCTATACCTCTCTTGGGCATATACCCACAAGATGCCCCAACATATAAAAGAGACACGTGCTCCACTATGTTCATCGCAGCCTTATTTATAATAGCCAGAAACTGGAAAGAACCCAGATGCCCTTCAACAGAGGAATGGATACAGAAAATGTGGTACATCTACACAATGGAATATTACTCAGCTATCAAAAACAACGACTTTATGAAATTCTATTGTAGGCAAATGGTTGGAACTGGAAAATATCATCCTGAGTGAGCTAACCCAATCACAGAAAAACATACATGGTATGCACTCATTGATAAGTGGCTATTAGCCCAAATGCTTGAATTACCCTAGATCCCTAGAACAAACGAAACTCAAGACGGATGATCAAAATGTGAATGCTTCACTCCTTCTTTAAATGAGAAAAAAGAATACCCTTGGCAGGGAAGAGAGAGGCAAAGATTAAAACAGAGACTGAAGGAGCACCCATTCAGAGCCTGCCCCACATGTGGCCCATACACATACAGCCACCCAATTAGACAAGATGGATGAAGCAAAGAAGTGCAGACTGACAGGAGCAGGATGTAGATCGATCCTGAGAGACACAGCCAGAATACAGCAAATACAGAGGCGAATGCCAGTAGCAAACCACTGAACTGAGAATAGGACCCCCGTTGAAGGAATCAGAGAAAGAACTGGAAGAGCTTGAAGGGGCTCGAGACCCCATATGTACAACAATGCCAAGCAACCAGAGCTTCCAGGGACTAAGCCACTACCTAAAGACTATACATGGACTGACCCTAGACTCTGACCTCATAGGTAGCAATGAATATCCTAGTAAGAGCACCAGTGGAAGGGGAAGCCCTGGGTCCTGCTAAGACTGAACCCCAGTGAACTAGACTTTTTGGGGGGGGGGCGGCAATGGGGGAGGGTTGGGAGGGGAACACCCATAAGGAAGGGGAGGGGGAGGGGATGTTTGCCCGAAACCGGAAAGGGAATAACACTCGAAATGTATATAAGAAATACTCAAGTTAATAAAAAAAAAAAAAAAAAAAAAAAGACTCTGTGGAAAATACTATGTTGTCTCAATGATCCGTCCCCTTCCTGGTAGTCACAGTCTTGGTGAAAGGACAAGCTGTACTGAAAGTTGGTAGAGGACACTCTGTGCTCAGGGAGGCAGCACAGGGTCCCTGAGAACTGACCTCAAGAGAGTCGACAATGCCCATTGGCTACACACCATCTCCTGTATAAGTTTTCACAACCCTAGTTGGCTTGGACCACAGGAATTTGTTCTGACATAATTCTGGAGGCCCAAAGCCTAAAATCAGCCCCAGCAGAGGCAAGGTCCTTCCAACTGTAGACAAGAATCCTCTTTGGCCTCTTCTAGATCTTGCTGCCTCCTGCTGTTTGCTCTTAGGAGCACAATTGATGCTGTCCATGCTTTTTATCTTGACTTGGCCACCTTCCCTGGGGTGCTGCATCCTCTGCTTCTCAGGAGGTCATTGACCTGAGCCTCTGCTTCCAAATAAGTTCATAATCTGATGCCAGTCTGTGTACTGGGAGCTATTCATGGGGGTCTGCAGGACTCTGGCTGGAATGGACAAAGAGTTTTGGCTCTCAGAGGGGAAGCCAGAGCAAGGCAGGTTGCCAGGCCTCTTTCCTGGTGGCCACTGCTAGGGAGTCAGTGGCAGGCAGCAGGACTTAGCAGGCAGCCAGGGGCCAAGGTCAGGACCACTGAGCAGGAAGTGGCTGCAGTAGACTGAGTGGCTTCCAGTGATGAAAACTTTGGGAAAGAACACTCAATAAGACAAGCACTCTCATACAGTCATTAGTGAAATAACTCATGCACTTTGTTCCTTATGGATAGGGTCTTACAACACAATGGGGTGGCATGGGATCTAAAGGCAGATGCTTTCTATTGGCTTGGTATGAGAGGTTAGGGATGCCTCATCTACATGTAGAAGATCTGGCTTCAGGTGTTGTCCCTATTTGACTGATTGTCACAACCCTCTCCTTGGGGTGTTGTGGCCACATGTTTCAGGACAGTGTCGCGCCCAACCTCGACCGGCAAGGAAGACACGACCGACCAGCGAAGATCTTCTTCAAACAGCTTTACTCAGGAACCTTGATACAATCTTCTGACCCGGGGAAATCCCTGCACCACACTTAAATAGCTAGCACTAGCCAATCCCAGCAAGCCATGTGGGATAGGTTGTACTTTGTGGAAACGACCAGGCCAAGCAGGAACAGCCAAATAAGGACTTGTTTTTCTCAATGAGCAGATGGCAGGAACCGGACTTGTTTTTCTTAATGAAGGGAAGGCGGAATTCAGCGCCCTCCCCAGGGCCCGGGACCTCGCAGCCCTCTACAGTTCCCCCTTTTTGTTTTATTGGCACCCAGACGACACTGGCACATACTGAGCGCGGTGACTCCCCCTGTCTTAGGATCGTCCCTTTGTGTACCCGTCATAGGATTACCTTGTCGTCCTCAAGGCTCCATGTCTTAGGTGAGAAGGGAGGTTGCCCGTCACTGAGTAGGGTCACTCGATATGCTCAGGGACGATGGAATATGCCAGGGGAAACAGGGGCCCAGTAGAGTAAGGGTGGCTATATATCTTATATGACTGTGAGCCACGCCTGGGGGGGACTGTCCTGCCTCAATGACTGCACGACCATGGCCGCATGCCGCCTCTGTACGAACCTCATCCTGCACAAACACCACAGGCTCACTAGGGAGACCAGCAGCAAGAGTCCAGCTAGGGCTCCCATACCCGCCCACTCCCTAGATGATTCACAGCAGCAGCAATCCAAGATGACAATCCCGAAGCCAGTCCAGCATCCGCACGCATGGAATTCACGGTCACAATGGCTACATGTAGCTGATGCTTTAAAAAGTCGAATTCTCCAGTCCAATTACCCAAAAGATAACTTAACAACTGCTTAGACAAATTAACGGAGGGGCTTAATGGTCATGACGATCGGCATGGGTCTCGAACACCGATAGTATCCCCACCAGGGCTCCATTGGACCAGCACTTGGTCACACCAAGAAGTGTCAGCAACAGCAGGATCTTCATTCTTGTTGCACCTCCTGGTCAATCTTTCAGGGACCCACAACGGATCTTGCCGGTCCTGAGGAAACACACAAACAGACCCTCTCGCCCACGCCAGAACGGGATCTGGCCCATGCCATAAGCCAGTGATCACATCTTTCCATTTCACATAACCTTTCAACATGCCCGCCCGACATTAATGTCGGGCAGCGGCAGAAAGGCCATCATTATTCATTTGTAAATCTTGTAAACAACCTGTTTAAATTAAATTTTTTTTTTTTTACAAATATGTGCGAGTTAGAATCTTGAGCCTGTCTGTGATCAAACTGTAAACTGTAGCCAGTGCAACACTGGCGATCTTTAACCACAATCTTTAAGCTTCCCTTTTACACCAGAGCACAACCATAACTTTGGAAAACAAAACTTCAACCTCCAACAAACCATCTGTTCTCCAAAATCCAGTCTCTCCAAAACCAAGTCCATTCCTCATGCTTTAAAGTTTGACCGCCAATTCTTGCATATGAATGGATGATGGTGCAGGCTCTAATTTAACAAAGAGACATTGGCCTAAATTTTTATAAGTCTGGTTTCTAGGATAAGAATTATATTAAAATATTATTCCAATTAAGACCTGTTTCCCTGGGTTGGTTCATGCCACATGTTGTCTAAAATTACTCTATCTATTATGAGGTTTAAGTCAACTTTATGTTACCAATGTTATAACTTTTTAACCATACTCATTAACTTAAAAGCCAGTAACCTTTAACCAAGACAATGTAGAGGTATTATACACTTAAAACCAATCAGAAACAAAAATGAAGTGGCTACACATATCTTCAATATTTAAATCAATCACCATTTTTACTTTTTCTAGTTATAGTTTTAAGAGAAACACTTTGTCACCTGTTGAGTCCAATAATCCCAGTCAAAAATTTTTCTAAGAAAATTCAGTTCCATTACCATAGAAGCCCTGAAGCTCCTAGTGCCTTTAGGATCGGCTAGTGTAAACATTTAGCCAGCCCCCTGGGGAGCTTCCTCAGCGGACTTAGGCTTCTAGCTACAGATGCAGGCTCCAAAAGCCAATTGAAACTTTGTATTTGTTCCTTTCTTGAAAGGAGTTAAAACTACATCAATGGGTGAATCAACCAGCATTTAAAGTTTTAACCATTTTTTTCTTTTAAACATGAAACACAAAACATTCAAGCAACGAGAAGCAAAACCCAGACATAAATTGACATACATGGACAACTTGGTGCACCAAGGACAAACAATAGACATAGAGGAAAAGAATTAGATGGTGTTCAACCAAAGGGACCCAGACATCCTAAAGGACCCAGAACCAGAAATAAGCACTTCTCCAAGAGGAGCCAGCAAGGAGGCAAGACGTCTCCCACCTCCTTCTGTTCCCAGGAGAGCTCCAAAAAGGCTTAAGCTCATTTCCTTCTTTTGCCAAAGCATCTGTGGAGAGTCCGGGAGGACTGTTTCTCTCAACCCCATTCTCTCTCTTGTCTAGGGTGTAAACTGTCTCTAGTCAGAGTCCAAAGACTAAAAGCATCTATGAGAATTGACTTTGCTTCTCTAGATTTTAGCATAACTCTAAGAGAACACATATACAAAAAAAATTTTACCATTATAACCCTGTCCCTTTTGACAAGGTTTACTCACCACTACCCCAAATCTTTATCTTTGTACATGCTTTTAATTTCTGTGATCCTTCTGAATTCTGTTTACTGGGGCCTTTCCTGGCCCATTTTCTCCCAATTTCTCAATCTCCCTTTCCAATCCAGAATATTCAAACCACCACTAGCTATAAACCAAGGACTAACTTGTTCTATTAATTCCTGTAACTCATCCTCAGTATCCGTCCCCTCTGTCTCTCTGTCTGTATCTGATCTTTCCGTATCTGTTTCTTTCTCACTTCCTTGCTTTTCCGATCTTTCTTCCTGGAGCATTTCGAGAGCTGCACGTCCCTTTTCTAACACTTCCTGACAGCACCTCTGATCCTCCAAGCAACTTTCAACTAGACGCCAAACTTGGCGAACTCCTGGTTTTAAGGTTCCTTGGGACCGTGCAAAGTCTAAGTCTTCACCTAGCTTGTCCCAACAAGCAACAGAAAGATTACCTGAGACTGTGAACCAGGGTGCAATGGCTTTACATTCACTCAGAAACCTCTCTATGGTGCTCCTTTTTATCTTTAACTTTCTTGATTCAAACAGCTCCTGAAGAGCCAGAAAAATCGGGTGGGATTGCGAAATCCCTATCACAGCTATAGGCAAAAATGATTCCCAAATGAAAAAAGAGGTTTAGAAGCAGCCACAAAATAAAGAAGATGAAAAAATCCATCGACTACAAGGCTGTCTGTTTTTACCTTCGGTTCGCTACTACCGCGAACTTTACCTTCGGTTCGCTACTACTGCGAACTTTACCTTCGGTTCGCTACTACCGTGAACTTTACCTTCGGTTTGCTACTACTGCGAACTTTCTTGCTTACTACCCTGAAACTTTATAGCCGCTAATTTCCCGCGGTCCTTATCGTCCCACCTTACCTTGGGAACTTTTCCAGCGCTGCCCTGACTGTGAGAAGTTCTGATCTTCTTCCCCGTACGGTTCTGATCTCCTTCCCCGTACGGGCCACCACTTGTCGCGCCCAACCTCGACCGGCAAGGAAGACACGACCGACCAGCGAAGATCTTCTTCAAACAGCTTTACTCAGGAACCTTGATACAATCTTCTGACCCGGGGAAATCCCTGCACCACACTTAAATAGCTAGCACTAGCCAATCCCAGCAAGCCATGTGGGATAGGTTGTACTTTGTGGAAACGACCAGGCCAAGCAGGAACAGCCAAATAAGGACTTGTTTTTCTCAATGAGCAGATGGCAGGAACCGGACTTGTTTTTCTTAATGAGGGGAAGGCGGAATTCGGCGCCCTCCCCAGGGCCCGGGACCTCGCAGCCCTCTACAGGACAGGAACAGGTTGGGAGTAGATTTAAATGCCTACCGTTCTCAATTATGAGGATTGCTGGGGTTCCTGAATCCACTCAACTTTACCAGGTTTTCTGTCTGGTGGCATGGTCCACTGCCCCACAATCTGAACTTCCAGTAGCCATAATGTTCATCCTACTACACAAAGTTGCTGTATCAGTCAGCATTGTCTCAAAAAAAAGTGAGCTAATAAGACTGTGTAAATTTGTATACATTTATAATACCTGCATATGCATAAGAATGTGTGTATGTGTGAGAGAGCGTGTGTGTGACTATGTATATATGTGTGTGAGAGATTGTATGTGTGTATGTGAGTGTATGAAAGAGTGTGCGTGTGTGCTTGTGTGAAAGAGTGTATATATGAGTGTGTATGCTTGTATGTACTTGCGTTTACTGGAAGGAATTGTTCACAACGTGAGGAGTTGTAAATTACTGTCCGTAGTTTGGAAAACCCAAAAACAGAAGCTTCTCAGAAGCCTCAGAACAAGAGTCAGGCCAATGGCAGACCCCAGTTCGAGATCAAAGACCTCGCTGGGGAGACTGTGTGTTCAAACGTTTAAGAACCTGGATTCTGATGTTCTTTGGCAACAATCTGTTCAAGGGAGCGTTCCCATGAGCAGGAGCACAAGGCTCTTCCTGCTGCTCTTTCACTCCTGTACCAGCAGATCAGATGATGATGCCTCCCACGTCAGGACAGGCGTCTGCACTCAGTTCCCTGGCCCCTTTGCCAGTCTTTCCACAAAATCCTCATAAGCACCCAAAAGTGTGCTTTACCAATTCTCTAGGTGGCCCCTAACCAGTCACACTGGTCCTCAGGATTCACTATCACCCATTTGTTATTTTAAAACAACAGTTAGCCTGTTGATAACTGTTGTTTTCTCCTAAGACTGACATAGAGCAGCTTCACATAGAGCACTAGGGACCTGCTAGCCCTCAAACAGCATCATCAAATGTGCATATGCTATGGCAGAAAAAAAGTTCTCATAAAACCTTTTATTTATATCCTACAGTTCTGGACTGTTTGGCTTTCACTTGGAGGAATGTTCATGACATTCTTCTAAGACCTTATCCTTTCTTATCCAGTTTCTTTAAAAAGGTCTGAGTTCTGGTCATTTTTAACACCCTGCTTAGTAAAGTATCAATTGATGAACAGTATTGAATCCTAGCGAGACAGTGGTGGCAGGCCACTTCTGAGACCACTCATGCTGACTCTCCCAACACAGAGAAGCAAGCTGGAGTTCAAAGGGATGCAGTGACTGCCCCTGAGATCCCAGTGCTACTTGCTGGAAGAGATTGTCTGACACAAACAAGAAATAAGCTTCGGAGGTCTAGGAACCACTCTGAGATTTAACCCATTTTCAGTATTTGTTATTTCCCAGGCGCTGTTTGAAATCAGTTTCTCAGACATTAGCTTGCATGAAACACATCTACAGATCTTGTCAAAATGCACATTCTGACATAGACGTTTGGTTCCATGTCTGAATCCCTACATTTCCCCAAGCCACCACAAGACCACATTTGGAGTAGCGGGTGCCCAAGTGCTATATAACTACTCCTGATTTATTTTCCTAAATACCCCTGTTACTGTTACAGATATACATAGGAAGAAACCAAGGCACAAGAATTAGGTGAATAGGGTTGGGGATTTAGCTCAATGGTAGAGCACTTGCCTAGCAAGCACAAGACCCTGGGTTCGGTCCCCAGCTCCGAAAAAAAGAAAAAGGAAAAAAAAAAAATTAGGTGAATATCCTAAGGTTCCTCAGCAGGGAAGGGTCAACAGCAGGATGTGTACCCGGATAATTCAATTAGAGCCTATGTTCTTAACCACTGCCTTATATTGAGGTAGATTTGGGGTTTGGGGTTTTTTGTTTTATTTAGGGTTTTGCTTTATTTGTTTCTTCCTTCCTTCCTTCCCTCCTTTCTTTCTTTGCTGGTTAGACGGGGTATGGCTGGGGTTTGCCTGCATGTATATCTGCATGCCTGTATATCACATGCACGTACGACCTTCAGAGGCCAGAAGAGAACATAAGATCCTAAAATGACTGTGGGCCGCCAGAGATGCGAGGAATCAATCCCATGTCTTCTGGAAGAGCAACAAGGGCTCCTCATGGCCAAGCCTTGTAATAAGGGTCTTGAAAGTAACCAGTGACAATCCCCATATTTACACATACCAACTTTTATGCCAAGTCGTTAAGACTGTGTTTCAATGATGCTCTAATTAAAATAGTAACTGTGAAAGTATTTTTTCTTTATTAACATGAGTATTTCTTATTTACATTTCCATTGTTATTCCCCTTCCCGGTTTCCGGACCAGCATCCCCCTAACCCCATTCCCTTACCCTTCTATATGGGCTTCCCCTCCCCATCCTTCTCACATTACCTCCCTCGCCCCAACAATCATATTCACTGGGGATTCAGTCTTGGCAGGACTAAGGGCTTCCCCTTCCACTGGTGCTCTTATTAGGATAATCATTGCTACCTATGAGGTTGGAGTCCAGGGTCAGTCCATGTATAGTCTTTGGGTAGTGGCTTAGTCCCTGGAAGCTCTGGTTGGTTGGCATTGTTGTTCATATGGGGTCTGAGCCCCTTCAAGCTCTTCCAGTCCTTGCTCTGATTCCTTCAACTGGGTTCCTGTTCTCAGCTCAGTGGTTTGCTGCTGGCATTCGCCTATGTATTTGCTGTATTCTGGCTGTGTCTCTCAGGAGAGATCTACATCCGGTTCCTGTCAGCCTGCACTTCTTTGCTTCATCCATTTTATCTAGTTTGGTTGCTGAATATGTATAGGCCACATGTGGGACAGGCTCTGAATGGGTGTTCCTTCAGCCTCGGTCCTAAACTTTGCCTCCCTAGTCCCTCCCAAGGGTATTGTTGTTCCCCTTTTAAAAAAGGAGTGAGGTATTTGCATTTTGGTCATCCTTCTTGAGTTTCGTGTGTTCTGTGCATCTAGGGTAATTCAAGCATTTGGGCTAATATCCACTTATCAATGAGTGCATACCATGTGTGTTTTTCTGTGATTGGGTTACCTCACTCAGGATGATATTTTCCAGTTCCCTCCATTTGCCTATGAATTTCATAAAGTCATTGGTTTTTTTTTTGTTTGTTTGTTTGTTTGTTTTGTTGTTTTTTTTTATATACATTTTTTTTCCGGAGCTGAGGATCGAACCCAGGGCCTTGTACTTGCTAGGCAAGTGCTCTACCACTGAGCTAAATCCCCAACCAAGTCATTGTTTTTGATAGCTGAGTAATATTCCATTGTGTAGATGTAAAATATTTTCTGTATCCATTCCTCTGTTGAAGGGCATCTGGGTTCTTTCCAGCTTCTGGCTATTATAAATAAGGCTGCTATGAACATAGTGGAGCACCTGTCTTTTTTATATGTTGGGGGATCTTTTGGGTATATGCCCAAGAGAGGTATAGCTGGATCCTCAGGCAGTTCAATGTCCAATTTTCTGAGGAACCTCCAGACTGATTTCCAGAATGGTTGTACCAGTCTGCAATCCCACCAAAAATGGAGGAGTGTTCCTCTTTCTCCACATCCTAGCCAGCATTTGCTGTCACCTGAGTTTTTGATCTTAGCCATTCTCACTGGTGTGAGGTGAAATCTCAGGGTTGTTTTGATTTGCATTTCCCTTATGACTGAAGATGTTGAACATTTCTTTAGGTGTTTCTCAGCCATTTGGCATTCCTCAGCTGTGAATTCTTTGTTTAGCTCTGAACCGCATTTTTAATAGGGTTATTTGTCTCCCTGCGGTCTAACTTCTTGAGTTTTTTGTATATTTTGGATATAAGCCCTCTATCTGTTGTAGGATTGGTAAATATCTTTTCCCAATCTGTTGGTTGCCGTTTTGTCCTAACAACAGTGTCCTTTGCCTTACAGAAGCTTTGCAGTTTTATGAGAGCCCATTTGTCAATCCTTGATCTTAGAGCATAAGCCATTGGTGTTTTGTTCAGGAAATTTTCTCCAGTGCCCATGTGTTTGAGATTCTTCCCCACTTTTTCTTCTATTAGTTTGAGTGCATCTGATTTGATGTGGAGGTCCTTGATCCACTTGGACTTAAGCTTTGTACAGGGTGATAAGCATGGATCGATCTGCATTCTTCTACATGCTGACCTCCAGTTGAACCAGTACCATTTGCTGAAAATGCGACCTTTTTTCCATTGGATGGTTTTGGCTCCTTTGTCAAAAATCAAGTGCCCATAGGTGTGTGGGTTCATTTCTGGGTCTTCAATTCTGTTCCATTGGTCTATCTGTCTGTCTCTGTACCAATGCCATGCAGTTTTTAGCACTATCGCTCTGCAATACTGCTTGAGTTCAGGGATAGTGATTCCCCCTGAAGTCCTTTTATTGTTGAGGATAGTTTTAGCTATCCTGGGTTTTTTGTTATTCCAGATGAATTTGCAAATTGTTCTGTCTAACTCTCTGAAGAATTGGATTGGTATTTTGATGGGGATTGCATTGAATCTGTAGATCGCTTTTGGTAAAATGGCCATTTTTACTATATTAATCCTGCCAATCCATGAGCATGGGAGATCTTTCCATCTTCTGAGGTCTTCTTCAATTTCTTTCTTCAGAGTCTTGAAGTTCTTATTGTACAGATCTTTTACTTGCTTGGTTAAAGTCACACCAAGGTATTTTATATTATTTGGGACTATTATGAAGGGTGTCGTTTCCCTAATTTCTTTCTCCGTTTGTTTCTCTTTTGTGTAGAGGAAGGCTACTGATTTATTTGAGCTAATTTTATACCCAACCACTTTGCTGAAGGTGTTTATCAGGTTTAGTAGTTCTCTGGTGGAACTTTTGGGATCACTTAAATATACTGTCATATCTGCAAAAAGTGATATTTTGACTTCTTCTTTTCCAATCTGTATCCCCTTGATCTCCTTTTGTTGTCTGATTGGTCTGGCTAGAACTTCAAGAACTATATTGAATAAGTAGGGAGAGAGTGGGCAGCCTCGTCTATTCCCTGATTTTAGTGGGATTGCTTCAAGTTTCTCTCTATTTAGTTTAATGTTAGCGACTGGTTTGCTGTATATGGCTTTTACTATGTTTAGGTATGGACCCTGAATTCCTATTCTTTCCAGGACTTTTATCATGAAGGGGTGTTGAATTTTGTCAAATGCTTTCACAGCATCTAATGAAATGATCATGTGGTTTTGTTCTTTCAGTTTGTTTATATAATGGATCACGTTGATGGTTTTCCATATATTAAACCATCCCTGCATGCCTGGGATGAAGCCTACTTGATCATGGTGGATGATTGTTTTGATGTGCTCTTGGATTCAGTTTGCCAGAATTTTATTGAATATTATTGCGTCGATATGAATATCGAATATGTCGATATTCATAAGGGAAATTGGTCTGAAGTTCTCTTTCTTTGTTGGGTCTTTGTGTGATTTAGGTAATTGTGAGTAATTGTGGCTTCATAGAAGGAATTTGGTAGTGTTCCATCTGTTTCAATTTTGTGGAATAGTTTGGATAGTATTGGTATGAGGTCTTCTATGAAGGTCTGATAGAATTCTGCACTAAACCCGTCTGGACCTGGGCTCTTTTTGGTTGGGAGACCTTTAATGACTGCTTCTATTTCCTTAGGAGTTATGGGGTTGTTTAAGTGGTTTATCTGTTCCTGATTTAACTTCAGTACCTGGTATCTGTCTAGAAAAATGTCCATTTCCTGCAGATTTTCAAGTTTTGTTGAATATAGGCTTTTGTAGTAGGATCTGATGATTTTTTGAATTTCCTCTGATTCTGTAGTTATGTCTCCCTTTTCATTTCTGATTTTGTTAATTTGGACACACTCTCTGTGTCCTCTTGTTAGTGTGGCTAAGGGTTTATCTATCTTGTTGATTTTCTCAAAGAACCAACTTTTGGTTCTGTTGATTCTTTCTATGGTCCTTTTTGTTTCTACTTGGTTGATTTCCGCTCTGAGTTTGATTATTTCCTGCCTTCTACTCCTCCTGGGTGTATTTGCTTCTTTTTATTCTAGAGCTTTTAGGTGTGCTGTCAAGCTGCTGATATATGCTCTCTCCTGTTCCTTTCTGCAGGCACTCAGAGCTCGGAGTTTTCCTCTTAGCACAGCTTTCATCGTGTCCCACAAGTTTGGGTATGTTGTACCTTCATTTTCATTAAATTCTAAGAAGTCTTTAATTTCTTTCTTTATTTCTTCCTTGACCAGGTTATCATTGAGTAGAGCATTGTTCAACTTCCATGTGTATGTGGATGTTCTTCCCTTATTGTTATTGAAGACCAGCTTCAGCCCGTGGTGGTCTGAGAGGATGCATGGGATTATTTCTATCTTTCTGTATCTGTTGAGGCCTGTTTTATGCCCGATTATATGGTCAATTTTGGAGAAAGTACCATGAGGTGGTGAGAAGAAGGTCCTGTACATGGTCCTCCCACCACCTTTCTCCCATAGGTGGTTCTCCTTAACAAGTAGATAATATTCAAGACACTTAATACTTCCCTGAACAGTATTCTCCTATTCCTTATTATTATCATTATTATTATTTGCAAAGCACTATTTCCAACATGCTACACAGATCATTTCCAGTTAAGATTTTTTTTCTGTTGACTTTAAAGCTCTGGGATTGGAGCAGAAGAGCTTTTATAGAAACTTCTCTATCCTGTAGTTATGAGATCATCATTTACATTGAGTGGAGACAAAGCAGGTCAGCCATTTAAATATAATGACCTAAGCCTGTTCCTAGGATGTATTTCATCTTCTGGTTTAACCAGGGAAATAAGACACTGGAGAAAGCTAATGTTGAGGGACTGTTGAGAATTTATTTTCAATGCAGACCTTCCATTTTTGAATTTAAAAAAAAAACTATTCTGATGATTTCAAATCTATCATCTCTTCGGCATTCATATTCATATTCTCTCTCTCTCTCTCTCTCTCTCTCTCTCTCTCTTGCACACACATACACACACACACACACACACACACACACACACCCCTACAATCATGTAAGTATATATAAACAATCACCCAACCCACACATTTTGTTTGCCAACACCCCCCATCTCACCAGTAAATAGGTTTCCCAGATTTGAGAAAATACAAAGCATTGGTCTTTTCTTTCCATCTACAACAGCAACTGCCTCTGTTCGTGAGTCAATAGACTGATTCCACCCCAAGCTACTTTTTTATAATTATATAATTACAATTTCAGCATTATAAAATAAAAGTAAAATTTTGTTTTTGTTGTATCAAGTAACCTATGAAGTTTGTGTTTTCTCCATGTCTGTAAAATTCATAGCAGAACAGAAATGATCAGAATCTGTGCTTTAAAAAAGATTCACCAAGGTTCATTTACAAACTCAAAATAAATAATATGCTTTCTCAAAATATTATTTTTAGGTGCTTGGTTGTGTAAGCAACCTGCAGGAGATGGTATGTGAAGGCATCTCCTTACAAGATCAAAGCTTGAGAGCATATATTAAGCATCCTTCCAGCTCAGGACCAGCAGATGATGAAATCTGACAGATTGGCTGGCATTATTCCCCCCAACTCTGGGTGCTTGTCTTATGCAATCTGCTCCCACGGGGCTGAGCCAGTGCATTGTTCTAAAAACATCAGCCACTCATACATACCACCTCCCATCCTGGAAACTGAAGAACTTTACACTGTGGCAAGCATTTACTCTCTGAAGTTTTCCTCACTATGTTTAGATGCAGATGAACTACCTGTTAAAAGGGTACTGAGCACACATCATCCATTACTATCTACAATGGTTAAAAAAATACATGTTCATCAAGCATTTCTGTTGAGCACCTGCCAGGCACTACAACAGCTATTAAAGACATAAATTAAAGCTAAACTGGAGATCTTTTCACCTTTTTTTTTTGTGTGTGTGGTGGTGGTGGTAGTGGTGGTGTGTGCTCAGAATTTAGCCCAAGGCCTCATAAATGTTAAGTATCTATTGAAAATAAAGGCTGCATGTGAGCCCATGTTCTCTTGCTCCTTCTGCTCCTTCTCTATCATCTATCTATTCTCCATCATCTTAACTATCATCTACTATCTATCCTATCTATCTAACACTCTTTCATCTATCATCTGTCATTGTATCTATATCTCTAGTACCTGTTTTTGTGTAGTCTGTGAAGCTTGGGCTCAACGTTTGTTAAGTAGCTAAGGCTGGCCTCAACCTGGTTATCCTTCCACATCAGCTTCCCAAGTACTGGGATCACCAGTGTATGCCATGTGTTCTATGACACATATGTAAGAATTAGTGTTGAAATATATGGCACAGACAACACAGTGGGAGGAAAGAAGGTGGCATGCCTGCTCTGCCTGGGACCTTGAGGAAAGTTACGCTGAAGACCTCTCATTGAGCTGGGCTCACTGAAGAAGCTTGCTAAGAAGGAAAAGCAGAAAGCACTAGCTTCACACCTCCAAAGCCCAGAGACCTTGCTGTAAAACCTGAAAATAGAATGACAAAGGCAAAGCACAGAGGTCATCAGGCTGAACACGGGTACTCAGGAAGGACGTCAAATGCCATGCTTTTATTTGATACTAAAGCAATAAGGAACTGAGTGACTTCTAACCAAGGAAGAGCAGTCAAATCAAATTATATATCACTATGGCAGACATTAAGAATGGATTGGAATAGGCAGAGAAAATTGGGATTTGAAATGGAGCTGTAACAGCACAAAAAAGAAGAGGCAAGAACTAGTCCTCTTGGGACTCAGGAAGAAGAGGAAGAATACAGCATGGATCCAGAGGTCCCAACTACAATACTAGAAAAGACAGACTTTGCATGATCCAGTGAGGGCAGTCTAGAGGAGACACGTGTCTGGATAAAGAGACAGGCTGAGGATTTGCCTTTCAGTGGACTGCCTAAGACCATGGAAGGGGGGATGCAGAGCACGGAGGGGGGATGCAGGAGATGGAGAGGGGATGTAAGGGGTGGAGGTCAAGTGCTAAGCCCAAGAATCATCATCAAGGTCAAAGTCAGTCAGATGACAACAGGAGACAGTCAGGAGAGAGCACTCCTGGAGACAAGTGTGTCAGAATGATCTGGATTTCTACATACTCAGAGGGCAAGGCATTCTATGTGGCAGATGTGCATAGATGGCTGACCCCAGATTCATTCCCAAACCTCTTTCTCTGGAGCCAGACACACTTCCCAGTATCATTTCCAGCTAGAGGAGCAGTAAGGATTTATAGAAACTCTGCTGGAAGCCTCTAGAAATCTCATGTTACTTTGTGAGACAACATACCTAGTTTGTAGCCTTTGATTTTTTTTTCAAAGCCTACTTTTTAATAAGGGTTCTTAAAGGCTTCAACCTCTGGCTCCTGCTCTCACAGCCACTGCAGTACATTGAGCTCCATAGAGACAGCGCCGGGGCAAGCAAGAGCAGGACGGGCACTGGGCAACTCTGTGCCTTGTGGAAGAAAAACAACTAAACATGGGCAAAGGTGATCCTAAGAAGCTGAGAGGCAAAATGTCCTCATATGCATTCTTTGTGCAACCTGCCAGGAGGAGCACAAGAAGAAGCACCATTTTTGTCAACTTCTCAGAGCTCTCCAAGAAGTGCTCAGAGAAGTGGAAGACCATGTCTGCTAAAGAGAAGGAGAAGTTTAAAGATGTGGCAAAGGCTGACAAGGCTCATTATGAAAGAGAAATAAAAACCTACATCCCACTCTCAAAGAGGTGACTAAAAAGAAGTTCAAGGACCCCAATGCACCCAAGAGGCCTCCTTCGACCGTCTTCTTGTTCTGTTCTGAGTACCGCCCAAAAATCAAAGGCAAGCATCCTGGCTTAGCCATTGATGATGTCACAAAGAAACTAGGAGAGATGCCACGGATGACAAGCAGCCCTGTGAGAAGAAGGCCACCGAGCTGAAGGAGAAATACAAGAAGGATATTGCTGCCTACAGAGGTAAAGGAAAACCTAATGAGGCAAAAAAAAAAAAAAAAAAAAAAAAAAAAAAAAAAAAGGCGGGGGGAGATCAACACTGAAAAGAACAAGGAAAAGAAGAGGAAGATGGGTAGGAGGATGAAGAGGATTACGAAGAGGAGGAAGAAGAGGAAGAGGAAGATGATGATGGATAAGTTGGTTCTAGTACAGTTCTTTTCCTTGTCTATAAAGCATTTAAGCCCCCCCATACACAACTCAGTTCTTTTAAAGAAAAGAATTGAAATGTATGGCTGTGTAAGATTTTTTTAAAACTGTACAGTGTCTTCTTTTATATAGTTAACACACTCCCAAATATGTCTTTAGATAGCCCTGTCCTGGTGGTATTTTCAATAGCCACTAACCTTGCCTGGTACAGTCTGGGGACTGTAAATTAGCACGGAAATTTAAAGCAGGTTCTTGTTGGTGTACAGCACAAATTAGTTATATATGGAGACAGTAGTTTGGGTTTTGGGTTTTTGTTTGGTTTGGTTTGGTTTGGTTTGGTTATTTGTGGGTTTTTTTTTTTCATCTTCAGTTGTCTCTGGTGCAGCTTATCTGAAGGTAATTGTTGTTCCGTTAACTGAATAACATTCTGTAATCGCAAAAATAAAATGTGAGGTTGGGGATTTGGCTCAGTGGTAGAGCGCTTGCCTAGCAAGTGCAAGGCCCTGGGTTAGGTCCCCAACTCCAAAAAAAAAAAAAAAAAGTGGCTGTTTTGTTGACATTCTGAATGCTCTAAGTAAATACAATTTAAAAGAAAAAGTCTTCAACCTCCCTTCTAGCCCACCACCCACCAGAGGTAAGGGAAAGAAAGGTTAATAAGAAACAGGGAATGTGAACCTGTTTAGAAATGGTTCTTTGGGGCCATTCCACTCTTTGTTGTCATCAGTCCAGTCCTTTAGCAAACACCAACATGAATCAGCAGCTGCAGCCCAGTCCACTCGGCAGACACCAATTATAAATCAGCAATGGTAGTTCAATCCAGAAGAAACCACGAGAATCCACCAGTCAATTGGCCCAAGTCCACGGAAGCAGCAAGAGACACCAGAATATTACAAGAAGTTCTTTGGCATGTTACTCTCTATGAAGTGGCATACTGCTCTTTGTGAAGTCACAACAAGCAAAGATCAGCATCTCAGTGTAAGGTGGACCAATATAAGACTATAGTCAAGAAGGCAGAACATACTGAGGCAGGCCAAGGTGAACCAATGCCAGAGTCTCTTCCCACTGTCTATGGGATCATCGTATATTCTTTCTAAACATCACACATCCTCTCACCTGTGTCTGCCCCAGCAAAACATCATATGACATAACTGATTTCCCAAGGAAACTGGGAATTTCCACTTCAAAACAGTCCATGCATCCTCCTGCCAACCTTGAATGAAGGAGGAATGTTTGTTATTTCTTTTATCCAGCTTGTCACTGGAAAGTGACAAATAGTCACAGTATAAATAATAGCAGCAAGGTTCAAAGAAAATCCCAATTTCCATCCCAACCTTAAGGGAACTTTTAGACAAAAACCAGGAAAAGGCCATATATCAGAGAAAAGACAGGCTCCAAATGAACCCAGAGAGCATTTATTCTAAGGATAGACTGAGACTACAAACAATACCCTGCTGGCCCCAACGCACATACAATGCTGGTACACGATGGACCCATACCTTAAAGTTGCTGATCAAAAGTCATCGAGCACAGTGCACAATGAAAGGGAGGGCAGCAGAGCAGGGTAGATAGAGCTGAGCTATACAGCAAACTAGCCAGTTTGAAAAGTCTTCCCTGATCTGCATGGAGAGCATCATGTGTATTGTATGGATGAACCACCTGTCAATTTAAAATCCTATGGCCTACAGGAAAGGGTAGAATAGAAGGCAGGTCATATAGGAGTCAGAGAGAATTCTGGGATAGAGCTAGGAACAGGTGGTTCACCCAGGAAGATGTGACAAGATGAATGCATGGTACTTGATGCAGCATGCATCGTGGCAGAATGTCGATAAGGACGGTGGGTTAGTTTAAATTATGGTCTAGTCAGAGAAGAGCCTAGCTTACATGACCAAGGTACTTGTATGTACCTTGAATATGAATCTTATTTCTGGAATCATGGGGCTGGGAGGAAGAACCAGTCAACTACTCTCATTACAGTGAGGTGGGGACAGGTGCTAACTGTAGCAGGAGAGAAAAGCAGGAAACTGCTCTTCAGAGTTACAGACCCCCAGATTCCAAGGGAAAAAATGAGGCATGAAGAGAAAATGATCTGAAGCAAAGGTACTATTATTGGTCTGATAGTGGAGACAGCATCAAATTCTAGATCTTTAATACAAGAGAGATTGTGAAGGGGTGGGGGTGGGGGTACGCATCCTAAGACATTCACAGCTGTGAGATCCACCTAAGGACTCTGATGGGGACAGGCATGAGCCATTTTATAATACAATGACATTGACTCAAAAGAAAGCCCTGAGTCTACCAGAACTCTTTTGATCCTCTGCTTCTTTTGGCCAGAGTATAAGATGGATTGAGTCTAATTCCACAGCAGAAATCTGGGTCTTCCACCAGTAAGAGCCAGCCATCCACATGGCTTCAAAGGCTATAAAGTGGTGTTACCTTCTGGGATAAGACCCATCCAACAGCTGACAAGGCCCCACAGTAACTGTAACTGCAATTGTAACAATTGTAACAGGTAACTGCTAAGTCAGGAAATCCCCCAAATCCTCTAGGCCTCCTGAATATTACTGCATCCTCACTTCCTCTCCATATACCTCTCTTCCTACAGGGTTCTAGCTGGTATATTTATACACCCTACTGTATAAATTCAGTAAAGGAATAAATCCTTTATTGATTTATTTGCCTTAGTTAGTGTTTTATTGCTGTGAAGGAAACATCCACAACCAAGGCAACTCTTATAAAGGACAACATTTAATTGGGGCTGGCTTATAGGTTCAGAGGTTCAATCCATTATCATCATGGTGGGGAGTATGGCAGCATGCAGGCAGGCATGGTGCTGGAAGAGGAGCTAAGAGTTCTACATCTTGATTGCAGGAAGCAGAAGGTACTGTGTACCACACTAGGCACAGCTTTAGCATATATGACCCACCCCCACAGTGATACACTTCCTCCAACAAGGCCACATCTACTCCATCTAAGTCACTGCTCCTAATAGTGCCACTTCCTATGGCCAAGCATTCAAACATGTGTGTCTCTGGGGGCCATTTCTATTCAAACCATCACATCTGATGTGGTCTTTTTGTAGTGAGCAACCAAACAGACATATGAGATACATGCATAGACCAGAATCCCACAGAGGAGGAAACAAAGAAGACTGTGGTCAAACATTGAAGAAGGCACATGCAGCATGTAGGCACCACTGTTTCCAGGATAGAGACTTTTTTATTTAAATAACATCTAACTGTTCCACTTAAGGAAGAATGATGATCTCAAATGTTAGTTTCACATGCTTAATTCCCAAAGTCCTTACATGTTACTAGAGAAACTAATCTAATTTCTAATAGACCAGTCATGTGTTATAGTTAAAAGTACACTTAATGTGCTGTTTTGTATTATTAATCCCCCTATATATCTCCTGGAAGAAGCTAAAGCTCTAGGGAGAAAAAATACCACCTACTGACCTCACATTAAAGATACAGTCTAGGGTCTGTGGAATGGTTCAGAAGATAGAACTTCTGGCCCCCAAACCTGAGAACTTGAATCCTTGTGCCCCACATAGAGAAAAGAACCAACTCAAGCCATACAGCATGACACATGCTCAAGCACATGCACACTTGTACAGACACAGACACAAACACAGACATACAGACACGCACACACACACACACACACACACACACACACACAATTAAATTAATGGGTTTTTTTTTTTTCATTTTTCCCATCCATCAAAAAGTAGATGTTTTTCTCACAAAATATATCCTGATTCTGGTTTCCTCTCTCTACCCCTCCCAACTCTTCCTCACCTCCCTATCCCACTAGATCCTCTCCCTTTCTGTTTGTCATTTTTAAAAAATCAGGCTTCTAAGAGATAATATTAAAACATAATAAAATAAAATATAAGATTAACAGAAACTATCACATTAAAGTTGGACAGGACAAATGGAAGGAAAACAGCCCAAAGGAAGGCAGAAGAATCAGAGACCCACTTGTTCACACACTCTATAATCCCTTAAAAACACTAAACGGGAAGCTGTAAGAGGACCTGGTACAGACCTGTGTAGGCCCTGTGCACCCTGCTTCTGGCTCTGTGAGCTCACGTGACCTGTGCTCAGGTGATTCAGAGGGCCTTGCTCTCCTGGTGCCCTCCATACACTCTGGTTCGTACACTCTACACTCCCTCTTCTTTGAGGTCCCCGAGCTCTGAGGGGAGGGGTTTGATGGAGACGTCCTATTTAGGACCGAGTGCTCCCGCGTCTCTCACACTCTGTCTGGCTGTGGGTCTCTGTGTTTGTTCCCATCTGTTACCAGAGGAAGTTTCTCTGATGATGGTTGAATAAGGCAATGATATATGAGGATAGCAAAGTGTCATTAGGAGATATTTTATTGCTTTTTAGAACAGTAGTATTGGTTTTATCCACCTAATAAATAAATTAACGTAATTTAAAGAAATTTTAAATACAGTTGGCGGTTCATGTTCATGTGTTTAGGCTCATGTGTCATTGAGATGCAGAATCTGTTTAGTGAAAATGATCTTAAATATTATAACAGATTTAATAGAAGTTAATTGAGAATAAATACAATAAAATACTGTCAAAGAATTCTTCCTTTATTCACTTAGTGTGTTATATCTTTTTTCATCAGAATGTTTATTAAAAATATAAACTGATGCTTAAGTCTGTGCTTAAAGCACAATAAGACCATGCTTAAACTTCATTGTGGGTATATGCTGGCTTCCAAACACACTCTTTACAAATATACTTTGAACAGGAGCTCTATAAACAGAAATGGCCACTGAGATGGTACCATGTCAACATTATTTACAATTCGGTCAACACTCACAGAAGTGGATATCATGGGCCTAAGGCCACCATGACCGCAAGACATCTTTTTGCACTTGGAAATAGTTTTATATCTCAGCTATGGAGGTCAGTTCCCAAAGCCCAACCTGTTCTTAACAAGTGGAGTTTTTACGTCCATTTAGTCAGGCTTACACTTTTCTGGTTCAATTTATCTGTAGACATGAGGAGAAAATGTCACCACATTCTTCATGTCATGTGTCCATGTGGCTCTCAGTCCTCATCTGCTGTCCTACTTCTCCAAGCGTGACTCACGGCAGGGCCCATAGTTGAGGAAGTTACACATGGAGGAGGCCGCGTCCTTGCATGTTTTCTGCTTCGTCTCCTGGGGTTAGCTTCGGTGTGAAACTCTTGAAGCACAGTATTGCAGCTCTGCCTCCAGAGGTTTTGGGTGAGGCACCCTGCTCTCCTAGTGTTTTATCTTAAGGAAGCTAATATTATAAGAAAGCCTATTATGTATATTCATTCACTTGATGACTAGTGATTCATTAAATGCATATTAATTAGTACCTCCACATACTGGAGTATGCATTTGACAATACAATTACAGAGAAACAAGAGTGTGCAGCTTTTCAAGAATCTGTCTCATGGCCTCCACCAGGAAACAGCATGATCAAAGCTGTGCTTGCTGAGCCCCTTCAGCACATCTGCTCTTAATGTGATGTCTCCCAGCCTCTCCTCACCAGAAGCAGCTCTTTAGAGTGAGATCCAGGCCTCCTTCTACTGTAAATACTCATCTGGAGCCAAAGCCAAAGTCCTCATTTTTAGGATCTGGCCTCCCCCTCCTCCTCATCCATCCTCTCAGCTCCAGATCACCTCTGCCAACCACACCAGCCTCAAACATGAGAAGCCACAGGACTTTCGTACTGGCTGCCAACGCTGCCTTGATGATCACCCCTCAAACGCTTGGGTGACTCACTCCCTTTTCTCCAATTTTATACATGTGGCCTTTCCTAACATCCTCCAGAAGAATCTCAAGCCTCGCTGCCCCACATTGGAACCACATCTTCCCTGCTGTGTCCCCTTTCCTCAAGATCACTTGCCACTGTCTGGCAGAGGCACTGTAAGCAGGACTCTGCCTCTATGCTTGCTGTTGTACTGCTGAACAAGCCCCATGAAAAGTAAGAACTTCATTCTGTTTCCTTTGTAATTGCAGAGCCTAAAACAGCACGTACCGTCCATGTGTCAGATAAAATCTCACTTCCATCATGTATCTTCTCACTCTTTGGGATCCTGGTTCCTGATATGAAAGGAACCATATATGGGAAGCCCGTATATTAAATCCATAGTCTAGGAAAAAGAAGAGTCTGTCCCATGAAATTCAGGACAGGGGTGGCTTCATAGGCTCAGAAGGGTTCAATACTTAGTTTGATGCTGTCAGTTACTGGTTTTTAATTCTTAATAATTTGGCAGTAAAGGGTCTTCCTCTTGTTCTTAGCCCTATAAATCTGATGTAGCTGAAACTGTTTTGATGCTTTGAAGTAAGAGATGTGTGAGTAAAGAGTCCCCTGAGAGGATGAAGGATGTTCAGTCTATAAGGTGTGCAACCCCTCTAACAAGTCTCGGCAGCTGAATGTTCCATCACCGTATGTAAGGAAAGGAGTCCATGAACTACGCTGCTCTCTTCAGGGTAGGAAACCTTCAGATACAATAACCCTTTGGTTTCAAAACTAACTTCTCCAGTTTAGCTTATGTTGTAAATATCCAGGCAGGCCTCATATCAGTAAGAAGCAGGAAGATGTTCTGAGATTTGACCTTAAATGTTAATGGAGAAAGAATAGAGGGGGCTGAGCCAGAGAAATGGATGCTCAGGAGTGCTGGCACAAAGCAAAAAGCAGAGCAGAAGCACGAAGAAAAAAAAAATTTTTTTTTTTTGATGCATATTAAATGCTTTGTCTCAGCTCAGCACCCAGCCTGTGCTCTCTGGTCATAGAGATTGGTTACCTTAGAAAGAGCCATGAGTGCTCTGCTGCCCTCTGCTGGCTCCTGACGAAAGTACCCTGTGTGTGCAGTGCTGGCAAGATGGAGTGGGCAGTCAGAATGATGAATACTGGTCAAAGGATCAGGAAAACAGGAAGATACAAAAGTAACACTTCTAGTCCTTCTCCACTTAACTCAGTGAGGGATGAACTAGTATGCTGCAGTGTCTCCAGGAATCCAAGGGAAAACCTGAGGTAGTTGAGTTTTACTGAAGGCTAATTTGAATTTTTATTCCCTTTTGTTTGTTTGTCATTGTTTATGTCAGATGAGGAGCTTGTCTGTCTGAACCAATAAAGGGTCTTACACCTCAGGCTGTCTGGAACTTGCTGTGTCGCCCAGGATGGCTTCAAATTGACAATCCTCCTGCTATAGCCTAAGGGCTGAGATTGTAGGCATGCACCACCATGGAGTCACAGAAAAGAGTCAAATGAGGAGGAGAGGGAAGGCTAGAACCAAAATTAGAAGTAGAAGGAAATGTTTCCAGAGGAACAAAAGCAGACTCACAGAGAAGAAGCTGAGGTCCCCTAACATTTCAAATGCTAAACACTGCCTATATCTACATAAAGCAATCGGTACCTCCCCGCAAACAACGAATAATGGCAACATCCAAAGAATGAGGACTTTGGGGTTAGACATTTTAGTCAGGAAGCCTCCTTTTTCACATCTCTATGGAACAAAGTATCCAGACTAAATGCAAACACCCCACCACCTAGGGCAGTGGTAATATAATTGAGGACCTTTTAGACAACAGTTCACCTTAGCACTCATGAGTTATAAAGCAGTCCTGTCTAAACCACACCAAGACTCATGACATCTAGCCAGGGCACAGCCCAGGAGTAGATCAAACGTATTAAAAAGCAAAAGGATCCTCAAGAGCAGAATCCATGGAGTGGGAGGGACTTGGGGATGCCCTGAGCAGTGCCCACTCTGAATGACCTACCACAAGTCCTTGGGATATATGCTCTTCATAAAGAGCATCCAGGTCATTGACTCACTGGCTACCAGTCTAGCCAGTAGGTGAGCTCCAAGTTCATTGAGAGATTGTCCCAGGAAAGAATAATAGAGGAGAGTGTGGTAGTTTGAAAAAGAATGGCCCCCATAGACTCATATATTCGATTGTTTGCTCATCAGGGAGAGCACTACTTGAAAATTAGGAGATCTAGCTTTGTTGAAGTAGTTGGGCCTTGTTAGAGAAAGTGTGCCACTGAGGGGTGGTGGGCTTTGAGGTTTCAAAAGCCCAAGCCAGGCCCAGTGGCTCTCTCTCCTCATACTGCCTATAGATCCAGATGTAGAACTCTCAGCTACTTCTCCAATACCATGTGTACCTGTGTGCCATCATGCTCCTCATCATGATGCTAATGGACTAAACCTTTGAAACTGTAAGCCAGTTCCAGTTAAATGCTTTCTTTTATAAGGGTTGCCACTGTTGTTGATAGGACAATGCAGACTCCATTTTAGGACCAGGCCTGACTTCAGAAGGAAAAATCATCCAAGAACTGACCAAAAATTCTACTCACTGACCCCCACCAGCCATCAGTCCCAGCTCCAGTAACAGACCATAAATTCTAGGGACAAGAACATAAAACCCCCCATCCAAAAAAAACCAGCCTGAAGATAACCACAAGGAAGGGATAATATCTTATCTCAGAATGGCCATTCTGTGCTGGACAGCCTTATATGGTTTGGGTGATTAAACATTCATGACATAGGAATGCAGTCCACTGACACACCTGAACACAGGCATGTAAACTGACCCATGTAACATCCCTGGCTCCCACCAATAAAGTTTTAGATTCCCTAAACCTAGCTACATATAAAAGGCCTACATGCTTTTGTCTTCACTTTTGTAAGTAGCTAACCCCTGCATGCAGGCTTTTTGCTCTCATGAAATAAAAACACTCTTGCCAATTGCATATTTGAGTGGTGGTCTCCATGCCACATTTTAGGACCTAACAGTTATTTTGCCTATTTACAGCAATAGAACACTAAGACAGAAAGCAACCACAGAAAACACCCAGCTTCTGGCCTCTTCATTCTACAAAAGAGACTTACAGGCTATTTCTACTAAAAATCCTGCTAAAAGTATTGACTCTTCCTTTGGACCTAGAGATACCTTTTTGGTAACTAAAATGAGGAGTAAGCTTGACATTTCTACATTTGTATTCATCTGCTTATATGTTTAGCCTTAAATTTTTACATGAGATTCTGGCCTCACTCTGTACAAAGCCCAAGGATAGGCCCACATCCTACTGTCAACCATTTAAATATACTCTATCTATTTTCATGGCTGAAGACACAAAGATTAGAGTAACTAAGGTGTCATCAACTGCCAGCTTTTAAACCATCCTGTTCTATACTCCTTCCAGTAGCACTGAGAAGTCCATTGTCATTACTTTTAACTCTCCCAGGAGCTGACCAGTCTTCCAAACAGGTCTCTCCGAGATGATACTGCTCTCACGACCAGGAGTAACAGAGACAGTAGGTAACACTCTATTGAGTGATTCTGGCCCCTGAACTGTGGGCATTTCCTTGGCATCAGAGAGAGATTGCCCCTCTAAGCCCCAAGCAGAAAAAAAAATGACACCAATAAAACCATGTGACCAGAATTAAGATCATGATAAACCAGACTACTGTTTGTCCAAGACTCTGACTGTACTTCTTGTTCCTTCCCTATAAAGTCTAGAATTCAGTTCTGGAGAGACAATCCATAGATTAAGAATGCTTGCTACTCTTCTAGATGACCTGTATGTGGTTCCCAGCACCCACATTGTGCAGCTCTCAATTGCCTGAAACTTTTAGCTCTCTCTCTCTCTCTCTCTCTCTCTCTCTCTCTCTCTCTCTCTCTCTCTCTCTCTCACACACACACACACACACACACACACACACACACACACATGTCTGGGTAATTTTTTGTGCACTGTGTAGAGATTGTCTTCGTATTATTCAAATCCTGATTTCTGTACTGGCAGAGATCTGATTACCTACTTTGGTATTGTTATTTTTATGAAACATCACTTGTCTCAGTTGAGAACAAGCCTAGGCTACAGCCAAGCTTTCATAATTAATAGGTTTCCATGTATGACTTGGGTAGCTAGTGGGTCAGAGACAAACAGGTAATACACAAATAAATAAAATAAAATATTTTAATGACTTTTTTAGTTGCACAAGGACCATAATCACACAGGATAGCCTATATGCTGCTCTAAACTCACAGGTAACATCCTACTTCATCCTCTCAAGTTGCTAGGCTTTCAGGAATGCACTACCATGCCAATTCTTAATGAGTATTGTTAAATAAATAAATAAATAAATAAATAAACAAACAAACAAACAAACAATAAATCTAGAGCTTATGTCACAATCCTGAAAACAAGGTTGAGCCATGCACCCTATCTGGTGTATTAAATTCCTGTGCTACCTCCCACCCTTCCACTTGATTTCTGTGATGAACAGTCATACCTGATGTGCTGGGAGACACCCCCAGAGTCAGGCCTTTTGCCTAGGATTCTACAACATAACAGGTTTCCTACTTTCTGGTGGTCCACAATGCTGCAGTCCAAGCAAAAGGTTGCAATTTTCAGATAAGCAACTGCAGAGAAAACTCCTCAGCCACTAGCTCCTCCAACTACTGAGTCTGCCACTCCGAATATATAAGGACAGCACATTTGTGATGTGGATGTCAAGTTAGCACTGACTCAAACCAGTTGAGGCCTGATGCAGCCAAGGCCAATGCCATGATCAGGTGAAGGGAGAGAAGATGTGTGTTCCATCTGCTCCTGATGATGATGCTTAGGATGTTGCCAACAAAATAAGAAAAATCTAAACCGTGTCTGACTGGTCCAGACGAACATGTAAATCTGCTGCCTTCACTAAGACTTACATTAATGCAAACCAGTATTATAAAACACAGTTTCATGCTGGGGGATTGGATTTAAAAAAAAAAACAAAAACTACACTTTGAAAAGGGAAACAGGTGAGGCAAACCACAGATATTCATTTTTTACTCAGTTCCTCCAAATCCAATCCCCCATCCTCATCCCCAACTCTGTAGCAGAACACCAGATGTGGTCACCTTCCCTCTCTGCCCATCTCCGGTGGATCACACAGATCTACTTAACCTCCCTTCCTCACTCACTGGAAACCCACAGGACACCAGCTAGCAAAGCACATAGACTAACTGTAGATATTCAGTATCTCTTTCTCTTCACTCCTCCAAGTCTAATCCCCCAGTCTCATCACCAGCTCTACAGCAGATTTTCTGCTATGGCCTCCCTTCACTTTCTGACATTATTCCCAGGGAACTAAACAGATTCTGGTAAAACACCTTGCTTCCTTTCCTCTTGTGAACCCTCTTAGTACCCCCTCTCCGAAGCCCATCTCTACTCCTAAGTTTAAGTTCTCAATACCCAGAAACCTGGCTACACCAATTAGGACCCACACACACATACACAAATATTTTAACAGGGCAACACACAGTCACTATAATCTCCTAAGAACCAAAAGAGAAGGAAAAAACAAAACAAAACAAACAAAAAAAACCAAGCAACAAAATACCCATCCAAAAAAAGACAAGATATCAGCACCTATAATTACAACCACCCTAATCCTAAATGCCTTGATGCCAATATAAAAATACAGTCAACAACAACCAGGAAAATGTTGTTAGGATCTGATACAACCCCACCCCCACCCCAGAATAGCTGTGGCCATTGTGTTCCATGACTGACAGCTATTTCGTATTGTTGCTGTAACATGATTGCCATTCTTTGACGTGGAGAAATGACTTGGCTCAGAGCAAGGACAATGCAAACCACATACCCTGTTTTGTTCTGAATGCTCTGTATGAGTTTTGCTAATCTTAAAAAATCCCATAAAGATTTATGTTAAGACCCATCAAATCAAAAGCCAATGCGAACTAAATGGCTTGAGTCAGAACTAATCATGGGGCAGCCCTTCCTGCACCTACTTATGAGCTCACTGTGGTCTTTATGGCTGACACTGAAGAATAGTACTAATAGCCAAAAACTTATGAATATAATATCCATGCTCTGCTATATCAATGTTCTGAAATTCCCCCTGTGCACCACCCATTGACCACACTCCCCTTACCTTACTTGAGTCCAATCACCTTAAAGGTTAGCTGATGATACTTTGCCAAGTAAGGCAACTGCTCCCCTCTTTGCCCTTTAAATTTTTGTACCTGTTTTTTTTTCTATAAAAAAGCCTAGCCTGAGAGCAGACTAGTACCATAATTAGGCTTCCAAGTCCTTTTTCTGATCCTGAACATTCAGTATGAGGGTGTACATTCAAAACACTATTCTTTCTTAACTGAGATTGGTGTTTATACGGGTTGTGTGTCAATTCCTGAAATCCAGTAGATCACTACTAGAGCCCAGGAACCCTACAAAAGTAAGCAATGATTACTCTAACATAGCCAAAGCACAAAAGAAAGTCTTTCAAACAGCCTTTATGAAAATAATAGAGATTCTTTAAAAAATTTAATGAAATCCTTAAAGAAATCTATGAAGTGGCCCACAACTCAGCCTAAAGCAGAGGCAATACTCTAGACTCCTTCCCACACACACAGACAGCTTGGCTCCAAGAAAGTCTGTCACAACCAGGCTCATAGATGAGATACCCGCCCCTTGCCCCAATACCTGACCTAACTGAGATTCCCACAGCGCCCAGCAGATGCAGGATCTATAAACCCTGCCGGACACATATCATTCTTCCAGTCCATAACTGTGCCTGGGGGCAGATAGAGTGCTCCATCCAGCCCCTCATGCCCACACCCAGGGACAGCTTGACTCCCAGGAGGTCCATCATAACCAGGCTTACAGGAGGGACAAGATCTGGTCAGAGACATCAAGACCAGTTAATACCTGAGATAGCCAGATGGCAAGGGGCAAGTGCAAGAACATAAGCAACAGAAACCAATGCTAATTAGAAAATCAGAACCCAGTTCTCCCACAACAGCAATCCCTTGATACCCCAACACACCTGAAAAGCAAGACTCAGATCTAAAGTCACATCTCATGAGAATGATAGAGGACTTTAAGAAGGACATAAATAACTACCTTAAAGAAATACAGAACACAGGTAAACAGAAGCCCTTAAAGAGGAAATGCATAAATCCCTTAAAGAAATACAAGAAAACACAATCAAACAGGTGAATGAATTGAACAATATCTTCCAGTATCTAAAAATGCAAATAGAAACAATAAAGAAATCACAAAGGGAGGCAGCCCTGGAGATGGAAAACCTAAGAAAGAAATCAGGACTTACAGATGCAAGCATCACCAACAGAATACAAGAGGTAATAGAGAGAATCTCAGGCATAGAAGATATTGACGCAAGAGTCAAAGAAAATACGAAGTACAAAAAGCTCCTAACACAAAATATCCAGGAAATTCAGGACACAATGAAAAGACCAAACATAATGTACTGGCTAGTTTTGTGTGTCAACTTGATACAAATTGGAGTTATCACAGAGAAAGGAGCCTCGGGTGCAGAAATGCCTCCAAGAGACCCAGTTGTAAGGCATTTTCTCAACTAGTGATCAAGTGGGGAGGACTCAGCCCATTGTGGGTGGTGTCATCCCTGGGCTGGTAGTCTTGGGGTTCTATAAGGGAGAAAGCTGACCAAGCCAGGGGATGTAACATCTCTCCACGGCCTCTACATCAGCTCCTGATTCCTGATTCTTGAGTTCCAATCCTGATATCCTTTGATGAACAGCGATGTGGAAGTGTAAGTTGAATAAACCCTTTGCTCCCCAACTTGCTTTTTGGTGATTATGTTTGTGCAGGAATAGAAACCCTGACTAAGACACCTAAGAATAATAGGAAGAGAAGACCTTGAAGATGCCCACTGCAAAGGGTCAGGAAACATCTTCAACAAAATCGTAGAAGAAAACCTAACCTAAGAGATGGCCATAAACATACAAGAAGCCTACAAAACACCAAATAGGTTGGCCCAGAAAAGAAATTCTTCCCATCACATAGTAGTCAAAACATTACATACCCAAAACAAAGAAAGAATATAAAAAGCAGTAAGGGGGAAAGGCCAAGTAATATATAAAGGCAGACCTATCAGAAATACACACTGTGGGCCTCTGTGCCAGAGGTATTCCACGGAGATATCTGGTCCAGCTAGGTTGGCAGGTACAGGAGAAAGGAGGAGAACTCAGGCAGGTGTTGTTCCACCTTTGTTTCAGGCTGGGCTTAGCCAGCAGGACACAGACTAACTGCCAAGGGGTGCAGAAGGGCTTCTGGTAGCAATTTTGGGAGAACAGATCTCTTCCCCAAGCAGCAGTGTTACAGCTCTTATGACAGAAGCTCTCAGAGGACTGAGTGATTCTTGCACACATTTAGTTCTGAACACGAGCTTTAAATACAATTTTTTGCATGGATCAGACCTCATCTACATATTCGGGGGCATGGTCCTATCTGTATGACTGATCTGTCTTGAGCCTATGTGACCTGTAGTCACATCCTCACCTGGGTAGGAGGGGCTTGGGCATTGCTCTACATGACTTGATCTTTCTCAAACCTCTCTACAGGGGTTTGTGGGGGGTTGGGAGGCTGCGGCTAGTGACACCCTGACCTAGGAGACTGGGAATGCACCTGCCCTCCCTTTTAGGGTCCCCAGAGATTCAACCTGTCTTGACCAGGAATCAGGGTACCTTTTGCAACTCACTACCCCACAACACACACTTCTCAACAAAGACTGTAAAAGCCAGGAGACCTTGTACAGATGCCATGCGATTGCTAGCCCAGGCTACTATACCAAAAACAAAACTCTCAATCAAAAATAGATGGAGAAATCAAGGTACTCCATGAAAAAAATTTTAAGCAATTCCTTCCCACTAATCCAGCCCAACAGGGGATAATGGAAGGAAAATTAAAACACAAGGAGGGAAACCTAAACTCAAGAAAAAACAAGAAATTACCTCACAACAAACACAAAAGAAGAGAACCACAGAAAGATAATACCATCAATACCAACAAAAATATCAGGAACCAACAATTGCTGGTCTTTAATATCTCTCAACATCAATGGACTCAATTCCCCAATAAAAAAGACATAGTCAACAGACTAGATACATAAGCAGGACCCAGCATTCTGTTGCATACAAGAAATACAGCTTGGTGACAAAGACAGACACTACCTCACAGTAAAGGGCTGGAAAATTTTTCCCAGACAAATGGTTCTAAGAAACAAGCTGGAGTAGCCATTCTAATATCAAATAAAATTGTCTTTCAAGCAAAAGTTATCAAAAAGGAAAAGAAAGGACACTTCATATTCATCAAAGGAAAAAAATCTACCAATAAAATAGACTTTAAACGAAAAGGTATCAAAAGAGATGGGAAAAGACACTTCATATTCAAAGGAAAAATCCACCATGCAGAACCCTCAATTCTGAACATATATACCCCAAATGCAAGGGCAACCATATTTGTAAAAAGAACATTACTAAAGCTCAAAACACACATTGATTCTCACACAATAATAATAGTGGGAGACTTCAACACTTCACTCTTACCAATGGAAAGATCATGGAAACAGACACTAAAGAGAGACACAGTGAAACTAGCAGAGGTTATGAACCAAATGGATGTAATAGATATCTACAGAACATTTTACCCTAAAACAAAAGAATATACCTTCTTCTCAGCCCCTCATGGTACCTTCTGCAAAACTGACCATATTTAATCAGTCACAAAACAGGCCTCAACAGTTACAAGACAACAGAAATAACCCCATGCATCCTATTAGACTACTATGGACTAAGGCTGTTCTTCAATAACAACAAAAACGATAGAAAGCCAACATACACATGGAAGCTGAACAACACTCTATTCAATGATAATTTGCTCAAGGAAAAAAAATAAACAGAAATTAAAGACATTTAAAATTTAATGAAAGTGAAGGCACAACATATCCAAACTTATGGGACACAATGAAAGTAGTGCTCAGTGGAAAACTCATAGCTCTGGGTGCTACAAAAAGAAACTGGAAAGAGCATACACTAGCAGCTTGACAGCACACCTAAAAGCTCTAGTACAAAAAAAAGCAAATATACCCAAGAGGAGTAGAAGGCAGGAAATAATCAAACTCAGGGCTGAAATCAACAAAGTAGAAACAAAAGAAATTATACAAAGAATCAACAAAACCAGGAGCTGGTTCTTTGAGAAAATCAACAAGATAGATAAACCCTTAGCCAGACTAACCTGAGGGCACAGAAAGAGTATCCAAATTAACAAAATCAGGAATGAAAAGGGAGACATAACAACAGAATCTGAGGAAATTCAAAACATCCTCAGATTTTGTAGTGGGCTACAAAAGCCTATACTCAACAAAACTGGAAATTCTAGAGGAAATGGACAACCTTCTAGATAGATACTTTATAACAAAGTTAAATCAGGATCACATAAATCATCTGAACAGTCCCTTAACTCCTAAGAAAATAGAAGCAGTTTTTAAAAGTCTCCCAACCAAAAAGAGCCCAGGATCAGATGACTTTAAGTGTAGAATTCTATCAGATCTCCATAGAAGATCTAATACCAATACTGTCCAAACTATTTCACAAAACGGAAACAGAAAGAATACTACCCAATTCCTTCTATGAAGTCACAATTACGCTTATACCTAAACCACACAAAGAAAGAGAACTTCAGACCAATTTCCCTTATGAATATCGACACAAAAATACTCAATAAAATTCTCTCAAATCAAATCCAAGAACAACACATCAAAACAATCATCTATCATGATCACTTAGGCTTCATCCCAGGGATGCAGAAATGGTTCAATATACAGAAATCCATCAATGTAATCCACTATTTAAACAGAGTCAAAGAAAAAATTTTTAAAAATTGTGTGGTATTGGTACAAAGACAGGCAGGTAGATCAATGGAATAGAATTGAAGACCCAGAAATGAACCCACACACCTATGGTCACTTAATCTTTGTCAAAGGAGCTAAAACCATCCAATGGAAAAAAAGATAGCATTTTCAACAAATGGTGTGGTTCAACTGGCAGTCAGCATGTAGAAGAATGCAAATCGATCCATTCTTATTGCCTTGTACAAAGCTCAATTCCAAGTTGATCAAGGACCTCCACATAAAACCAGATATACTAAAACTAATAGAAGAGAAACTGGGTAAGAGCCTCGAACACATGGGCACAGGGGAAATTTTCTTGAACAGAACATCAATGGCTTCTACTATAAGATCAAGAATCAACAAATGGTACCTCATAAAATTGCAAAGCTTCTGTGAGGCAAAGGACACTGTCAATAGGACAAAACAGTCACCAACAGATTGGGAAAAAATCTTCACTAATCCTACATTCTATAGAGGGCTAATGTCCAATATATACAAAGAACTCAATAAGTCAGACTCCAGAGAATCAAATAGCCCTACTTAAAAATGGGGGACAGAGCTAAACAAAGAATTCTCACCTGAGGAGTTCTGAATAGCTGAGAAACACCTAAAGAAATATTTGACATTCTCAATCATCAGGGAAATGCAAGTCAAATCAGCTCTGAGATTCCACCTCACACCAGTCAGAATGGTAAAGATCAAAACCTCAGGTAACAGCAGATGCTGGTGAGGATGTGGAGAAAGAGGAACACTCCTCTATTGTTGATGGGATTGCAAGCTGGTTCAACCACTCTGAAAATCAGTCTGGAGGTTCCTCAGAAAATTGGACATTAAACTAACTGAGGACCCAGCTATACCTTGCTGGGCATATACCCAAAAGATGATCCAACAAGGACACATGCTCCATGATGTTCATAGCAGCCTTATTTATAATAGCCAGAAGCTAGAAAGAACCCAGATGTCCCTCATCGGAAGAATGGATACAGAAAATGTGGTACATCCACACAATGGAATACTACTCAGGTATTAAAAAACAATGGTTTCATGAAATTCTTAAGCAAATGGATTCAACTAGAATATATCATCCTGAGTGAGGTAACCCAATCACAAACACACACACACACACACACACACACACACACACACACACACACAGTATGCACTCACTGATAAGTGGATATTAGCCCAAAAGTTCGAATTACCCAAGGTACAATCTACAGATCACATGAAGCTCAAGATGAAGGATGACCAAAGTGCAGATACTTCAGTCATTCTTAGAAGAGGGAACAAAAATATTCATAGGAGCAAATATAGAGACAAAGTTTGAAGCAGAGACTGAAGAAAAGGCCATCCAGAAACTGCCCCACCTGGGGATCCAGGCCATACACATACAGCCACGAAAGCCAGACAATATTGCTGATGTCAAGAAATGTATGCTGACAGGAGCTTGTATAGCTCCTGAGAGGCTTTGCCAGATCCTGACAAATACTGAGGTTGATGCTCGAAACTAACCATTGAACTGAGAATGGGGTTCCCAATGGAAGAGTTAGAGAAAATTCAACAAGCTGAAAGGGTTTGCAACCCCATAGGAAGAACAACAATATCAACCAAATGACACCCCAGAGTCCCCAGGGACTAAACCACCATCCCAAGCATAAACAGGGATGGACCTATGACTCTATTTGCATATGTAGCAGAGGATGGCCTTGTTGGGCATGAATGGGAGGAGAGGCCCTTGGTCCGGTCAAGGCTGGATGCCCCAGTGCAGGGGAATGTCAGGGCTGGGAGGTAGGAGGGAGTGGGCAGGTGGATGAGGGTAGTACCCTCATAGAAGCAGGGGGAGGAGGGATAAGATAGTGGGTTTCAGGAGAGGGGATACTGTTTAAAATGTAAATAAAGAAAATATCCAATAAAAGAAAAAAAGTAAAAAGGACATTTGAGGGGTGGTATGGAAACCTAGTGCAGTGAAAACTTTCTACAATATATGCAGTTAATCCTAATGAAGTCTCCAATGTGTGTGATGACAAACCTACTAGCCATCGCTTTCTGCCAAGTGAAGCTTCCAATGCTGGGACTGGGCTTCATTCAGTTGAATTGTTGTCTGAAAGAGTCCCATGGAAATCATCAAACCCAGGCTGTTGTCAAGACAATAGATGCTCTCCAAACACTGACAGCAAGGCCTCATTGCTGAAGACAACACAATATAGAAAGGTCAAGTCAGTGACTACATAGAACCTTCAACCCCATATGTGAGTGTCTATGACATAGAAAGGTTCTCTTTGGGCTTTCAAGTAAACACCAACCCAATCACAAAACTTTTTATCTATAATCTGCTCTGTCTGTAAAAATATGCTAGGGCAACAGTAATACACTCCTATGGGAGAAATCAACAAACATCTGATTTGTCTTTAGGCCCATTCCAAAAGATGGAACTATACTTGAAACTGCTTGGATGACCAAGAACTAGCATCTAGATATCCCAGAGAACTAGGGTAAAACCAAATGCTACTTGTCTTAAAAAAAAAAAAAAAAAAGAAGTAACAATAAAATGACTATACTCATAGATTGATGGCTTATTCAGCCACATCAGAGAGGTGTCCTCCTGCAGCGGATGGGAACAACCACAGAGCTCCCAAGCCAGACATTAAGCAGAGACTGAGAGACCTTGGAACACACAGCTCTAAATGAGATGTCTCCGTAAAATAAATCCCTACCCTCAGAGCTCAAGGAACCTCACAAGAGGAAACAGAAGGAGCTGGGGAGACAAAGGGGATGGGGGCACCAGAAAACTGTGCTTTATTGGTGGTGTTGTCTTTGTTTCTTATTTTGGATTTTGTTTTGCACTAGTTTTTGTTTTTACATTCATCTTTCTCTTGACTGAAAGCAAAGGATACTACAAAATTCACCAAGTAAACTCTTAATGCATAATTGCAAGGTTTTCTCACTAGTAAATATTTGAGAAAATTTTCTCTGAATATGAAGAACATTCACTATTGCCATCTAAGGAAATAGAATCTATGCTGACTCCAGTCATCAAAAAGAAAGACACAGCTAAGACTCTAAGATTTCTGTCATTGAAAGCTGGAAATCGTAAGTATCTGCTCTATTTACCAACAGAGAAATACAATTGAAAAGGGACAGCAGAATTGTGAAGAGTGAAAATAAACTGTGAATTATCTACACATAATCTAAATTACCACATAGGAAATAGAAGATTTAATAAGATAAAAACATGTCTTTAAAGTCTATTACTTGCTAATCATGATTTTTTTTAATATTTATTTATTTTATGTATGTGAGTACACTGTTGCTGTCTTCAGACACACCGGACAAGGGCATCAATTCCCATTATGGATGGTTGTGAACCACCTTATGGTTGCTGGAAATTGAACTCAGGCCCTCTGGAAGAGTACTCAGTACTCTTAACCTCTGAGCCATCTCTCCAACCCATTAATCACATGTTAGACCACAGGTTCAATTCCTCAATTCCCAGGAATGAAAAAAATGTTTTAAAAATTAAGATTTACTGGGCCAGCAAGATGGTTCAGGAAGGAGAGGTGCTTGTGCACAGACCTGACAACTTGAGTTCAACTGCCAGATCCCACAGCTGGCAAGAGAGAACCAACCCAAGATTTGTCCTCTAACTACCACATGCTAACTGTAGCACAATCATGAACACACACAAGCACAAACACACAAAATAAATAAGACTTTAAGAATCAATTACATCATTGATAGCAAAAATGTTTGAAATTATCAATTTTAAGAATATTTAGAGAGCTGGTGTGGAAGCACACAACTCAGGAAGAAGAGGTAGACAGACCTCTATGAGTTCAAGGACAGCCTTGTCTGCATAGAGAGTTCCAGGCCAGCTAAGGCTACATACCTTGTATCAAAAAACAAACAAAAATAGTTACTAAATAAATTTTATAAAAGATGTATATGATACTTTTATGAATAAATTAATAAAATTTTATAACAAATGAATAGAGATGCTGTATTCATGGGTAGCAAGTCTAAGTTTTATAAGGCTGTCAGCTTCCTGCATAGTAGTCTGTGAACTCTTACAGTTCTAGTCACAATCCTAAAACAGATTAATCAATAGGAAAACATTTGTATTCTTTATATCTATGTGTATCTGGCTGTGAGTATGAACACACATGGAGGCCAGAAGATGGCGTCAGATTATTTTATAAGCAGCTGTGACCCACCCACCTAACATAGGTGCTGAGAGCCCAGCTCATGGACTCTTTGAGAGCAGCAAGTGCTCTTGACTCCTAAGCCATCTCCCCCATGTCATATTGAGTTGTTTATTTTACTCTCATTATGTATGTTTATGTATCTCCGTGTGTGCATGTGAGTGTCATGGTGGCCAGAGGCAGATGTGGATCCTCTGAAGCTGCAGTTACAGGTGGTTGTGCTGTGCCCAAAGCGGGTACTGGGAACAAAACTTGAGTCTTCTGCAAGAACAGTATACGCTTTTAACCACTGAGCAATCTAGGCCTTGTATGATTTTTAAAAATGTCAACAAATCCTGTCCACAACCCTTTCTGCAAGTAAAGCTAATTCCTTTTTAGTGTGGACTTAAAGTTTCTAACAAAAAAATGTGAGAGAAATGATAACCTGTGATTTTTAAGACTGTGTCATAAAAGCAGTCATCACTTGCTCCATATTTTCTTTTAGATAACCTTCCCCACGTAAAGAAACCACTGTGTCATGAGGAACTTGTCACCCGATATCCATTGTTCACATAGAAATAAACTAAAGCCTCCAGCAAATACATATGAGTGAGACATCTTGGAAACAAGTGTTCCAGGCCAGTCTTCAGAATACCTGGCTGGCATTTTGACCATAACTTCATGTTATGGACACAAAACAATATAGCTAAGAGATTCTCAGGTTTCTGACACTCGGTTGAGATTGATTTTAACCAGGTATGGTAGCAATGGCTTGTAATCTATACATTTGAAAAGCCGTTCAGGAGGATCACAATTTCAAGTAGGTGGGTGAGGAATACTAATTCAGCAGGTTATGTTTAGGAATATGTATGTATGTGTGTATGTCAGTATGTATGTATGCGTGTATGTATGCATCTCTGTATGTATGTGCATGTGTGTATACATATATGCATCTAACAGCAATTAATGAAAAGTAAGCCATGAGTTTGAAAGGGAGCAAGAAGTATATCCGAGTATTTGGAGAGAGGAAAAGAAAGGGAGAGATGATGTAATTATATTTTAATCTCAAAAGGAAAAAAGAAAAACACCCAAAAAATTATAAATAAAAGTAGTAAAATAATAGATTTTTAAGAACTTTATCTATGACTACTCCACACAGGAATGTCCAGCTGTCATCTGATATTTGCAGATGTTTTGGTGATCGTGGTCTAGACCTGCTTCTGTGATCCAATGAAAACCTTATCATGATAAGATCAAATAAACATGACTTGAGAGAGAGAAGCTGAGGGAGCCCTTCTGAGACCCACAGAAGAGATGTCAGGATGGCTGAGAAGCACAGAGAAAGAGAGAGACAAACAGCAAAGACAAGAACCCAAGCCAAGCTCACCTCCAGCCACAGTACTCCAGGAGGAAGCCTCATTGAAAAGATGGCCTAGCTGCTGTGGCAACAGCTTCTCTTCTCATCCCTTCAGTGGTACTGGGGGTTGAACCCTCACACAGGCAGCTAAGAAGACTGCAAAACAAAACCAGAAGAAATAACCAAACCACTAGATATACAAATTATAACCCAAACATAGAAGTGTAAAAATGCTGAGGTAGATGTCTTTGTCAGCACTTTGACGTGTTCAGCCTGACCCTCCCTCCTGAAGTGTGAACATTGCTATGCAAGTGTTGTCCACAGTTAGGGACTTAAACCCTGACATGCTGTGCCCCCTTTTATTGCCATTCCAGTTCTGTTCTGGGTCTTCAAAACTATTCTTGAAAACTATATGTACCTCTGGTTTCCCACTGTCAATCCTGTATAGGAAAACTTTACAGGAATATTATGATAAAATGAAGTATAGTGCAAGGGTAGCTATAGATGGGCTAGCCACAGAATAGCCAGTGGAAATCTGCTATAAAAAGAAAGACATCCCAGTTGCCTTAAAATGGACATGACAATTTGAAGTACCTTCTCTGTGTTGTATGTGGCCTTTTCTCTGAGACCAGAATTCTGAGGATAGTTTCCCTATTCAATGAAATTATAACTGAAAAATTCTCAAGTCTAGAGAATGAATTGGACACCTAAACAATGGAGACATTTAGACATGATTGAAGAAGAGACTCTCTGTGACACACCACAGTCACATTTATAAAGCAAACAACAATCAATATTAAAACATATACAGAATTATGTATCCTTTGACTGACTTATATGCATCCTTCCTCATCACCCAAATGCAGTCTTGGTATCCTTTCTAAATTTTACCTGTATGTATGTACACACACACACACACACACACACACACACACACACACACACACACACACACACACACTGCATCTAAATAGGACAGAAAATATGTGGTTTTTTCCTTCTACATTTGGGGTAACAGTTGGTTAATATTCTGGTGTACCCATTTTCCTACATGTTTCATTATTTCATCTTTCTTTAATTTGGATACTGTTCCATTTTTATGTGTACCAAATTTTCATTATCTGCAATCTGTTGATAGATATGATGCAAATATCTCTCTGGGCATATGCTCAGGCATGGAAGAGCTGGATTATATAATAGTTCTATTTTCAATTTATTTAAGGAACCTCCAAAGTGTTTTCCATAATGGTTGTATTAATTTCTACTGCCACTAGCAGTAGATTAGTATTCCTCTTTCCTGACCTTCCTCTCCAATATTTGTTGTAATATTTCTCAATAACAGCCTTCTGGGGTGAGGTATTATCTCAAAGCAAAGTTTTAATTTGCACTTTTCTGATGCCTATGAATGTTGAACCATTTTTAAAACCTGTCGGTCATTTATGTTGAAAGAGGATATAAAGCTAATATTTTTTCTAGTTTTAAGCCCATCTTTTTTTTCTTTTTTCCTAATGTGTAGGTGAATAAAAATGCATAGGATACTGAAAGTGTAAAACCCTAAACAAAGATCCATTGCTTTAGAATGGCCAGTCTAACTGAATGAAAGTTCACTGAGATTTATAGTTTGCGACAAGTCCTTAAAATAGCTGAGTGATGTTTTTATTTGTGAGTTAATTAGAAAAAATATTTTTAAAAAACCTATACAGGAATGTCTTAATCACTCTTCTACTGCTGTGAAGAGACACCATGACCAAGGTAATTAAAATTTACTCTATTATCATCATGGCGGGGAGCATAGCAGCATGCAGACAGGCACAGGGGCCGTAGTTAGGAGCTACACCCTGATTTATAGGCAGAGAGAGAGAGAGAGAGAGAGAGAGAGAGAGAGAGAGAGAGAGAGAGAGAGAGACTGTGCCTGGCATAAGCTTTTGAAAATCTCAGTGCCCACACCCCAATGACACACTTCCTCCAATGAGGCCGCACCCCCTAATCCTTCTAATTCCATCAAGAAATTCTACTCCCTGGTGACTAAGTACTCAGGTGTATGAGCCCAGGGAGGCCATTCTTATTCAAATAACTACAAGAGTTAAAAACAAACTCGTTTACAAGGTGAAGCTCTAACTTTGCTGTATATATTTAAAATAATATATTTTAATATTATATTAATATTGTATTATATTAATATTAATTAATTAATCCTATCTTATTATGTAGAGATACTTTTAAAATCTCTTTTCACTGATTTTGGTCAGAAATCTACTCAATCAGCAAAATAATGGAAGTTTGTTTTTATTTTATCCATTTGCTTAATAAATTGACTTTTATCCTTTGACTTCCATTCTTTGCTAGTGTGGTGCATTTCTTAAAGACAACAGATTGCTGGGTCTATCTGTTCTTTGTTTGTTTGGCATTAAAGGTCAGCCAGGTCCTAATATAGTAATAGTGTGTGATTTCAGTGAACCATTGTCATCTTTGGATAGATTGTCCAAGCTAAAATCAACAAAGATTGATGTTAATATAGTATAGATATATACACATACTCTGAAAGGGGAAACAAAGCATCTGTTTTCTCTCCTATGCAAAAGCTAGTTGTGTGTGTATGTGTGTGTGTGCGCGCACATGCACGTGTGTGTATGTATGTCTACATAGGTGTGTGTGTATGCATGTGTATATGTGTATGTATGTGTGTGTATGTATGTATGCATGGATGTGCTATGTATCTGAATGTGTGTGGATATGTGAATGTGTATGTGCATGTCCGAACATGATTCTGTCTGTGTATGTGTGTGTATGTCTGTGTGTCTGAATGTGTATGGGTGTGTGGATGTGTATGTGCATGTCTGAACATGTGTCTGTGTGTGTGTGCCTGTGTGTCTGTGTGTGTGTGTCTGTGTGTGTGTGGGTGTGTGTCTGTGTGTGTGTGGCTGTGTGGATGTGGATGTGCATGTCTGAATGCATGTCAGTGTGTGTGTGTGTGTGTGTGTGTGTGTGTGTGTGTGTGTGTGTGTGTTTTTGGACATGAGCATAGAAAGGGATTATAACAAGGTGTAAATGTAAATGTCATTTTTATTTCCCTAGCTGAAGAGGTGAGTTGAAAGCTGTACCCAAGCTTTATGAATACATGGCTTGGCCTAAGCCCAGAGCATTTCTTTCTCTATTCTATCCATCCCTAGGCCTGGAAGCTTCTAGCTCCCATACAATCTAATCTTCTACAAGCCTAGACCCTGAATGTTTCAGTTTCCAAGCCTCTGCCTGCTAACTTAGGCTTGGAATGTTTCAGCCTCCAAGACTTACTGATGAATAAACTCATTCTTTTTCGCTCTTTCTGAATTCTTCCTGGCTAGTTCAAATCAGCTGTTCTGGCTCAAACTCTTCTCCAATCTGACTGATTTAAATTGGTTTCTCAAACTGCTCTGAGTCGCTCTCTCTCTCTCTCTCTCTCTCTCTCTCTCTCTCTCTCTCTCTCTCTCTCTCTCCCTTCCTCCCTCCCTTCCTCCCCATCCCTTAAGTAGCTTCACTTTCTCTCTCCCCTCTTTAAGTAGCTTCACCTTCCTGTCTATATCCTATCTCTGGCTCATTCTGTCAAATCTTTCTCTGATTCATCACTTTGTCGGCCCCTTAATTAGACATCATGGCTTGAGATTAAAGGTGTATTAAAAGCAAATCAATAGGCAACATCAAATTAAATGGAGAGAAACTCAAAACAATTTCACCTAAATCAGGAACAAGACAGGCTGTCTACTCTCTATATACCAATTCAATATAGTACTTGACGTTCTAGCTAGAGCAATGAGACAACTAAAGGAGATCAAGGAGATACAAATTGGAAAGGAAGAAGTCAAAGTATCATTTGCAGATGATATGATGGTTTATATAAGCTCCCCCAAAAATTCTACTAGGGAACTCCTAAAGCTGATAAACAATATCAATAAAGTGGCTGGATACAAGATTAACTCAAAAAATAAAAAGTTAGTAACCCTCCTATATACAAATGACAAATGGGCTGAGAAAGAAATTGGGGAAAAGAAAGCTTTCTCAATAGCCACAAATAACGTACAATATCTTGAGGTAACTCTAACCAAGCAAGTGAAAGACCAGTATAATAAAAACTTCAAGTCTCTGAAGAAAGAAACTGAAAAATATCTCAGAAGATGAAAAGATTTCCTATGCTCACGGATAGGTAGGACTGACATAGTTAAAATGGTTATCTTACCAAATGCAACCTACAGATTCAATGCAACCTCCATCAAAATTCCAACACAATTCTTTATAAACCTTGAAAGAGCAATACTCAACTTCATATGGAAAAACAAAAAACCCAGGATAACTAAGACAATCTTATATAATAAAAGAACTTCCAGAGGTATCACCATCTCTGATCTCAAGCCATAGTAATAAAAACTGCATGGTACTGACATAAAAACAGACACATTGATCAATGAAATCAAATCACAGACCCAGACATAAATTCACCCAAATATGAGCACATAATTTTTAATAAAGAAACCAGAAATATAGAATGTTGGAAAAAGCTGGTCTAACTGAATGTTTGTAAATAGATCCATATCTATAACCCTGCACAAAACTCAAGTCTAAGTGGTTCAAAGACTTCAACATAAAACCAGATACACTGAACCTGATAGAAAAGAAAGTGGAAAAGATCCTTGAATGTGTTGGCACAGAAGACAGATTCCTGAACAGAACACCAATAACATAGGCACTAGTTCAACAATTAATAAATAGGACTATACGAAACTGAAATGGTTCTGTAAGGCAAAGGACATCAATAGAGCAAAATGGCAGCCCACAGAAAGGGAAAAGATCTTTACCAACTTCACAACTGATTGACAGCTAATATCCAAATTATATAAAGAACTCAAGAAACCAGACATCAACAAACTAAATGATCCAATTAAAAATGGATATCTTAGGATTTCATTGCTCTGAAAAGACACCATGACCAAAGCAACTCTCAAAAAGGACAGCCTTTAACTGGGGCTGGGTTAGAATTTCAGAGGTTTAGTCCATTATCGGTCATGGCAGGAAGCATGGCAGCGTGCAAGCAAATATGGTACTGGAGAAGGAGCTGAGAGATCTACATCTTGATCAGTAGGCAACCATGAGAAGACTGTCTTCTGCAGGCACCAGGAGAATGGTCTGTCACACAGGCCAGATTTGAGCTTGTGTATGAGACCTAAAAGCCCCACTGCCACAATGACACACCTCTTCCAATAAGGCCACACCTCCTCCAATAAGGCCACACCTCCTCCAATAAGGCCACACCTCCTAATAGTGCCACTTCCCATGGGCCATGCCCATTCAAACCACCACAATAGGGTACAGATCTAAACAGAATTCTCAAATGGCCAAGAAACACATAAAGAAATGTTCAATAGCCTTAGCTGCCAGAGAAATCCAAATCAAACCTACTTAGATTTTATCTCACACCTGTCAGAGAAACATTCCTCCAGTGCTGGTGGGGTTACAAACTTGTACAGCCACTTTGAAAATCAAGATGGCAGTTCCTCAAAAAATTGAAAACTGATCTACCTCAATATCCAGCTATACCATTCCTGGGCACATTCCTAAAGAATACTCCATTCTATCACAAGGACAATTGCTCAACTATATCCATAGTTGCTTTATTCATAATAGCAGAGACTGGAAACAACAGAGATGTCCCTCAACCAAAGAATGGATAAGGAAAGAGGTACATTTACTCAGCTGTTTTAAAAATTGACATCATGAAATTTGAAGGCAAATGGGTAGATGATGCCAGGAGCCTGACCTGGCGGGAATGGGTCAAAGCTGAACACAGCACTGGACACAGGTCAAAAGAGCAAGGATGATCTTTAGCCTTATGACTTTCTCTAACTGTGCCAAACACTATTAACTGATGACTTCTGGAGACTTAACATTCTCTTGCTTATTCTGTGGCTGAAAACCGCTGGGTTTTTTTTTTCTCCTTATCTCTCTGTGCTTTATTTTTGCTTTATAACTCTCTGTGCTTTATAAACACTGAAAACTTAACTCTGTATGCATTATTTTTAATTTATAAATCTCAGTACTTTATTAAGTTCTGTATCTTTATTCTATAACCATTATTGTTCTGTGCTTCATTAAGCCCTGAAAACTTGACTCTTTATTGGCTCCTTATTACTGTTCTGTCTTACTGTTCTATGCTTTATTAAACGCTGAGGAAACTTAACTCTTTATCTCTATTATCATTTACTTCATAATTCTCTGCTTGAGTAGCACTAGAAAACTTAACTCTTGCTCACTTTATCATTCTCTGACAATTAACATACACTTTATAGCAATAGGGAATTTAATGGAGGACTTATTGCTAATGCTCCTTTCTCTCTAGCCCAGAAGCCTCACCTCTCATTGTCCAGGTGAAAGAGAGGCTTGGAGCAATTAACTTTTATTGAATGAGGAAAAGAAAAATCATGCTCACTCACAGAAAGAAAAACTTTTACACAAGCAAATATAAATAGACACACATATTTATATATACATACATTCACCTTTTTGTTGGATCCAACCATCTGTCCCATCAACTTACATACTTATACACACACCTGAACTTATAAATGCATATAATGTATGTGTATGTATTATGTATGTATGTACATATGTATGTATATGTATATGCATGTATACTTGGTAGATGGAGCAAAAGCCCGAATGCCAGCACAGAAAGAACTCACTCATTCTGGATGAAAAATAAGCTCCAACCTTTATTACATAGGGAAGGAAAATGCTTTTACCTTTCTATTGCTAAATGATAGAAACCCTAGTCTGTAAGAAAAAAAGCCCTGTTCTTGTAAGAAAAAGCCCATCACAAAGATTAAAACATAAAAATTTTATCATCTGAGACAAGCTGAGAGAGAAGAAAGAATGAACAAAATATGTTATAGGAAAAAAATTTAATAAAACTTTTTAAATTTCTCCACTTCTCCCCAAACTCAACTGAAAAAAATCTCTTCATTCCTATTCTACGAGATTCTATGGAAGCAAAGTTCCTCGGCAAAATAAAACTTTCCACACGATCAGCTCTTAAATTTATCCCTGGAGCACTCCTGCACATCTCCACATCATGTCCTAATCCTCTATTGAAGCTCCATTTTCTAGGAGCATCAGGTAATTTATTATTACACTAATTCTGTCTGTTCTCAGCTATTCTATGTTTGTTCCTTTACCATCGCTGCATAAGACTCTTGCACTAGAACACAACAAGTAAGAGTAAAAATGGTGTCATTCACAGGAAGTTCCACTTCAGCAAATCGATACTACACACTGTTGATCTGAGAGATCAGGGATACAATGACAACAGCCAATTGGTCAAATAATTCAGCTTCAATTGGCATGATAATGGTGTTTCTTCCACCTTAGCCTCACACAGAAAGGTCACCCCATGTGACATGATGTTAACTGGTTTTCTTTTGGAAGGAGGATGATTGTCACACTTTCTGGAATGATTTTTAAGACTTATTATTTATTTTCTATATGTGAGTACACTATCTCTGTCTTCAGGCACACCAGAAGATGATTGTAAATACCATATGGTTGCTGAGAATTAAATTCAAGACATGGAGAAGAGTAGTCAGTGTTCTTAATCGCTGAACCATCTCTCCAGCCCCTTTAAAGTTTATTTAGCACATGCTACAACACACATGTGGAGGTCAGAGAACAACTAGTGGTTCCCCAGGAGTCAGATTGAAATCTTAAGAGTCTTTACCCACAGATCTTAAGCATCTTTATCCACAGAGCCATCTTTCTGGGCCCTTATTGGTTTGTTGTTGTTTGTTTAGGGGTGGTTTAGTTTATTTGTCTGCCTGTCTGTCTATTTTGAGACACAGTCTTCTTCTGCAGCCCTGAGTTCTTGGAACTCATTATGAAGTGGACTCTAACCAAGAACTTGAAGCAATCCCCCTGCTTCTGCCTCCCAAGGTCTGTCTTTACAGATATATAGTACTGTGCCTAGCAAACAATTGTTATAGTATTTTATGTCCCTGCCTTACAAGGGAAATGACTTGATTATTTTTATTGTGGTACTAAGGATGGAACCAAGGGCCTCTGTGAATACCAGATAAGCACTCTATCACTGAACAACACCTTCATTTCTCTGCTCTTTAAAATGGAAGATGACTATGTTGTTACACAGGCTGGTTTCAAATTCATAGTCTTGAATGATCCTTCTGCCTCAGTCTCTCCAGGATTAAAGGCCTGTGATACCACTTCTCACCTAAGTAACTCTGAAATAACCAATCTTCTCCCCCAACCCTGATTTCTAAGTTAAAAACCAACTCCTTCCTTCAAAAAGCTGAAAACAGGATCACCATATTATCCATATATACCACTCCTGGCCATAAATCCAGAGAAGGGGAGCTGGTTTTAGCTTATAAGCAGTTCTACTATGCTCCTCCAAGGCCCTAGCAACAGCTCACATAGTCATCATTGTCATCGCCTTCCACCAATGCCACTGCTACCACCAGCACCAGCAGCAGCAGCATCTCCTGCCACCTCCCCTACAAATACCAGATGGCTGAGGTGTGAGCTGCATATAAAAGAACTGTCCTACCACTCCAGCTCTCTGTTTCCATGTGTTCCCAGTCTCTCTCTCTCTCTCTCTCTCTCAGTCTCTCTCTCTCTCTCTCTCTCTCTCTCTCTCTCTCTCTCTCTCTCTCTCTCTCTCTCTCTCCCTCTCCTCCCTCCCCCCCTCCTTCTTTCTGTCCTTCTCTATCCCCCTCCTTTGCCCCCATAGCTCTGCCCTGTCTTCTGTCCATATATCACTCATCTGCCTCTACCCCTTCTCCAGATCCTCACTCTTCTCCCTTCCCCCAATAAACCCCTTTTATACAAGATCTGTTACATGGTGTACTCAGGGGCACACCATAGCATGGGCCCACTAGGTACCCCTCACCACACTGTATTTCATAACAGATGGTATACAAAAGAGATGTTTGCATAGCTATGTCTGTTGGCATTGCTCCCAATAACCAAGATATGACTTAACCCTAGGTGCCCATCTACAGGAGAAGGGACAAAAACTGAAAACAAAAGGAGGATAGCAGGGACTAAAGGAGGTGAGTGAGAGGAGAAAAAGGTAGGTAGGTAGGTAGGTAGGTAGATAGGTATCATTGCATATGCCAGTAAGGAATATCACATTGAATCTCATTACCTAATTAATATGTGCAATGATAAAAAAAAAAACCTGCCTACTCAGCCCATTAAGTGACTTAATCTATTTTATGATATAAAACTTAACCCACTCTAGAAGGAAAATAAAGCCAACTACAGTTGTTAAACTTGGGCTACGGTGGTAGCTCAGTTTTAGGGCACTTACCTAGAATGCACAAGGCCTTGTGTTCAGTACACACACACACAATCACAATCATTAAAACTTCACATTTGTGATTTTGCCCTTTGATACCATTGAACGCCTTACAATAATGTCTGGCACATAGAAAATTATCAGTAAATATTTGCTAAAATGAAATACTAGGAACACTGTAATTGTCCACCCAACACTTAGTCCCTTCTATTGGAAAATTCCCAGATATCAGTCACATCCAGTGAAACCCATGAGCTAGGCCATCAGGCCAAATTCTACCTCCACTCTGAAGCAGGTAGCTTAGGTTACCCACTCTAAATAAACCAATTTCAGCCAGAGAGGTTGAAGGCCACACTTACTGGTAGATTTGAGAAAAGATTTCTTGATCTACTGAGAGTCTTTCTGGAACACACACGCATACACCACTCACGCCTACTCCATCAGGAAAAGGCAGATACCCTAGGGGCTACTGACAACCACCTTGTAATGCAAGAGAAAGTGAGAAGGAACCCAGCTCAAACTTGAGTGTACATTGACATGAAGTCACTGAATCAGACCAACCCTAAAGCTTGTTCCACTGTTTGGATCACCCAATAATCTGCTTTACTAGTTAAGCCACTTAGTTGAGCCCAGCACATTCCAACATAAAAGGGACAAGTTTGCTCCAGGCGGGAGTGGAAAAGCAACAGTGTAATGAAAAGAAGTCACCTGGCGCCTGGAGTTCAGAACACAAGGCGGGCAAGGAATGAGGCTGAAGATGTCCTTGCAAGTCTTAAGAACACCATATGTGCAGCAGGCAAGACAAAACTGGATCCTGTGGGTACTGGAGCAAGATGGACTCTGGGGACGTGGCAATAACTTGCTCCAGTTTCTATTTTATACACATAAATGGGTGAGAATGAAGACTGAGAAAATGCTTAACCCGGGGGTGAGATTGTGAAACCCTGACAGGCTTTGAGAGTTGGGATGTAAAGAGGATAAATCCAAGAGACAAAGATTAAGATTCCTAGAGGCCAAATCCACGTGATTATGTCACCTGCTGGGTGTGGGTAAGGGAGAGGGAGGGGTCTTGCATTTCTGGCAGTTGGTGGCACCATTTGTTGACATGAGGAATACAGATGGAATTCCATTTTTGACATGTTGAGTACCAGGAGCTGTGGGATGTGCAAGGGTTGTTTGGCAGGTAAAATAATGTCCCACATGGTGCTTTTAAACTGCGTTTTAGTGGTTTAAAAATAACATAAACTTATGATGATACAGTTTGTAGGTCAGGAGCCTGGCACAGGTCTCACTGTGCTGACCACTGTCTGAAGAGCTGCCCTACCTTGGGGAGTCTATTTCCTTTCCTTGCCCAGCCTGTTAAGCCTCTGTACTCCTGGACTCAAATCTCCCTTCCTCCAACTTCAAAGCCCACAACTTTCTTACCCTTTCCTACCCCATGTTTCCAACTGCATGCACATTTACAGAGTTAAATTGTGCTACCTGCTTAATCCGGGCTATTGGCTCCATCTTGAGATCCTTTATCTTGATAATACTTCCTAGGTTCCTGTTGCCATACAAGATGACACAGGCACAAATTTTGGACATGTGAATGTGGACATGGGTGGACAAGCGGTGGTTTTCTCCTGCCTAGCACAGTCTCCGTTCAGAGCACAAGGCATGTACAGGAACTAACACAATGATCTGGAGTAAGTGTGCAACAAACTCACTCCAGGGAGCAAAGGGAGGCGGCTGTGCTGGAGCCTGGTATATTGTGCTGTCCCAGTGGATGGCACATCTGTCAGTGTGCCTCCAAGAGGAAACAGGCAATGTGGCAGAAATAGGCAGATATTTAAATGAGAAATAATTAATGAAATTTCTACTATCGTTTAGCAAGGCAAATTTGGGGAGCTATGTTAGGCCATAGTCAGGAAATTGAGCTCTACTATTCTAGATGTTAGAAATAAAAACAAAAGTCATAGTATGTAATGCCCACCTCGTCCAGCAAGGAAGACGCAACACCGTTGGATTCTTCTCAACAGCCTTTATTGCATTCTTGATACGGGGGACCCCGAGGAACAAAGGCACCAGCCTTATAAACAAAACAGGCTATGGCTATATACTTGTCCTCTAGGGATTGGTGGAGCATGAAATACCTCATTAGCATGAATATCACTCCACCCTGAAGCTGCCAGAGAAATGCCAGGACATATGCTTTGTGGGTGTTAACCACAAACGACCACCAGATGTCAGCGCCATCTTTTATCTATATGTGCCGCTCCCTACAATAGTATACTATGTCATGACTCAATGTAGCAGGAAAAACTGTTCACCTGCTTGACTGGTTACCACTGACTTTGAGGTGAGAGGTGGGTGGCTGGTGAAAGGAACTGATATAGGAAGTGCTTTCAAACTTTTCAAATCAATGGCAAAGTCAGGTGAGTATATTTTTCATAAAATTCTAATTTACTTATTTTCTTGAAAAATTATATCTGACTCTATTGGAGCCACTATTCTATATGGAAAAGGAAAAGGGGTGTGTGTGTGTGTGCGTGTGTGTATTTGTGCCTTTGTGCATTTGTACCAGGGTGGTATACATGTGTGCAGGTATGCATGTAGAAGTGTGTGTGTGTTTGTGTGTGTGTGTGTGTGTGTGTGTGTGTGTGTGATGTATGCATGTATATGCTTATGTGTATGCAGTGCTCACACCTGGAGACTTGGGTTGGATACTGGATTTGTCCCCCTCTCATTCTGCATTATGCTATTGAAACAGGATCTGCTCCTGAACCTGGAAGTCCCTGGTTTTCAGCTAAATTGGCTAGCCAGTGAGCCCCAGCAATCCTGCCTCTACCCACCATCAGCTCTAGGGTTACAGGCTGTCACAGTTTGAATATGCTTGGTTCTGGAAGTGACACTATTAAGAGGTGTGGCCTTGTTGGAAGAGGTGTGTCAAAGTGGGTGTGGGGCTTTAAGACACTCACCCTAGCTGCCTAAAAGCCAGTCTTCCATTAGCAGCCTTCAGATGAAGGTGTTAAACTCTCAGCTCTGCCTGCACCATGCCTGCCTGGATGCTTCCATGCTCCCACCTTGGTGATAATGGACTGAACCTCTGAACCTGTAAGCCAGCCCCAATTAAATGTTGACCTTATAAGACTTGCCTTGGTCATGGTGTCTGTTCACAGCAGTAAAGCCCTAAAACAGAGGCACATGTGGTCATGTTCAGTCTTTTTGCATGGCTTTTAAGCATCCACCCTCAGGTCCTCTTGCTTGCTGAGCAAGCACTTTACTGATGTTGCTATCTCTCCAACCATATATGGTAAATTCATATTGTGTGTGCACACTTTAATCATTATAATCATACCCGTTTCTATTACCCCACACCCGGCCTGCTCTCATATGGCTTCCTTCTATTTGAATCTGCAGTACACACGCACACAGCCATGAACTGATGCATTTGGATGTCCCCTGAATCAATTTTCTGTCACTGTCACGTATATCACTCTTTCTAGGTACATTTCCAGTGTCATCTGAAGCCTCTGCCACCAGCCTCACAGTCTGGCGCCAGTCCCTTCCTCCTGCCATGAGGCTGAAGGAAATATCAGACTTGCAACTCTCTGCCCAAAACACAAAACCCATGGCCCACGCGGCGTTCTCCTCCTCTTTTGCCCCTTCAACACTCTTCCTCCGTGTACAAGAACATTAGGCCTAGATGCAGCCAATGGGGCTACCCTGGAAGAAGCTCAAGGTTTTAGCCTTCCAGATAGATGCATATGCTCACATGAAGCTGTCACAGCATGCCAGCAAGCCAGAGTGCAGGTTGGTATGTCACACTTCTGCCTTCTTTTCTTAGCCCCTGTTATCGATCTTCTGCACTGAACCCTGCCAGCCTCCCACACACTCCTGCACATGCAACACAAGCTCTCCAAGTGAGCACCGGCCCAGGCCAAAGTTCCCCATCCACCCCAATCATGCACCATGCAAGGTAGCCTCTTCTTCCCCTCTATTTCTTTTCCTCTTTTAATTCTGTGCACATTCAGCTACACCAAAGCTCCACAGGGAGAAACTTGATCCAGAAAGAAGCTGAATTTAAAAATTCAATTTGAACTGAAATATTGAAGTGAATAAAGTTGAACCTTGCTGCCTTTATTCCATTTGGGTTACACTATAAGTCGTCAGGCCAGGTATAGTGCATGCTTGGGTTTCTAGCTACAAAGGTGGCTGAGAAGGAACAGTCATTGCAGGCCAGGAGTTTGAGACCAGCCTGGGCAACATAGCAAAATCCTATTTCAAGAGTTTAAAAAGATATTTTTTTTTTAATTTAAAAGTTGTCTTCATATAGCAAAAAAAAAAAAAAAAGATGGAAACTTTCTGGTATCTCTTGACTGGATCATGCCACCTCCTAATACCATATCACTGGAGACTCAGGATTCTACATTTGGGGTGAGGGTTCCAGAAACATTCAGTGGAGTGTATCTTCTAAGGATCTAAGACGTATTGGAGAGAAGCTTACTGAATAAGATGATGAATAAAACTATGTGCAGGGTGCCACCTGCCTGGTGCTATACGGAAAGGGCAGGCAGGACATAGCACTCCTGAGAAGACCCCAGACACTAGAGGTTCTGAGCACCACTAAGATGATGGGGGATGGGAGAGAAGCAGAACGATATGTGCACAACAAAGAGATGGACCTGGAGATGTGAGCAGCTAGCCATGCCACCTGGCGCCCCTTGTTGGTATTTAAGAGGGATGCCCTCCCCTTGCACCTCACCTGGGCAACACAGTAGATCTGGCTCTGATGGCATGGGAGGTGGTGAGCCAGCCCTAAGGAGGTGGCCTCTTCTGTATGGTGGTGTGGATGAGGGAGAGTTGGCCTCCTCCTGCCAGCTGTAGCATCGGATGAGCTAGCATGGCAGTGTGGAGAACTTGCTGTGGTGGTGTGGGTGCAGGAGAGCTGGTGGCTGACAGGCTCAGCTGCCACCAGGCCCAGATCCAGGGCTCTGAGTTGGCCCACCCCACATTTGCCCTATCTATGAACTACTAGAGCACATGAAGGGTCCAGTCCTGCAAACCCAAAGCTGCAGGATCTCCATATGATATAGGGCAAGAACAGAACAGTAAAGAGTAGTCCCAGTGAAGATCCCATATTGATAGAATATCAAAAGCCAGAGGCCTTGAACCAGACCAATTTGCCAGTAAAGAAGTGTGGACAAAAGGGGATCGTATGGGATACACTGTAACACACTGCAGCTTCCATAATGAGACTTTTTTTTTTTAACACTTTAGTCTTTGTGAGTTACACATCATGCACCCCAGTCCCTCTTATCTCACTTTCTCCTCTAATCTACCTTCTGCCCCTGCAACCTCCCCCCAAAATAAAAAACACACCAAATAAACAACAACAAGAAAGCACAGAAAACATCTCATCATGGAAGCTATAGTGTGTCACAGGGTGCCCCACAGTAAATCCCTCTGTCCACACATCTTCACTTGCAAATGTTCATTGCAATGAGTCATTGGTCTGGTTCAAGCCTCTGGCTTCTGCTACTCTATCAATACTGGATCCTCACTGGAACACCTTTGAGATATCCGGTTGCCCTGTGTCATGGAGATCCTCCAGCTTTGGTTCACTCTGACCAGCCCTTTCACACATTCCAACTATTCGAAGATGATATAGATTTTGGATCCGTGCCTGGGTTTGGTAACAGAGCTGGTCAGTGTGGCACCTTTTCCTTATCTGCACCACCAAAGTAAGCTCTCCAACACTGCTCTGGCTAGGCCACCCAATGCTGCTGTTGGCAGGAGGCAGGGTCAGCTCTCTTGCTCTCATGACTTCAGCACCGGCTCACATGCACCCATGCCTCTAGAACCAACTCCACTATGCTGCCCAGTTAAGGCAAGGGGCTTGCTCTTCCAAGTGCTGCATCCTGCAAGATGCTAGGTCAGCTCTCCTGCTCTTATACGCTCAGGGCTGGTTCACCAGTGCCTTTGACCTCAAGGACAGCTCCACTATGTTACCCAGGCTGCTCTCTTGAGCACTACAACCAGTGAGGGGAAGGAATAGCTATCCCACTCTCACACCTAGCTCTCCTGACTATAACAGATAGCAAAGAGGACTGGGGAAGAGCATCGCCTCACACCCTCATGTTGTGGTTTGCCCTGGAGTTATCTGCATTTTGATGCTAATTCCACTGCCCCAAGGACAGCTGCCTAATCACTACTCAGGAATCAGGTGACTTCACCAGAACCTTGTCCCCATTGAATTTGTAAAATACAGGTGAGGGGCAGGTACAGGATAGAAGGAGGCCTGTAATCAGAGAAGGAAGGATGGGTGGGAGAGAAGTTTGAAGGAAGATGAGGAGACTGGAACGAACGGAAAGGAGAGGAGACAGGAGGGAGAAGGAGAGAAGCCATGGCAGGACAATGGAGGCTGATGTTAAGATTCTGCTCTGTGATTCTACCTCACACCAGTTTTAATCAAAAACTCCAGCGACGGGGTTGGGAATTTAGCTCAGTGGTAGAGCGCTTGCCTAGCAAATGCAAGGCCCTGGGTTTGGTCCCCAGCTCCGGGAAAAAAAAAAAACCCTCCAGCGACAGCAGATGCTGGCAAGGATGTGGAGGAAGAGGAACACTCCTCCATTGTTGGTGGGATTGCAGACTGGTACAACCATTCTGGAAATCAGTCTGGAGGTTCCTCAGAAAATTGGACATTGAACTACCTGAGGACCCAGCTATACCTCTCTTGGGCATATACCCAAAAGATGCCCCAACATATAACAAAGACACATGCTCCACTATGTTCATAGCAGCCTTATTTATAATAGCCAGAAGCTGGAAAGAACCCAGATGCCCTTCAACGGAGGAATGGATACAGAAAATGTTGTACATCTACACAATGGAATACTACTCACCTATCAAAAACAATGACTTTATGAAATTCATAGGCAAATGGATGGAACTGGAAAATATCATCCTGAGTGAGGTAACCCAATCACAGAAAAACACACATGGTATGCACTCATTGATAAGTGGATATTAGCCCAAATGCTCGAATTACCCTAAATGCACAGAACACATAAAACTCAAGAAGGATGACCAAAATGCGGATGTTTCACTCCTTCTTCTTTAAAAGGGAAACAAGAATACTCTTGGGAGGGGATAGGGAGGCAAAGTTTAGAACAGAGACTGAAGGAACATCCATTCAGAGCCTGCCCCACATGTGGCCCATACATATATAGCCACCAAACCAGATAAGATGGATGAAGCAAAGAAGTGCAGGCTGACAGGAACCGGATGTAGATCTCTCCTGAGAGACACAGCTAAAATACGGCAAATACATAGGCAAATGCCAGCAGCAAACCACTGAACTGAGAACAGGGCCACCGTGGAAGGATTCAGAGATAGGACTGAAAGAGCTTGAAGGGGCTTGAGACCCCATATGAACAACAATGCCAACCAACCAGAGCTTCCAGGGACTAAGCTGTCGGCGCCAGCACCGACCTGGTACCGAGAATCGGGCGAAAGCCTACGGGATGAAAGAAACACGCACACACACGTTATTCGTGTCAAGCCAGGAGAGGGAGAGGGAGAGGGGAGAGAGAGAGAGAGAGAGAGAGAGAGAGAGAGAGAGAGAAGAGATGGAGAGCGGAAGGAAGAGGAGAGGAGGAGGAATAGTGAGAGAGAGTCCTGTAGCTTTATTCACCACTTATATACCCAAGTCTCCAGGTAGAAAATAACTGGGAAGCACAGTGGGAGACCCTGGCTCGTGACTACCTGGCTCGTGACTTCGGTAACAAAAGACCGACTAGGAGATCTGAATAAATTAGGGAGAAATCCGAGAAGGCCAGCCTAAATCTCAAGGATAAAGGCTGAGGAAGTAAAAGGCAGAAGTAAATTGACCACCACCCAGGTGTGGTCCAGGTGTGTCAGTTCCACATGCATCAGCCGGGCTCAGCAGAGGTCATGCAGTGAGACACACGGTGTTTACTTACTTGGTCTTTTTCTTCCTGTGCAGTAAATACATGGGAGAGGCCTCTGCCCAACAATCCCATGACTTTTATTGTGGCCATGCAGTTACCAAGCGGCCAGGCCCAAATCCAATATGGCACTACATCTCCCCCGTTATTCTTTTATAAAAAAAAAAAAAAACCATTAGGTGGAAGTAGTGGTCTGAGAGAGATCAGACATGCCTCACAGAGTGCCCAGCTCGCCATGGCGAGCCACTCTGCAGTTAGGACTGCACCCCAATGGCTAGAAATGAACTTATGCTGTAACACACGTTCTGGGCTATACGTGTGTTTATTGGGGGAGAAACTGGGCAGAGGAGCATTTGACCCGCCCGTGCGTTTTAAACGGGTGTAGCTACCTCTGTCTTAGGATCGACCTCTCAGACCCCAGCCTCTGTCATAGGACCACCTTGTCGCCCTCAAGGCTCCATGTCTAGATTAGTCAAGGGTCAGAGGAAGTTGCCCGTCACTGAGAATAGCTACATCAGATCATCTTCTCATTCCTCTTACTTGAGCCCAGGGGCGAAAGAGCAGGGCCAGATGGCATTAATTTAAGAGATTGTGGAAGTTGAGCCTCCCCGATAAGTAGTGGCACCTCATCTGGTTCTCCTCGGCTGCTACTACTAAGGGCCGTAGTCAAGCCGCTCCTAATATAAAATTTAGAATTCCCAATTGTTAGCAACTACTCCAGAAAGTTCACCCACTGTGCTTGCCTAACAATAGATTGGGGGAGGGTAACTACAGACACTGCAGACACAATGGCTGCAGCAGTAATGGCTGCTACAATAGCAGCGAAAATGCCAAGGTCTTTCCCAGGACAGTTCAGGATCAGTCATTCTTCTCTGGAACAACCAGCAGGCAATGGAACCATTTCTGAGATCTGCATAACCAGGACAGAGTTCTCCAGTCCACAGCAGCTTCACGCAGGCAGCAGTGCACAGAGGGTCGGAGCGCAGGCCGCGGTGGGACGGGACACACTGACTGTAGCAACGCCAGAATTTCTGTGATGACAAAAGATGAGAGGGAATCCTCCATCTTCCTCTAAGGACACAGGAATGACTCCAGGGACCCGAACTAGGAGAGCTGAATCTTCATGCTTCCAGGATCAGCATGTCTCACCAACCACTCAGGCAGCTGGCACACTCCTGTAGCATCCTGTAGAAAAAACACAAACATTCCCTCTTCCCCATATAAAATACCTGGACAGGATCATGCCAATATGTGGATCTTTCTATTTTACCTAGGCGGAAGTATGCCTAGTTGTAGGGAGCCATAAACCTTGGCATCCAAATTTTAAAATTTAAATAAAAGGAGCATTATTAGCATTCAGGGATAGCTCCCCCTTTTATTTATTAAAATTTGTTAAAATATTATTTATTAAGATAAGTCCTCAAGGATTAAATTGAGGACACTGAGCACTTGTATTTATAATTTGACTTGTATACCAAATTATTGTTTCCAGCATTATTGTTTTGGATATATAAAGAATGAGACTTTTTGACTAATTGTTTCTATGTAAGGCCTATAATCTGCCTGGTATCATTGTCCTCCCTTGCTAAGGGGTCCAGGCAATCCAGTTTGAGTTCTTAAATGGCCTATAAAGGAACAGTACTTAGTGCTCTAGCCACTAAGCCATCTCTCCAGCCCCTCACCAGCTTTATTTGCCTAAACATAAGCATTAATTAGAAATGTCAAATCCTGTAAACAAGGTCCAGATTTAGCCTTATCTAGAAATCCCTGAGTTGGCAGGGTGAGGCTGGGCGTTGAATGTAAGCAACTGGAGTCTTCCTCTTTTCGTGAGGGTGTGTTATCAACTCCATTACCATTTTCAAAGAGCTGGGTCTATGGTATTGTTTATTTCTCTGAGCCAGAGCACTGAAAGGACAGTGAGTTGTCAGACATTCACACTGAAATCATCACTCACTGATTTCAAGTAGAAAACCTGCCCTCTAATAAAGCATTAAGTAATTGTAAAATTTGAGGGCTAGTAGTATCTAAAAAGGAAAACTTTTAATCAATTGTAAAACCACAAGCCACACCTTTGGCTATCAGTATATGAATTGAAAGCTTGATTTTAACATTTAAAACAGTGGCTACAGCACGTAATTTAATAGTCTATATTGAAGCAGGGGAAACTCAAGAGAATAAACAAGGATCCAATCATACATGTAGCCTTTTCATTAGATGAACCATCTATAAATACAGTAAGCGCATTTTCTATGGGTTGCATGCACAAATTTACAGTAAATACAAAAGCATGCAAGGAGTAAAATTATCAATTTTGCCTGAAATTTGTATATGTAATAGGCCAAATATCAATATTTTGTAATAACCAATTAACTCTTGTTTGGAATAAGATATGTTTCACCAGGTTTCTTTTTAAAATACTTCCATGACTCTAGCCTACAATTCTGTATTAACACAGCTGAAGTTTTATCTCCAATGTGCATAACAAAGACCTAAGTCCTCTGGTAAGGTGAGGTACTTAGCCAATTAACATATCCTTAGAAGCTTAAAATTAGTTTTAAATATTAAAAATGAATATTGAATCTTTTTTGGAGCAATAGCTACTCCCCAAATATTAAAGCTCATTTTGAGAGCAAAGGTTTGTAGTAAAAATTTCCATATACACTGAAAGATTCAAAGTTCTAACTTACATTGAAGAAGCAACAAAATTACATAAGGCTATAGCCATTTTTTGTAAAATTTTAATGATACCACTTCATGGGCTCTCTAAAATTATAAGCTCACAAAATAAAAAACTCACAATCGCCAGGATGTAAAACAAACTGCATAAAACAATCCTCTAAATCTATCTTGAAATGGCAGTTGGGAGTAAGCAAACAAGCTGTAATGCTCTCACAAGTTCTAAAACCTCATCAATCCTTCAGTAAATCTTGTAACAATCGCTACCTGTTTGATTTTTTCTCAATTATAAATAAGTTTGAGTTAGTCAATGTAACACTGGCAATCCTAATCACAATCCTTAAATTCTCCTTGTAACACCAGAGCACAACCCACAAGGTCACCTGATTCCTGAGTAAGTGACTAGGCGCTGTCCTTGGGGCAGTGGAATTAGCATTAAAATACACATAACTTCAGGGCAACTACAACTTTGGAAAGCAAAACCTAGTCTCCAAAATCCAGTCTCCAAAACACCGAGTCTATCCTTCATGCTACTAAGTTTGACTGCCAATTTTACATATGAACGCATTTATGGTGCGGTCTCCAATACCTCAAGAAAGAGACATTGCCCTAAATTCTTTTAGAAGCCTGGTTTCTACAATAAGAGTCCGATAAAAATATTATCTCAATTTAGACCTATTTCCTAGGTTGGCTCATGCCGCATGTTGTCTAGAATGACTCCGTACAAATTACCAGCTTTATGTCAACTTTCTGTTACCAATATTATACCTTTTTAAGCATATCCAATAACTTAAAAGCCAATAGTCCATAACCAAGGCATGTAGAGCATATTTATACATTTAAAACCAATCAGAAACAAAATTGAAGTGGCTACACCTATCTTTAATATTTAGACCAAGCACCATTTTTATTTTTCTAGCTATGATTTTAAGAGAAGCACCTTGTAAGTCAGGGATTTTTCTAAGAGAAACAGCCATCAGCTCCTGTACCAAGGAAGCTGAGGGGCTGCAGGAGCCTTTAGGATCGGCTCGTGTAAACATTTAGCCAGCCCCCTGGGGAGCTTGCCCAGCAGACTTAGGCTTCTAGCTACAGATGTAGGCTCCAAAAGCCAATTGAAACCTTTTATTTATTTGTACCTTTTTTGAAAGGAGTTAAAACTACATCAATGCGTGAATCAACCAGCATTTAAAATTTTAACCTTTTCTTTTAAACATGAAACACAAAACATTTAAACAACGAGAAACAAAAACCAGACATAAACTGACAGACATGGACAGCTTGGTGCACCAAGGACAGACAATAGACATAGAGGGAAAAACTGGATGGTGTCCCACCGAAGGGACCCACATATCCTACCTATGGAACCCAGAACCAGAAATAAACATTTCTCCAATAGGAGCCAGCCGAGAGGCAGGACGTCTCCTGCTTTCCCTCTGTTCCTAGGAGAGCTCTGAAAAGGTTTTTCTCTTTCTCCAAAGCATCTGCGGAGAGTCCGGGAGGACTGTTTTTCCCAAACCCGTTCTCTCTCATGTCTAGGGTGTAAACTATCTCTAGTCAGGGTCCAAAGACTAAAATATAACTCTAACAGAACACATACGCAAAAACACTTTACCGTTACCTTGTCCCTTTTTTATGACAAGTTTTACTCAGGCCAAATCATCCAGGCCTTTTCTGCTCCATCTTCACGCCCAATCCGGCCCTTCTCCTACGCCGCCGGCTCCAGGGACGCCCCAGAGGTGGTACCCCTTTCTTCTCCGATCTCGTGGAACCTCCGCTTGTCGGCGCCAGCACCCCACCTGGTAATGAGAATCGGGCAAAGCCTACGGGATGAAAGAAACACGCACACACACGTTATTCGTGTCAAGCCAGGAGAGGGAGAGGAGAGGGAGAGGGAGAGAGAGAGAGAGGAGATGGAGAGAGGAAGGAAGAGTGAGAGTGAGGAGGAATAGTGAGAGAGTCCTGTAGCTTTATTCACCACTTATATACCCAAGTCTCCAGGTAGAAAATAACTGGGAAGCACAGTGGGAGACCCTGGCTCCTGACTACCTGGCTCGTGACTTCGGTAAAAAAGACCCACTAGGAGATCTGAATAAATTAGGGAGAAATGAAGGCCAGCCTAAATCTCAAGGATAAAGGCTGAGGAAGTAAAGGCAGAAGTAAATTGACCACCACCCAGGTGTGGTCCAGGTGTGTCAGTTCCACATGCATCAGCCGGGCTCAGCAGAGGTCATGCAGTGGAGACACCGGTGTTTACTACTTGGTCTTTTCTTCCTGTACCGTAAATACATGGGAGAGGCCTCTGTCCAACAATCCCATGACTTTGTGGCCATACAGTTACAAAGTGGCCAGGCCCAAATCCAATATGGCACTACACTAAGCCACTACCCAAAGACTATACATGGACTGACCCTGGGCGCCAACCTCATAGGTAGCAACAAATAGCCTAGTAAGAGCACCAGTGGGAGGGGAAGCCCTTGGTCCTGCCAAGACTGAACCCCCAGTGAACAGGATTGTTGGGGGGAGGGGGGAGTAATGGGGGGAGCACCCAAATAGAAGGGGAGGGGGATAGAGTTAGGGGGATGTTGACCTGGAAACCGGGAAAGGGAATAACAATTGAAATGTAAATAAGAAATACCCAATTTAATAAAGGTGGAGAAAAAAAATAGTGAAAAAAAAATTCCACCCTGCAGGGGAGCTCCTTAAACCGGGAGAGGAACAACAAAAAGCTTCAAGACCTCCCTGAAACTAACCAGATTCTCTGGGTCTCTCCCTTCCAGAGTAAGTAGAGCCCAGTTGCACACTCAAACTAGGTGAGCCACCAAGAGGACTGAGAAGGAGAAAGCCTGCAGAAGACTCAGACTAGATCAGGTGCCTGAGACCAGTCAAGCTTCCAGCTGAAGCGCCTGGAAAAAACACCCTCCAACCTGCTGAGCTGCCTGCAGGCTGTGTGTACGTCACGTTTCCCAGCTTTTACAAGATGTGTCACCTGTGCTGCAGTGGGCCTTGGTGATGCAGCTGTCTTTGAGTCATTTCTGCTCCTGTGAGTAACCTCAATAAAACTCATTGGTTCACAAAAAAAAAAAAGATTCCATTCTGTGGTACCGGGCTTTGTATGATTAAGTGGGCAATTATATCTTATCAATTGGGTCAAAGAGTACTGTGTTGTGTGTTCTTTTATGTGACCGTTTGAGTGTAGGAAAGTGTGCGGTTGCAGGAGACACTGGGCCACCGCAGAGTTGGGGATGTGTTTCCGCCCAGCTATCTAGCAGATATCTTGGGGCACTGAGGTGCTAGACCTAGAGAGGAAAAAGACGACCATACTTTTTATTTTTTATATTTTTACAACAATACCCTCACATCAAATGAGTGGCAAGGCCAGCTCTCCCATGCTCTAACCCTCAGGTGCCAGCTCACCTCGTGCCCTCTCCACCAGGGTCAGCTCTACTGTACTACCCAGGCAAGGTGCATGGGCCCTGTCTTTCAAGTGCTGCAGCCAGTAAGGGGCAGGACCATCTCACCTTCTCTCATGACAGCAGGGCCAGCTCTCCCAATAGCTACAGGTTGTGGGGGACAAGGAGGAGAGGGCATCACCTCATCACCCACACCAATCAAGGGCTGGCCTGGCTGCTCCACCTTGACTAGGACCAGAACTACTGTGCTGCCTAGGCGAAGTACATGACATGCTCTTCAGAGTGGTGCAGCCAGTGAGGAAGGGTCAGGACCAGCTCACCTGCTCTCATGACCCTACACTCTTGACTGCTGCAGGTGGTAAGTAGGGACATCACCCCCACAACCCAGACCACCTCGTATAGATGGGTGGCAGCTCTCCTTCATTCATGCTCTAAGCGTTGCTGCTGGTGAGAAGTGGGGCCAGTTCTCCAGAGCACTGCAACCAGTGAAGGGTGGGCCAGTTATGCATAGCCCCTGAACATCCACATGGTTCCCAATGGTTGCTCACACGAGGTGAAAGGAAAATTATACAGATTTAAGGTTTAAAAATATGAAGTTAAAAAAATAAGTTTCAAAATTCACAGACTCAGGGCTAAACACTGTGAAAAGCAAGTCCAGGCAGCCCCTCCCGGACTAACAGACCATAAAGATAAAGAAAAGGAATGCAGGAACCAGCCCGAGTTATCGGGACTGACTCGTAAACCATCTGGCAGGAGGGCATCTCCCCAGCTTACTCAGAGTCACACTTTAACCTGATGTCCTTCAAACCCTGATAAGCCCCTAGCTTCTAAAATCCTGTACGCTCCAGTCAATACATACTCTCCTGCTGTGCTGTAATCTCACTGCCATGTTTAAATGAGCCAATCACTTATAGCCGCGCCAGAAATTAGCCAATTGTGTGTAACCACGCCAAACCCCCTAGCCTTCCCTATATAAACCCCTGACTTTTGAGCTTCGGGGTCGACACCTCTGTCTCCTGCTCGGGATACGTGTCGGCCCGGAGATCTCTGTAATAGGTCTCCGAAATAAACCTCGCCTTTGCTTATTACATCCAAAATGGTCTCTCTGTGTCTGGGGTCCACAATTTCCCAAGACTTGAGTAAGGGTCTCTCTTCGGGGATCTTTCATTTGGGGGCTCGTCCGGAATCGGTGTTTCCTGGGGTGCGCCATCCTGAGACTCAAGCTAGGTTCTTTCATTTGGGGGCTCGTCCGAGATCGGTGTTTCCTGGGGCACGCCATCCTGAGACTTGAGCTAGGTTCTTTCACAGGGACAACTGACTCCACAGGTTCAGGGATGGCTCTCAACAGCAGTTCCAGTTAGCACCTCACCATGGCCCAAGTGGCAGGGCTGTCCACTCACAACAGACTACTTCTCTCCACCCTCAAGTCTTCAGTTTCATCTCTCTTCACAGTGCTTAAGCTGCTCCATTTCTCTCTCATCTGACCACCAGTACGAGCACATTGCGGTGGCTCCTGCTGCAGGGTAACCACATGGCTGACACGCCCCTAGGTAGCGTCATCTGTCAGCCCTTGGTGGTGTGGCAGCAAGCAGGTATCTGTGGGTGACATGGCAGTCTGCAGATCTCTGTCTGTCTTCCTCATCCCACACTGTGCTGCCTGGATTTGATTTGATTTTTATGAGACATAAGCAGAAGACAGCATTGGCCACCAAGCCAGGCATCAAGCTAGGATGAACAAAGGCCTGCCATCTGCTCTGCCCTGACTGATGTAAGAACAGCACCACCAACAAGGTCTTTGCCCATTGCCAAGTTGGTTTTTTTTTGGGGGGGGGGGGTTTTGGTTTGGGTTGTTTGGTTGTTTTTTGGGGGATTTTTGGGGGGTTTTTTGGGGGGCTTCTTTTTGGAGGAAGTCTGCAAAGGCAGAGGATAAATACAAAGAGATGGGGAGATGAGCCTCCATCTTAAATGAAACAAACAAAAAAGTAGAATGGCATTGTACTGATTAGTTTTCTTTCAACTCAATACAAGCGAGGCTCATGTGGGAAGAAGGATCCTTAAATGAAAAAATATTTCCATCAGACTGGTCTGCAGGCAAGAATGTGTGACATTTTCTTGATTAATGGTTGATATGAGGAGTATTCAGCCCACTGTGGGCTGTGCCACCCTGGGCCAGTGGTCCCAGGTTACATAAGAAAGCAGGCTAAGCAAGCCGTGAAGAACAAGCCAGAATTCCTCCATTTTCTTTTTCAGTTCCTGTCACCAGGTTCCAGCCTTGACTTTCTATTTACACACACACACACACACACACACACACACACACACACACACACACACTTCTCTGCACACAGAAGCCTGATGTGTGTGGTTGGTGTGCCCTCATTGCCTGAATGCATGCTACTCTCATTAGCAATCTGGTTCCACCAGACCCATTCATGAACATGAAGGAAACAGAAACTTTTCATTTCCCTTGCCTGAAATTATTGCTTCCTTTCTTGGCTTTCAAAATCATAATTGAATCTTATACAGAAAAATGTGTTTCAGCACATTAACCACATTTGTGCCTATATTTAGAACAGTTCCCATCTCCTTTTCTCTCTTACTGCTAACATCTTGTAGGTTGTAGATATTTTTAAGAGGATTAGTGAACTGGGTATGAGAGTACATGCCTGTAATCACAGCACTCAGCAGGTTGAGGCAGGAAGATTATGAGTTCAGTGTAGCACTGGCTACCATAGAGAATTTTAGGATATCCTAAGATACATGAGACACTGTCTTAATAATAAAAAAGAACTACAATTTGAAAAGTCATCAGGGAAATTTAAACAACAACAAAAATTGTGTGTGTGTGTGTGTGTGTGTGTGTGTGTGTGTGTGTCTGTGTCTGTGTGTGTCTGTGTATATGAGAGAGAGAGAGAGAGACACATGAGCAGGCACTGGACACCAAAACCAGTACCTGTCTCTGTACAAAGCAGGCATTCTATCACTGAGCTACAAATTCAGTCCAAGGCAACTGTTTTTGCTTACCAGATTAGAAAAGTATTCTTCATTGATAATGAATAGTTTCACTGTAACCAGATATGATATGGCTATAGTTTCAAGTCTAAGACAGAGAAATGCAAAAAGTAGTAAGAAACTGAGAGGTCAAACTTACTTAGAACCAGCCTTCATCTTAAATGAAAACAAAAACAAAAACAAAACAAAACAGGAAGGAGCCCATGGCTTGTCCTTGGCTAGCTCTCTAGCTACTTTCTAGCAACAGATAACCAAAGATTAGTCTGATTGTTTCAGATGTACTTTCAGACTGCTCATGATTGTATCCGGTCTTGCTTCAGAGTACCCAGTTACAATAGACATTTAGTTAGTTTAGTTTAGTTAGTTAGTTAGTTTAGTTAGTTAGTTAGTTAGTTAGTTAGTTAGATAGATAGATAGTTACAATAGACATTTAGTTAGATACTTGCCAGGCTGGAAGCCCTCACTTGCTCTCATTTTCCAATAAAACCTTGTCCCAATGAAAGTTCCAGAACAGTAAGCCAGGTAACTTAACTTTGTAATAAAGAGATCCTAATGTGATTACATAGGACTTGGCTTTGTAGTCTTTTGGGGTTCACGAATACTTCCTGGCACAACAAAACCAAACCAATTCTATTTAAAACCAATGTATTTAAAGTACTACCAGTACCAGGCAGTGGGATCAAGGGAAAGAACACAGTGGTGATCAAAAACAGATAAAGCCCATGTTCTTGTATTGATTGCAGTCTAATGAACCAATTAGATATTAATTAATCATACTAATTAATCTAAATTAGTCATTCTGTAAAGGACCACTAGGTGTCCCCATTATCCATTCAGAGCTCCAAGTTCATATCTGTGCCCAAGTAAGGACATTTTTCATCCTCCTTTCCAGCTAAATATAGTCACACAACCAACTTTTGATAAGTAAGAAGTAAAAGTATTTAGGGCAAATTCGCTCAGGCCATGCTCTTATAAGAAGTGGGTGTGTCCTCCATCCTTCTCAGCTGCTAGATGTAATATGGAGTTCTCTCAGAGTGTACCGGTGAGGTCCACAGGGATGATTGCGCCCAAAAGCACTGGTTCCTAATAGTGCAGCCTTCAGACAACTCTTGGACTGCTAATTTTGTGCTATTGAAAGAGCTGGGAAGAATATTTGATAAAAGTCACTATTAGTTTCTGTTTCAGCAGCAGATCTAACTACAAGAAAGGGGGTTGAGGACGGGGATGTTGCTCTGTCCATAGAGTGCTTGTTGGAAATACATGGGTTTGATCCTTAGTACCACATTCCTGTAATACCAGCACTTAGGAGCCTGCATCAGAAAGAGCAGAAGTTCAAAGTCATTCAGGTACCTGGTGAGTTTAAGGCCATTCTGGGATGCATAAGATGCTGTCTCCAAAAAAATGGAAGAGAGTTCTGGAAAGAAGAATAAAACATATAAGAGATCATGTACTTTTCTAAAAAGCTGGACATTGGATGCACCATCAGGAAGCTGTTAAAGTATTTTAAGCAGAGTAATAAACTCATCGGATTTCTGTTTCAAATAGACTGTCCTAGCTAGGACTAAGCAGGGTTAAGTTAGATCATATTGCAGGACTCAGGAGAGAAATGATGGTGCTTATGTCTAGGATTACAGTTCTCATGAGCATCAAGATTGTGACGATGAGCTATGAAATATCTTTTATATTCTAAAAGACTAAAGCTTGCTATACCTCACAGCAAGAGTTAATAGTACATCTTGCGGTCACTTAGGACTTAAGACTGCTATTCTATGTACTCAACTCATTTGTTTAACCCACTTCTAACAGAACAATGTAATATTTATCCTTACTTACCTTGAGTTTACCATCAACTTTTACAACCTAAATTAATGCGTTGCTGTAATCCTAAATAATTTACGCTTTCATGCCCCTGACCTAGAAGACTGCATATATATCATTTGCTGAAGGCTGTAGACACAAAGTTGAAAGCAATCTTCTAAAGTCTACCATAAAGGTTGAACATAATATGTATGGATATTGGCAGGCAGTGGTGGTGCATGCCTTAAATCCCATCACTCAGGAAGCAGAAGCAGGTGGATCTCTATGAGTTAGAGGCCAGCCTGCTTTACAGCCTGCTCTTCCAGGACAGCCAAGGCTACCTGGCTTGAGAAACCTTGTCATGAAAAACAAACAAAAAATTATGGATATTGGCTGATAAATAGTGACATTTGTAATATTTCTTGCTATGTGGGTCAGTTGGGACCAGTTAGAGTTAATAATTTAATCCCTTGTAAAACTATTTGTAAAACATATTTGGGCATCATATGTGTGCCTAATACCTATGGAGGCCAGAAGAGGGCATCAGACCTCTTGGAACTGGAATTACAGATACTGGTAAACCATGTGGGTGCTTGGACCCAAACTTGGGTTCTCTGAAAGAGCAGACAGTGCTCTTAAGTTCTGAGCCAACTCTCTAGTCCCCAGTCTTCCTCTACCTCCTTTTTTGAGACAAGGTCTCTGTATGCATCCCTGGACATCCTGAACTCTCTGTGTAGAGTAAGCTGGCCTTGAATTTACAGAAGTTTGCCTACCTCTGCCTCCTGAGAGCTGGGATTGAAGATGTGCTCCATTATGCTTAGTTCTACATTAATATATTTTAAATGGGGTTGTGTATGTAATCTCTCTGTATCTTCTGCATCAAGCACAGTGCTCAGCATCTACTAGAATTCAGAACACACACATTGAACAACTAGGGAACAGCTATTAAGAATGCCAGCTATTGGGGTTGGGGATTTAGCTCAGTGGTAGAGTGCTTGCCTAGGAAGCGCAAGGCCCTGGGTTCGGTCCCCAGCTCCGAAAAAAAAAGAACCAAAAAAAAAAAAAAAGAATGCCAGCTATTAGAAAATAAAGATCATCACACAATCACACAGTGTTCTGCTTGTATGGGCATAAACCAGCTGTTTTGTTAGCAGAGTCTTAAGACAAACGCTTAATTCTGGGAGACCCAATGGACCAGTCTCAGCCACTTGCCCCAACCAGATCTCCAAACAGGGGACTCACAGTAAGAAGCATGAAGGAATTTCTTTGTAGTATGGCTGGACTAGAATAATATCTGAGTGCTGACTTTTCAATATCAACAATAGCTTTGGGGTGATATAGGAAAAGAAAAATGGCAGGAATCAAGCTGGGTCAGGTCATAGTTTAGTTTATTATCCTAGGATTGGACATCCAAAATCTTATTGGAACCAAAATATCTCTGCTGCTGAGATTCATGTTCAGTTTTTGTCACAGGTATAGTTCTCTCAGATCTGTGGTCCTGGAATTTAAAATAAGCTGAAGAAAAGAGTAACTCTAAAAGAAATGAGAGGAGAGAGAGAGAGAGAGAGAGAGAGAGAGAGAGAGAGAGAGAGAGAGAGAGAGAATGGAGTTAGTTAAACTAAACTACAGGATGAGTCTTAATTCCCTGAAGCCCAAAGTGACTGACAGGGAAGAGATGCCTCATGGCTTAGTTGCAGAGGTTGAATAATGTAAGTTAAAAATTAGACATGAACACAGTCTCTCACTTTCCACTTTGAATGAAATTTTTATTCATAGAGAATTAGGAATTAGGAGAAATGTAAAAGGAATCCATCAACGTGGCAACTGACAGCTGAGGCATAGCAGGCAGGACACATTTTTCTTTACACTGGAAGTAAGTTAATGTGGTTAATTAATGGATTTTTAAGTAACAAAATAGACTGAGAAGAAAACAATGTGAATTTCTGAAGTTTTAAGGAGAAGAATTGGGGCATAGATGAGGGTACTTTGAAGGACCCTAGGGGCTTTCGCCAGCCTTATACTCTCTCCTCAGGTCAAGGTTAGGCCAAGAACCAGCTTCCTGCCTTGGGTCAAGGCTAGGCCAAGTTCCATTCTCCACCCACAGTTCTCCAGAGGAGCAGGGATATTCTCGAAAGACCAAAGAATGTACTGACTGATAGTCACCTGACCCTCTGAAAAGTCCCAGGTAGAGTTCAAATACATGTCATGCTTGCCAGCCAATAGATTTAAAGGTCAATATGCTTAGCCAATAAGTTTGAACTGTAACCTTGCTGATGTAACCTGTACCCATAAAAAGTATAAAAAGGTCTTATAATAGCCAATTAAGGTCACCTTCTAGTCACTCGCCAGAAAGGGCCAATTGAGGGTCGACCCTTGATGTGCCAGAAAAATAAACCCTTGCATTTACATCAAACTACATTCTCATGTCTCACTTGGGAGTGTGTCCCGGTAGTTAAGACTCACTTCAAGCCTTACAACTTGTAAAGGCAGCAGTCAGTAGACAGAAGCAGGAGGGTGAAATGAGAGAACAAGGCTGGAGAAATGGCTCAGAAGTTAAGAAGTTAACTTCTTGCTGTTCATGCAGAGGACCCAGGTGCAGTTTCCAGCACCCATGTGATGCCTCACAACTGCCTATAACTGCATTCCAGGGGATCCAATCATCTCTTTTGTCTTCTGCAGGCACAAGGCACACATGTGGTATTTATATATACATGCAGGCAAAGCACTCAGACATATAAAATAAAAATATATAATCTTTAAAAGGTAAAGACCAATCTGAGCTACATAGTGAGATAGATCTGGTCTCAAAATAAATAAAAAGGCAAAACTGAGAGACAAGAAAATTATAAAAAAACACTGCAAGTAGGTTCCCTTTCGCTTCTCACTGTCCTTAGCTAAGTCAAGCATTTGCTTTGCACTCTCCTAGACACACACTATCATCTTGCTTACTAAGTCATGTTTAGTTTTCTCATACTTATTCACATAGTTGGTCATTTCAAATTTAAAATCCTACAATGTAGTTTTTAATTTCATATGCCTAAATATCTTCCTTTAACTTAGAGTTAAACTACTTGATCTTCCCTATTAAACTTTGCTGAAAATGAGTTTAGGAAGTGACATATGTAAAGTGTATATAGCTCACACTGACCTGAAAGTGAATAGCCAAGAATAGTCAAGAATTCAAAATCCTTCTACCTTGGCCTCTCTGAAGATGCTGAAATTTGGCTGGTATTCAAGTAAGATGTCAAAGGGAGGCAGAGGGAGTTAAAGCTCAAAATAACAAGCATACTTGTTAGTAAAACCAGTAACAATACAAATGTTGCTGGGGTATATAAGAGCATCTCATTAAAGCAGTGTTAGTGAGTGGACTATCTGTGTGTTTCCATGGTTTGACCTTCATGCCAGCACACTTCTGTCATCATTCCTTTGATTCAAATGTGAATTGTCCTCCATGGCCTCACATATTTGAGACCATTTATTTGTACACTTAACCCTAGATGATGGCACCATTTTAGGAAATTCTGGAGCCTTTAAGAAGTGGGGCCTTGCTGAAGATATAGATCATGGGGGATGTGAGATTTAGTTGAGTATTTGTGTGTGTGTGTGTGTGTGTGTGTGTGTGTGTGTGTGTGTGTGTATGGGTGTGTGTGTGTGTGTGTGTGTGTGTGAGAGAGAGAGAGAGAGAGAGAGGGAGAGATTAATCTTGATTGTCAGTGGAATCTAGAATCACCATAGGAACAAACCTCTGGGTATATCTATGAGAGTTTTCCTTGGCAGGCAACACCACTCATGGTTGAGGTGCTATCATATGAGACAAATTGCTTTTGTTGGCTAGTTTGCACCACACAACTAATTTTTAAAAACCACAGAGGTGAAGCCTTGAGGGCTCATTTCTCTCTGCTCTCTATTTCTTGAATGATGCAGATGGGAGCAAGTGACCTCACACTTCTCCTGACACCACCAAAAGTTTCTCCCACCCAAAGTCTACCCTCAATCTGAGTCAAAGGAAACTTATATATCTTCAGATTGCTTTTTTGTATGGCTCTTAGTCACAACTATAAAAAGTGACTGCCATTACTGTAACTCTATGGGAACTTTAGTGCATGTGTGGAGATTTGAAACAGATCAACTCCTGGAGCTCATGTAAAAGTAGGATGGACATTAGTTAGGGTTACGATGGCTGTGATGAAATATCATGACCAAAAAGCAAGTTGTAGGGAAAAGAGTTTATTTGGCTTATGCTTCCACATCACACTTCATCATCAAAGGAGGTCAAGATAAGAACCGGGAAAGGAACCGGGAGGCAGGAGTTGATGCAGACCCATGGACAGATGCTGCTTACTGGCTTCTTACTTGTGGCTTGCTCAGCCTGCATTCTTACAGAACCCAATACCACCAACCCAGGGGAAGCACCACTCACAATGGGCTGAATCCTCCCCCACCATTCACTAATTAAGAAAATACCTTACAAAGGACATTGTCCAAAAGACAGCCTACAAGATGGGAAAAGATCGGAGACCTCACCTCCTGGCCTCCCACATCCCTGGCCCAGGAAAAGTATATGGCCTCTGGGTTCCCGTGGGGAGGGCCCAGGAGGTGAGATGGTGAGTGAATGAGTGAGGAGGGTCAGCCCGTGTGAGGTGGTGCTTCCTGAGTTAATGTGAGGATGTAAGTGCAGGCTGAGCAGAGCCACCAAATGAAGCCAAGTTGACTCAGATTGAGGTGTGTGAAGGTTCTTTTTGGAAGGAAGTTTGAAATTTTTATGGTTCTTTGTTACAGACCAGATCTGGCTGGTTAAAATTTTGTAATTGATTATGCGGTGTGGCATCACATGGTGCTGAAACGCCTGGGTCCTCTGAACAGGTGTGAACATCAGAGTGTGCAGGTGCATCAGTTCAATGGCTGGTGGTGGAGACTGACTGTGACAGGCAGGCTGGTTCTGGCCTGGCCTTGACAGGCTGGCGGCTTAGAGTGCCAAAACTTTCAGTGTGAAAAAGGCTGGTTTCTTTTCCTGTGAGATCTCAGAGACAGAATCAGTGATCTCCCAGAATGGCGTTTGATGTGGCTGTTCAGTTCTTCTTATACAACACTGTGTGTTTCTGGCATTCTTTTTGGAGATGCAGGAGGCAGAGAGAGTTCAGGATGTCAAGTGCATGTGCTCAAGAATGGGAAGACTGGGGAAGGATGACTCCTTAAGGCACTGTCTGCTCTCGAAGGTGAAGTTTGGGTCAGCTGCATGGTTTACCATCTGTTCCAGTTCCCAGAGGTCTGATGCCTGGCCTCATAGGCACATGTGATGCAGCTGTTTGCAAATAGTTGCAAGGGATTAGTGACCAACTCTAGCTGATCTGTGTTACATGAAATGTACAAATGTCATATTGTGTGTAATTTTGTGCATTTTCAAAACAATTTCAAGCCAGGCTCAACTATGGCTGTCTGGAAAACAGGCTGCTCAAACAGGCTGGCCTCAACTCATGAGATCACTGCTCACAGTGGGCATGCCACTGTGAACTGGAAGCAAATGATCTTCTAGGTCAGAGTGGCGTGGGTGTTGAGTTGAGATTGAGATGAAATACATTGTTGAGAATGAGTTAGCAGTCTTGAAACTCTTCCAGGGCTGAACAGGAATGTGTTGCTGAGATCAGGCCCATGTGAGCAAGCGCTCAGGCAACGTCAGGTGAGTCAGAACTGAGGCATGGCCTGGCTGGAAGGATGGCACAGGACACTGGGTGGGTAGTGTGGTGTGGTTCACGTCACTGCAGTTTGGTTTTCATGAGACAGGTTTGATGGAAGAGTGAGAGCCTGTAAACTGAGACAGAGCAGAGACAGGTGCTGGTTTTTGAACTTGAAAAGAAACATGAAAGTTTCTGTTCAGACCAGGTGTAATGCATTCAGTGTGTGTGTGTGAAAGCCCAAAACCAGGCAACCCAGGCCAAGGCCACCCCAAACCAACGCGTGTTGGTACCATTGGTAGTGTCAGTCAGAACAAACGATAACCAGACCTTCATCCTGCTTGATATGACGGTGACAATGCTGATATGAAGACGAACGAAGTACGAACGGTGAAAGCCCTGCTGAGCCATCCCTGAAGAACTCAGATGGCGATGAAACACCGATCTGGGCGAAGAACTAAGCAATCTCAGGATGGCCTTTGAAAACACGGTCGGTGAGCAAGTCCCAGAAGAGTCTTGAGAGGTTCAGAGATCTCGGGCGACGTCGAGCAGAGAAGACGAGTGTGACCCAGCAGGGGTTATAGAGGCTGAGGCGTCAGTGCAATTGGCTGAGCCTGTAATCGATTGGCTCATTAAGCTGTGAACCCAGCTGAGATTTTGAGGTTTGAAGGCTGGGAGATCGAGTGCAGTGGAGGAGGTCAGGTGGAGCAGCCAGGCCGGCCAGTGTGGTGATGGTGTCCCACAGGCTGTAGAGCTGGCCCTGCTGTCATGAAGGTGAGATGGTCTGCCCCTTGGCTGCATATGAAGACAGGCCCATGCACTGCTGCCTGGAGTACAGTAGAGCTTGACCTGGAGAGCCCAGCACAGAGCATGGGAGGCCTTGCCATTGATGTGCTGGGAAGCGTGCAGCTGATCTAATCTGGTGCAGTCCTGGTGTGAGAAGACAGATCGAGAAGGGTGGGCAGGTTTGAAGGCTCAGGAACAGGAGGGCGGGAGGGGTTCTGGGTTCAGGTGTCAGTGCCTAGCAATCCCATGTCAGTTGTTCAAAGAGTGTTTCCAAAGTGGATTTGCCACAATGTCATTTGTGCTGAATTCACTGCTTTGAGACAGCCTTGCTCGAGAATCGAGTGAACCTTGATTGTCTGTTACAAAGGAAATTGAGATTGTGGGGTGCAGTGACCAAACTTATTTGGTGAGAAAATGAGCAGGCTGAAAGGATTAGAGCCCGTGACCAGTGGCTGGAGGTCAGGATGGTGTGTGTGCTGTGGGTGTGCGTGCAACCATGAAGGCAGTGGGCTGGTTACAGCAGGGAGTGTGCAGGCCCAGACCAGGCCTTATAGAACAGTGATCGGCAATGAAAAACTAC